>NW_024070197.1:16830236-17259261 GCF_014754425.2 Oryx dammah | reverse complement strand
GATCCTCTGGAAGGAAATGGCAACCCAATCCAGTATTGTTGACTGGGAAATACCATGGACAGAGGAGCCTGGTGAGCTGCAGTCAATGGGGTCACAAAGAGTCGGACACAATTGAGCAAGTAAACAAGAGCAGTCCTGTCAAAAACACCATGGAGGAGTGGGGGAACAGATGGAAGTAATGAGAAATAGTTAATGGTGTTGAAGCTGGTGGGAGGGCTCATCATGCTCTTCTCTCTGCTTCTGGGTACCTTTGAAATTTTCCATAAAAAAAGTTGTTTTTGTTTTTGTTTTAATAAGTAAAGTTGAAAAAAATAAGTCATTCTGTGGCAGCAGTAACCTCACATCTCACTTCTGTCTTTTCTCCCTTTTCAGCATGGCAGGGAAGGCGGCCCTGCAGCCTGCCAGCCTTCACACACAACTGCTGCTCTCTCTGCCCCGCTGACCCCACTCAGTCTGGAGGCCCCGGGACAGCGCCTGCCTCGAGAGGTTGTCCAGGCACTGCTGTCCACAGCGATGGTGGAGAATTGGACTCCACAGGCTCACAACCTTCCCATCAGGCTTCAGGGGCCAGCATCCTTCATCCTAGGACTGGTGGCCCTGAACAATGGCTGAGGGCCAGGGGACCCCATAAAGTTAGTCTACAGCTTTCAGGGGCCAGCAGCACTCCAGCGCCCGTGGACTATGACCACCTATCGGCCCATCCCCAGTGATGGTGTGGACCTGGCAGCCGGCTGTGGGGCCAGGGCGGCCGATGTCCTGCCCGGGCCGCACGCAGGGGACTACGCTCCCTTGGGATTCTGGGTGCAGAACGGCAGCGTGCCCCAGCCCGTGGGCGAGAGCACGGTCAGCGCCCCCACCCGCCCCAGCCCCACCACCCCCGCCATGCCCAAGATGGGCGTGCGCGCTCGGGTGGCCGACTGGCCGCCCAAGCGGGAGGCCCTGAGAGAGCAGAACAACCCCAGCCCCTCCCTGGACGCAGATGGCACGAAGGCCACGAAGGCAGCCCATGCCATGAGGAGCGTACAACAGAACGGACAGCCCCCCGCCGGTACCCCTACCCCGGCTTCCTCAGGGTCCAAAGCCTTGCACCGACTCGCCAGGAGGCGGTCTAAGGATGTGGAGTTCCAGGATGGGTGGCCCCGGTCCCCCGGCCGGGCCTTCCTCCCGCTGCGGAACCGCAGCAGCAGCGAGATCACCCTTAGCGAGTGCGACGTGGAGGACACGGCGGAGCCCCGGGCGGCCCGCCACACGGGGGCGCTGCCGCTCTTCCGCGAGTACGGAAGCACGTCCTCCATCGACGTGCAGGGCGTGCCCGAGCAGAGCTTCTTCGACATCCTCAACGAGTTCCGCAGCGAGCAGCCCGAGGCCCGGGGCGCCCCGAGCCTCACCGAGCTCCTGCGGGCCGATCCCGGTCCCCACGTCTCGGGGGGCGGCGGCGGCGCAGCCAAGGGGGAGGCCCGCAACGGGCAGCCCACCAAGGACAGCCTGCTGCCGCTGCAGCCCCTGAAAGAGAAGGAGAAGGCCCGCAAGAAGCCCTCGCGGGGCCTGGGCGGCGGGGACCAGGTGGACTCGTCCATCTTCCGGAAGCTGCGGAGCAGCAGAGCCGAAGGCGAAGCGGCCCGGTGCTCAGGGGAGGCTGAGGACGGCCGGAGCCCCCCGGAGGCCAGCCGGCCGTGGGTCTGCCAGAAGAGCTTCGCCCACTTCGACGTGCAGAGCATGCTGTTCGACCTCAACGAGGCGGCAGCCAACCGGGCGTCCACGGCCCAGCGGCGGAACACGACCACCGGGGCCTCGGCCGCCTCGGCCATGGCGTCCCTGACGGCGTCGCGGGCCCATAGCCTCGGTGGCTTGGACCCCGCCTTCACCAGCACGGAGGACCTGAACTGCAAGGAGAACCTGGAGCAAGACCTGGGCGACGACACCAGCAACGACCTGCTGCTCAGCTGCCCGCACTTCCGCAACGAGATTGGCGGCGAGTGCGAGCGCAACGTGAGCTTCTCACGGGCGGCCGCTGGCTCCCCAGGCGGAGGTGGGGGCGGCGGCGAGGTCCGCCCTCCGGAGCCCACCCTGAGCGCCTACCGCACCAACGCCAGCATCTCGGTGCTGGAGGTGCCCAAGGAGCAGCAGAGGACGCAGAGTCGCCCGCGGCAGTACAGCATCGAGCACGTGGACCTGGGCGCCCGCTACTATCAGGACTACTTCGTGGGCAAAGGTGACGTCGGGGGCGGACGGGCGGGTGGGGCATTGCTCCTTCATTCTCTGTGTTCGTCCTGCCCTGGCACGGAGGATGCAGAGAGGGGCTGGGGGACGCAGTGAGCCCCGTCTCATGACACGTGCTTCACACTTTGCGCTGCAGGAGACAGTAGACAGGCATTTAGCAAATATGTGCTCCGTTCAGCTGCGTGTCAGGCACTTTCTAGAGTCAAGGTATACAGTGTTGACCAGCTTAAAGCAAAAATTTTGTCTTCCTAGCATACAGTGTTTTAGTGGGGTAAGACAAGCAATTATACTAGATAAATATCTAAATATATAAGGCGTCATGAGGTGGGAGGTGCGGTGGAGAAAAGTGAAATAGGGAGGCGGGAAAACTGTCAGTGTCCGGGTGTTGCATTTTCAATAAGGAGTGGTCAGGGAGGACTTTCTAGGTGGGTCCTTTTTGAGTACTGAGCTGAAGAAAGGGAGGGAACCTTGCGGGGATTGGAGATGGTGTTCCTGGCGTGAGAAACAAGTACAAAAGTCCTGGAACATTGGGGGAATAGGATAGAGGCCAGTGTTGCTGGGACGAGTGTGTGACAGAGGCTGAAAGGAGACAAGATCACATGGGATTTTGTGAGCCATGGTGAGGACTCATTTTTACCTTAAGTGAAATGGAGCCACAGGAAGATTCTGAGTAGGAGAGGGCCTTGATCTGATTCAGGTGTCCACAGCTTCCCTCTGGGGAAGGAAGCTGTAGGGGCAGAGGATCAGGGAGACCCAGGAGGAGTCTACTGCAATAGTCCAGGCAGGAAATGGTGATGGGTAAGTCTAGGATGGGAGCCCAGGAGTGAGGAGAAAGCAGGCAAGTTCTGGATCCCCTCAGAAGGTGAAGCTGCTGATGTTTGGAGGGTGTTAACATGGGGATCACACATGGTTAAACTCATTGATGCTGATGAGGCAATCCTCAGAGGCAACAGAGCATAGTGCAAAGACCACAAATCCAGGCAGCCACAGAGGCCAGGCAGGAGACAATAGAGGGAGGCAGACCAGGCAGGGGCTGTGCAGAGGGGAACTCTGGTTCACTGTTGTCATCCAGGAAGTGTAGACAAACCCAGTGTTGCCATCCTTTCTAATTATCTAGATTCTCCTGAAATTCAGATTCTTTGAATATGGATTCTCCTATGTCAATTCAGAATTGCTTGGAACTGCCAGTAACAGGCTTAAACAACATAGATTATTTTTCTCCACATAAAAAAGTCTAGAGATGTGCACCTCAGGGCTAGTATGGTTACTCCTCAGCATCAGTGGAATGCCAGCCTTAGTGCATTAGCCTCCAAGCCCTCAGAGTGATCTCCTGATGCTCAAGATGGCTGCTTGAGTTCCAGCCATCACATCCATGTTTCCAGGCAAAGAGAAAGAGGAAAGGATTTAGACAGAATAACAGATTTCCTGTCAAGTCAGCACCCCTCCCCTACCTTTTTATTAAGTCACCCCCTTTTAAGAAGAGCATTCTCAGAAGTCCTAGCCAACTGCTTCTGTTTATTGGCCACTCCAGTCTGCAAGGTAAGCTGGGAAATGTTGGTAAGACAGAGCCTCTCTCTTTTCTTCCTCCAGGAACAGAGGTTTTCTCTTAAGAAGAAGGGAAGAATAGGTAATGAATAGGCAGCTAGTACTCCACAGCTAATTTAAAATTTTTTGTAAAGCAGTGTCCTAGTCAGACGCAATTAATGTCATCCCTCTGGGTCATCCCTCTGTCCAGAGTACAGTCTCTGGCGCTCCACCAGTGTTGGACTCAGCCTTGGGCTTGGGATGTATGTTTCATAGCTTATTAGCTACATGACACATTTTACCCCTTGTACTCTGTGTCCTTGTGTGAAGAACATAGATGATTGTAGCAGTATCATGTGTCCAGAAAAAAAGTGACACAGAGATTGGAAATTAAAGGATGAAAAAAGAAGTTCAGACAGTGCTAATCAAGAGAAAGCCAGTGAGGCAACATCAGTATCACACAAAATAGACTTCAAGGCTAACAGCATTTGTTAGAAGAACCGAAAGGACTGTTTCATGTAGATTTTCTAAAAATTTACCAAGAAACTCTAGTAGTTGTGTACCTGGTAACCTGGTTGAGGGGCATATAAATAAAATACTAATACAGCTACAGGAGGACATGAACAAATCCACAACCCATGGGAGAAGTTGACAGGGTCTGTCTTTGAAATTTACAAACCTAGTGGCCAGAATTGAGGGGATTTGAAAAAATCTGGTTTTGCATTTATATTATATTAATTTTCTATCTAACCAGCAGAGAACACATATTTCATTTAGCACATAGAAATACCTACACGGAAGGACTGTGGTAGGATCAAAGAAGATTGTACATCAAAACACTCAGTTCTTCATCAGGGAGGTAGTAAGTACTTATCATGGAGCTTTAAAAAGAAGCTGTTTTCTTTAAAAAAATAATTTCTTTGTAGCTCTGGAAGCTCAGAAATGTTAGTCATTGGTCAGTGTTTATTGAGTGCCTAGTATATTCTAGGACCTCAAGGGTACTGGGTATGCATTGGTAGAAAACAGAATAGCCCCTGCCAATGTTTCGGGGATAGATTGATATCTGTGGAGCACATTTATTCTGTTCTCTGACCAGTTGGGGAGATTGTCTAACCCCCTGCAGGTGCTGTTCTGATTGGGACCATTAATTAATGTTATTTGAGCTTTAGATAAGCCTTTAATTCACCAAGAGCATTTCATGAAACTAGGAACCCTCTTTTAAACATGGAAAGCACGGGAGTAGGAAGAAATTTCTGGCAGTGTATAGATGCCTTCTTCATGGACTGAAGTTGAGACAGACTACTGGTGGGCATGCACCAGAAGCAGGAAATACTTGGGTTAGACACCAGGAAGAACTGTTTGCCTGGAAAGGTTGTAAGACAGCAGCTTTTTTTTTTTTTTTAAAAAGCAGAGACAGCTGTCATTTCAGAGAGAGAACAAATGAGTTCCTCCATGACTCGTTAAAGGCTCAGTCACCATAAGGAAAAAAAGAGTAGTGTTGAAGTTTCCTACATCTATGGGAGCATGGCTAGATACAGGTGATGCTTAGGGACTTGAGTTGTGGTCCTGTTCTGTGATGAACGTCATGCCCTGCGGGTAGTAATAGCCAACACATCTCACTTGCTCCCTCTGTGCCTGGCTCTGTGCTCCCCACTTACTAACTTATTTAATCCTCACAGTCATGCTGAGATGTGAATCTGTCCTTCCTGATCCCACTCTACTAATGAGAATGCTGTCGAGTGACGTGGGCCACATGTAATGAGTCCAGGGCCCGGATTTCAGCCAACCAGAGGACACTTTAGTCTACAATCTTTTTTTTTTTTTTTTTTGACTAGAATTGTAACTGCTTCAAGAGGGCTAATTGGCAGCTAAGCTGCTGAGCATTTGCAAATATGAGATAATCACAGCGAGAGACGAAGTTTATTACAAGGCGGGCACCGCACTAAGTGTTTTTTTTTGTTTTGTTTTGTTGTTTTGTTTTGTTTTGTTTTTCGTGAAACCTAAGCGTTTTTTTATTTGTAGCTTCAGTTCACTCTCACATCACCTCTTATGAATTGCAGGTAGCACTAGGGTCCCCTTTTTCCTAGATGAGAACATGGAGACTCGGGAAACTTCTATGACTGCAAGAAGGTACAGTAAGGTGGGCTTGACCTCTCATGGTCTCTCCATCGATGTAGCTGCGACCAGGCATGAAGTTTGTGTGACCAGGACCCCACAGGGCACACAAGAGCCTTCCCCGACTGTCCCCTCAGCAGGCCTGCTGTGGGACGTCACCCCTCTTTCCCAGAGAGCTGGCTCTGAACTTCCTTGCTCTTCCTTCTCAGAACACGCCAATTACTTCGGGGTGGACGAGAAGCTAGGGCCAGTGGCCGTGAGCATCAAGCGAGAGAAGCTGGAGGACCACAAGGACCACGGGCCTCAGTACCAGTACAGGATCATCTTCCGGACCCGAGAGGTAGGTGCAGTCGCTCACGTGCCTGTGACATATGCCGCAGCCACTCACATCGCTGAGCCCCTACTCGGTACCTGGTCCTGTGAGCAAGCGCTGCCCCGGTTCAGCTCCTGTAATCCTTCCCACAGCCTCACAAGAGCCATCGCGTCAGTCCCCCCATTTTACAGACAACAAGACTAAGACTCCGAGACATGTATGAATCAGTAGCCAACACTGGAATCTGGTGGGTCTGACCGCAGAGCCCCGGATTCTGATATTTGCAAAAGGTTGAAGGTGGTGAGCGTAAAAAATAAAGGGACAACCGTAGGCGATTCTTTCAGGATCGTGAGGTGTCCTGCAGAGTGGAAAGGCAAATGAAAGCCGCAGGTCTCAGGCAGGGTAGGAACTGGAGGCTCTTAGGAGCGGGCACTGCTGTTGATGGGCTCAAAACATCCCAGCCCTGCTACTTGCATTCAGAATAGAGGAGCCCCTTGTCCCGGTTTGGTCCAAGTCTTCCCCTGCAATAAAGGTCAGCTGTGGCTAAGGAACGAGGCCTGTTCAGGGCACCCTGTGTGATTAGGTCTAAGGAACGAGGCCTGTTCACGGCACCCTGTATGATTAGGTCTCTTAGGTTTTAATCTACTGTCTGGGGTTCTTTGTTTGTTTGTTTTAGTTTGGCTCCCATAGACAGAGGAACTTGCCAGGCTCGTTGGAGCTTGCAAGATCTTTACTTGTGGCATGCGAACTCTCAGTTACAGCATGTGGGATCTGATTCCCTAACCAGGAGTGAAATCCAAGCCCCCAACATTGGGAGGGCTGAGTCTTAGTCCCAGTTTTTGCCTGCTTTAAGCCAGAAGTAGAATTCACTGGCTCATGAAACTGCAAGTCCAGGGGTAGGGCTGGCTTCAGGCATAGCTGGATCCAGGCACTCAAATGATGTCACCTTCCTGTCTCTTCCACTGGGCTGGCTCTGCCGCTTTTTGCATTGTGGGTTGTCATTATCTTCTGCAAACAGACCAGCTGCTCGAGTCTTCTACATCTTTATACTTTCTCCTCCACATTCTTGCCTGCTGGAGCTCTGGGAAGAACTCTGATTGGCTCTGCATGGATCACACGCCCGTGCCCCAGGCCAGTCACTGTCATCAGGGATGATAGAGGAATGCTCCACCCTGGGTCCAGGGCCAGGCAGGGCACTGTGACTGATGGTTCTGTCAGAGCCACCTGGCGGTGCTCGAGAGGCAGTTCCTCAGCAAAAGGAGAGGGAGATAGGCCAGCACAAACGATGGAGACTTCCAAAAGACCAAAAGGAAGACCTTCCAGAAAAGAGACAATCATCAGCTGGGCTTCCCAGGTGGCACTAGTGGTAAAGAATCTGCCTGCCAGTGCAGGAGACGTGAGAGACGCAGATTCGATCCCTTGAGTCAGAAAGATCCCCTGGAGAAAGGCATGGCAGCCCACTCCAGTATTCTTGCTGGGAGAATCCCATGGACAGAGGAGCCTGGCGGGCTACAGTCCATGGGGTTGCAAAGAGTCAGACATGACTGAAGCGACTTAGCACACACATCAGCTGGGCAGACCCCCAAAGTTGATCTCCCTCCCCGCATGCATTACCCCATCCCCCTTGCTCCTGGCAGACATGGGGACCAGCAGGCAGCCGCTGCCAGGGAGTTTGGCTGTGGAGCCGGCCAAACCTGGACCTCATCCAGACAGCAGATGCTGCACCAGGGGCCACGGCCCCATCCCCTCACGAAGACCTTCCCACTGAGGGGGAATGAGAGGACACAGAGGCTTTGTGGCAACGCAGGGCAGGCAGCCCCCAAAACTTGGCATCCATCCCGCAGGTGGTCCCCATCCCCCTGTCTCCCTAGCACTGCCCGCTGCCCTGCCTTTCTGGCCAGATGAGTGCCAGGGCAGAATGTGAGGCGACAGCTCACACTGCGTCAGAGTGTTTGACATATGGGGAGCGGCCAGGTGAGGTGACAGCGGCAATCATATACTAAGAAATAATATTGCAGCTGCTGTTATATTCAGGCTCACTTCACACTGTGTGTCAGGCGTTTTCTGTACTTATGTGTATTCACACACTCAAATGTCATGACAGTTGTGCAGTGAAGGCACTGTAATCCTTCTCATTGTAATGATGAAACGGGCATAGTCAGGGTAGGGGGCTTGCCCAGAGCACCCTCAGTGGGTGACAGGGCAAGGTGTCAGCTCATGCCCCGGCCACCCCTCAGCCACCTCTGGGGTTCCTCTGACTCAACTCAGGCTGTATGTACATCGGACCCATTCATGAGTTATGACCTCAGTTTCATGCCAGCGTTTTATTGTGTTTTTGTTTTTTCATGAAGACAGAACATGTAGAATGATTTTTTTTTTTTTATGTACCAGGCTTTGCTTTTTTTTGTTTTGTTTCGATTTTGGGGATTTTTTGGCCATGCTCTGTGGCTTGCAGAATCTTAGTTCTCTGACCAGGGGTCGAACCCAGGCCTCAGTAGTGAAAGCACAGAATCCTAACCGCTGGACCACCAGGGAATTCCCCCAGAATTGGTTGTGCACACTGAGAGTCGTGGAGATGCTAGGTCAGGGTGTAATATTTTTCTGTGGTTCCTATTCAGTAGGTTAGAAACCGACTTGGTGCCTTTACTGGATTATGCCTACTTCCACACATTTCCCACCCCCAATACCCATAAAAACTAGTCTCTGAGCCACCCCAGGCTGGAAAAGGTCCTTGGAGCTCAGGGACACAGGTGTGGAGTTCTCCCCTCGACAGAGATTTACTCAGCACCGCCGCCAGCCAGCTCTGCACTGGGCACTGAGGAAACTGCAGTAAATACAGCAGAGATGCTCATGGGACCCTGGGGAAGGCAGACAGTACATAGATGGCCTAGCAACTTATGCACTGTGGCATATGATGACAAGGTGGGACAGAAAGCAAGGAAGAGGTAAGTGTGGGCCTGGTAAGGTGTTTAGACCAGATAGTTAAGGGCGGTGTCACTCAGAACATTTGAGTAAAGGGCCTAAAGAAGATGAGAGAAGGAGCCATGGGGACATGTGGAAGAATGTTCCAGGTGAAGGGAACAACCTGTGCAAAAGTCCTGAGGCAGGAAAGTGCCTGGTACAATCACTTAGTGGTCGTGAAACCTTAGATGACTTCTCTCAGAGCTTCCGTTCCCTCCGTAGGATCCCTGCCTCTCAGGACTGTGGCGTAGGCTTGGTGAGGTTGCCCGTATAAAGTGGGCACTGCTGGGCCTGGCACTTGGGGAGGGCCCACAGTTAGCCTTTGGCAGGGGTCTCAGTTTCCCATCCCTTTGTCACATTCCAACCAGCCCTGTTAATTTTGGCCCAGCGTGGGGTTCACAGCCACAGATGGGCCTTTCTCTGACCTCACACATGTGCAGGCCACATGGGTATTCAGTCCTGGGCCCAGCCCCTCACAGAGTTGCCTGTTGGACACTCAGGCCTGAGGACTTTGTCATCTGGATGAAGGGGCAGAGGCCAGCAAGGGTTCCATTGCTCCTTCCAAAGGCCCTTCTTGGGACTTACCTGGTGGTCCAGTGGCGAAGACTCCACACTCCCAATGCAGGGAGCCTGGGTTCGATCCCTGGTTAGGGAACTAGATCCCACATGCCACAACTAAGGGCCAACACAGCCAAATAAATATATATTTTAATTTTAAAAAAACAAGCAAAGGCCCTTCCTGCCATGGCAGCAGAAGAGTCACATAACCCAAACGTAGAAAGGACAATAGTCATAAGAATAGTTAACACTTTTAGTGCATATTCCTGACATGTGCTGTGCCAAGTGTTTTATATTCATTGACCTTTCACAGCCTCTCAGTAGTCCCTGGATGTGGGTTCCACGGTCCCCATTCCACAGATGAAAATTCTCGAAGCCTAAGGAGATAATCACTTGTCAGGGTCCACAGTGGCAGAGCCAGGACAGGAACCCAGACTGCCTGCGTCTCCAGCCCATGCTCTTAACCTCTAGCCACCCACTGTAGGGCTGAGTTTGAATCCTGGCCCTGTGATCAGACAGCCTGGGGTTCAGTTGAGCTCTGCCACTCACCAGCATTGTGGCCTTAGGCAGATGGCTTTGCCCCTGGACGCCTCCATTTCTTCATCCAAAAGATAGACCTGTACTGTCTGCGTGCTGTCTTCAGGAAAGGCGGGAAGGCTCCCCTGGAGTGGTGCACGCGAGCTGGGAGCACACAGCTGCCGGGCAGCGAGTGTCTCTGAGCGGAAGGTGCTGTCATGATGCTGAGGTTGTGGCTGTCACTCTTTGCTGAGAGGTCAAGAGGGCCGTGCTGGGGAGTGAAGGTCAAGCTCTCGGACAGAGTTCTGTCCTTCTCCTGTCATGCACTCGTGTCTCGGGGGCCAGAGCGAGGGGCCCAGGCTGTTTTCCAAGCCAGCTGGCTGGCCCGCCCCAGATGGCCACCCCCAGCCACCAGGGAGACAGAGTGGGCCCACGTCTCCCAGCAGATGGGATGGGAGTGTTGGCAGCGCCAAGCTTCCCACCAGGGCGGGAACAGACTGGAGCTGGGCTTCGGTACTGCACACCAGAACGTCAGCCTCACCCGCCCTGAGCCTGGAAAGGACAAGCTCCAGGTCCAGGCCAGGGCAGCCCTGCCCTGAGCCCCTGGCTGGCAGGACGTGGGGACTGCCAGCAGCCAGGGGCTCCCTGGCCCAGTGGGTTCCCTTTGGCTCCCAAACATGAGCTTTTGACAGCCTTAGTTTTGTTAGGGTTAGAGGTTTAGATTCTTTTTCATTCTTTATTGAAAAAAGTAACAGTTGCTCATTAAGAATTTAAAGAGAATTTAAATGTATACACAGTAAAAAAGGAAGAATCTTGTATTAAGTGCAGAAAACAAGGGTAGTAGTGAAGCTCATTTGGGACCTCACTTGTGTTCGGGCGGTACCTCTGTTGGTGTGATGTTATCTCCAGAACATACTGTTAAGTGAGGGGAAAAAACAAACTGTAGCTTCCTCATAAGGTTAAATTTTCTTTACGTTTTTAACAACACATATGGCTTTGTGTAAATACATTTGTGTACTGTGACAACAGCTAACGTATTGAGTGCTCACTTTGTGCAGATAGATGGTAATAAGCACTGTATAAATTTTTCTTATTGAATTTATTTTTTTGACTGTGCCGGGTATTCACTGGGGCTTTCAGGCTTTCTCTGGTTGTGGGAATCAGGGCTACTCTTGGTTGTGGTGCACGGGCTTCTCATTGTGATGGCTTCTCTTCTTGCGGTTCCTGGGCTCTAGAGCACAGGCTCAGTAGTTGTGGCACACGGGCTTAGTTGTTCTGAGGCACGTGGGAGCCTCTGGGATCAGAGACTGAACCCCCGTCTCCTGCATCGGCAGGCGAATTCTGTACCTCTGAGCCACCAGGGAAGCCCTTTGTATTGAATCTTTACAACCCTTTTTGGCAGGTGCTGTTATTCCGCATTTTATTGGTAAAAGGCACAGAGAAATTCAGCAGCTTGCCAGAGTCACACAGCTGGAAAAGGGGGAGAGCCAAGATTTGAACCAAGGCAGACTGATTCCCAAGGGACCTCCCGGAAAGAACTCCGGGAGAGTGGACCAGCACGGAGGAAGGCAGGGGTGCTTCTGAGTTGGAGGCTGGTGGAGAACAGCCTGCACGGGTGGGAACCTCCTTGCTGGCGTGGCCCTGAGGCCCTTTAACAGCCCAGTGATATGATGCCAGGTGTCATCAAAGGTCTTACAGGCCGAGTGATGAGTGTAGATTTTATTGGGAGAGAGATGGACTGCTGTCAGCACCTTCTGCACAGAGGAGAGACATGATCTGACTCAAGCTGCTGCGGGAAGAACGGATTGGAGTCAGGTGGAGACCAGGGAGACCAGGAGAAGGCTGCTGTCAGTCCAGGTAGGACAGGACCAGGTGGAGGGCGGAGGTGGCCGCACGTTGCAGCCTGCCAATGCCCTACTTATCACCCCTAGCAGTGTAGTACAATCTGGGAGCTTTTCAACTGGTGGCTTTTGGTCAAGTCTTCAGAGCCAAAAATGTGACGGTAGGCCACCTGTCTCCAGTGCGGAAGAAAACGAGGACTTCTGGGCCACACTGTCTCTTGTCTCCAGCAGAGGGCGCTGTGGGACAGTGTCTGCAGGATTCAAAGGCACTGATCCTGTGGGTCCATGAGTGGAAATTCACAATCCCAGGGCCACCCAGATTGACAGAGCAAAGCATCCACATCATGGCTTTTCATGATCTATTTCAAGACTATCCTGCCTATGATAAGAGAGAGTTGTTTGTTTATAACTGGGAACTCCCAACCATGAGATCATCTTCTCTCCACGCATGCCTCTTGCCCAGGTCCTGTTTGGCAAGGGCAGGCTTTGTGTTTAGAGGCAATGTTGTGACATGTTCTTTTTGCCGTCTCTTGCGTCTGTTGACTTAGGGTGAGCGTGTTTTTCCAGGTAACGCTTAGCCGCCTCAGTCTCTTAAACTGCAGCCCCACGTGTGTTTCAGGTGCTCACAGCAGTCCCCTCGGGGGAGGATTTTTTTCCCTGTCCTGCTGTAGACCAGGGAGTTATCTTGCAGTGGCACCAGAGCTGCGGTGCCTCGCCCAGGACATGGCGTAGCCCAGCGGCCAGCAGCACTCTGTGGATGGGAGCCTGAGCTAGAGTCAGTAAGGACGTGCAGCAGGGGCTCTCAGACAGGGCTGGCATGTGTAAATGGGCACAGCCACTTGGAAAACTGCTTGGCAGTTCCATAAAAGTGAAAATTAACATGCCTGGTGACTCAGCAGTTCCTCTCCTAGGTATAAACCCAGACGCAAATGTGTTCATGTGCTCTGAGAGGTGCTTCTGTGACTGTTCCTAACAACACTCTTCGCAGTTGTCAAACACTGGAAGCAGCTTCCACGCTTATCAGCAGTAGGATGGATTAAATCCATCGTGGTAGAAACGGCAGCCTCTTGCAGCAACCTGGTCCCATCTCATAGCTGTGGCATTGTGAGAAAGAGGCCAGATAGAAATGAATACAAACACATGAAGCTCAGAAGCAGGCAGAAATAAATCATGGTGCGAAGAATTAGGATAGGATCGCTCTTGTTCTTGTTTAGTCATTGCGTAGTCCCTGACTCTCTGCAGCCCCATGCATGCACTATAGCCTGCCAGACTCCTCTGTCCATGCAATTCTCCAGGCAAGAATGCTGGGGTGGGTTGCCGTTTCCTTCTCCAGGGGATCTTCCTAACCCAGGGATCGAACCCGCGTCTGGCACACTGGCAGGTGAAGTCTTTCCCACTGAGCCACTAGGGAAGCCTAGGGTTGCTTTCAGGGAGGTGAAAAGGGACACAAGAGTTTTTTGGAGACTGATAATGTGTTTCTTCATCTGGGTGGTGATTACCTAGATATTCACTCTGTGCTAATTCCTCAAGCTGTACTTACATGTATGGTGTACTCTTCCGGAGTACATTATATTTCAGAGGGAAAAAATTACTCAAAGAGAAAAATAATGAGCTCTGGAGACATCACACCTAGGGTGGAATCCTGGTTCAGCCACTTAGCTGTGGTGACCTTGGATAAGGCACCTAGCATCTTAGAGCTTCAGTTTTCTTATCAGTAAAAGGGAGATAGTAACATTCCCCTCCCCCAACAGACCTACACATATGCTAGTATTTACAACTACGATCATGGCTGAATACAGTGCAGTTGAACTGTGCTTTCATAAATGTGACTTGTTATTAAGATAGATCTGTTAGAAAGTACTTTGTCTGCAGAGTAACAGAAAAGATGACTATAGCTAAAACAAATATGGGTTATTTTAATTATCTAACAGGAAATCTGGAGGTAGGAAGTGGCAGGGACTGACTTCTATGTGATTCTGTTGTTGTCTCATTCCTAATAATCCCAGGGTGGCTGTCGCAGCTCCAGACATCTTATCCTCATACCAGCGTCCTTAGAAAAAAATGAGCAGGTGGAAAGGGGCTTTTTAAACCAGGGGAAAACATCTTTACCAGGAAAGATAATCTGCCACAGATGTCTTCCCCAAGCTGAATTTCCTTCTCATTTCAAGGCCTGGATCTAGTCATGTGGCCACCTGTAGGAGAAACTTGGAAAGCAGCCTCTAGGGATGGGGAACGCGATGGCCGTGATTGGCTTGACTAAAGGTTTTGTTTTGTTAAGCAATTTAGACAATGTGTATTTCATAATTTACTGTTACATTCCATCAGGATATTTGTTATGACAGTCCAGATAAAACAAGTATCTTTGGAAAAAAGCTTCAAATGCTTAGGTTCATAACATGTAAATATAATGCACATAACAAAGATATAGCAGGAAACCTCCACCTACCCACCAGGGAAAAGACCCTGGTGCTGGGAAAGGCTGAGGGCAGGAGAAGGGGGCGACAGAGGATGAGATGGTTGGATGGCAACATGGACTCAATGGACATGAGTTGGAGCAAACTCCGGGAGATGGTGAAAGACAGGGGAGCCTGGGCGTGCTGCAGTCCATGGGGTCACAGAGTCAGACACGACTGAGTGGCTGAACAACAGCAGCAACCCAGAAACTGCCATATTCATCATTTCTGAAGCACCTCTGTATTGGCCACGATGCTTTCAGCTCTAAGAAAACTTAAGTTTGTAAAGTGCCAGATAGTAACTGTCTTAGGTTCCATGGGGCATATGGTCTTCTTCACACTATTGAACTCTGCTAATGTAGTGTGCAGGCAGCCACAGGTAAAACAAACAAGTGTTTTTTTATTAGTATTCTAATAAAACTTGACTTTATAGACACTTAAGTTTGAATATCATATACTTTTCACATCACACAATATTAATTTTTTCAACCATTTAGAAATGTAAAGCATTGCAGGCAGTGGGCCAGATCCAAATCACTTGTGGAAAAATGGACAACCCGACCAAAGCCAGGCACTGCAGCAGTGAAGTGAGGGGTGAATGCTGGTAGCCAACCTTTTATTTATTCATTTTGAAGCACAGTTCAAAAAATAATAATTATAATGATGATAGTATCTAACATGGAGCTCTTCCTGTGTCTCAAACACTTATTCTAAGGACTTCAAAAATATTAACTCATGTACACCTCAAAGCAATCCTAACATATTGTTATTATCACTTCTTTTTTATAGAAAAGGGAACTGAGGCACAGAGAGGTTGAGTGCATGCCTCGTGCTAGAATCTGAGCCTGGGCAGTTGGAGTCCCGAGTCCACGCTCTTAACCTCTGTGTCATGTTGCTTCTACTAGAAAGATAAATATAGTGAAGACCATGTAGGATTCTCATATAATTCAGCTGCAGTATAAATTGCAACCTGCTCTGCAACCTGCTTAATATCAGTTCAGCTCTGCAACCTGCTAAAACAACACTAACATATTTCTTTCTGTAGTGTTACGTTTTTATTGTATAGGGTGTTTTCAGCTTTTTAAAAAATTGTTGTTTAGTTGCAAAGTCATACCTGACTCTTTTGTGATCCCATGGATTGTAGCCCACCAGGCTCCTCTCTGTCCATGGGATTTCCCAGGCAAGGATACTGGAGTGGGTTGCCATTTCCTTTTCCACTAACTAAAGGTTTTAAAATCTGACTGCACATCAGAATTTCCTGAGAAGTATTAAAAGAGAATAGGTATGTAAATATACAGATATGTAAGTGTGTGTATACTATATACATACATACAAGCCTGGGCCCCACCACCAACCAGCTGAATCAGAGCCATTGGTGGTGATTTTGACAGGAAACCAGTGCTACAGTTCAAGACCCACGATGGTACTGGTGTCTGGGGCAGGCAGGTGTTTTACCTGAGTGTGTGGTAATAGACTTCCCTGGTGGCTCAGACGGTAAAGAATCCGCCTGCGATGCAGGAGACTCAGGTTCGATCCCTGGGTCAGGAAGATCCCCTGGAGAAGAGAATGGCGACCAACTCCAGTTTTCTTGCCTGGAGAATTCCATAGACCGAGGAACCTGATGGGCTGCAGTCCATGGTGTCTCAAAGAGTTGGACGTGAGTGAGCAACTAAGTACACATTAAGTAATACATGTACATGTGTTACTGTGGTAACGACAGTAAAAGTGTTTGTTAGCGTGCCGGCATCGTAGTCCCTATTTTAGTCACTGTACCTTTTATTACCTGACGCAATCCACCTCCCCACCTGCGTATCAGCTCCAGGAAGACAGGGGTCTTTGTTTTTTCACCACACTAAAGAGGGCGCTGGGACAATATTTATTGAACAAACAAAGGCTGTTCCATCCACTGTCCCAACACTCCCTGGAAGCTGAGGTGGAGCGATAGGAAGTCACTTGGTCAAGATCTCACAGCCAAGGGGCAGCAAGTTCAATTTCATTCAGACCCAGTGCTTTCCAGCCCTAGTCCAAGCTTCTGACCATCACACATGTTGCTGTGAGAACAGAACAGCCTCGTGGGCCCTCTCTCCTTCCTTCCCACGTCCTGAGAGCCTCGTCTCCCCCCTTTTCCCTGGAGCAGCTCACCACCTTGCGGGGCTCCATCCTGGAGGATGCCACACCCACCGCCATGAAGCACGGGACCGGGCGGGGCCTGCCCCTTCGGGACGCCCTGGAGTACGTCATCCCTGAGCTCAACATCCACTGCCTGCGCCTGGCTCTCAACACTCCCAAGGTGACGGAGCAGCTGCTGAAGCTCGACGAGCAAGGGGTGAGCCGGGGCCCAGGAGGGGTGGGGGCGCAGGGGCAGCAGCCTGCAGCCCCACTGCCCAACCCTCTTCCATCTCACTTTTTCTTTTCCTCCAAAGAACAGAAACCCACTCAGGCTAGCTCCAGTTAGAGGAGACACCTTCTATCAAGTTCCAGGGCTGCCAGGAGCCAGCATGTGACTGCTGGGACTCCCAAGGGAGATAGTCTAGGACTGAGGCAGCCACCGGGTCCCTGTGTGTGTCACTGCTTCCGCTCCCTCGCTGCATACTGCCTCACACAGCTCCCAGAGGTGCTATTAGGATAGAGCCTTTTACCGGCCCCAGCTAGTTGACCCTCAGTCCCAGAAGAGCCTCTCCCGGCCCCACGCTTAGGTCACGTGACTGTCCGTGGTCCAGTGACCAGGGCATCAGGGACACACAAAGCAAACACGGCTACCAGGGCTTGCCCCCCAAGAGGTAATGTCAACCCCACTGAGCCCTCCAGAATGGCCTTTTGCAGAACCCTAGCCAGTTCCAGCCCACCTACTGTGGGAAGCCGACCAGGGTGGCTGTCTTTCCCTCAAGAGAGCGCCACCTTCCACCCTTGTGTAGAAAGCCTGGGCGTGGTGGCGGCGCCCCTTGCAGTGCCCCTCTGGAAACTCGGAGAGGAAGAGGGATGGCCGGGACATGCCCCCACACCTCTTTTCTTCTCCAACTGCGGCACTGAACCCCCACGTAACCCCAGCAGCTGGAGAGAGCCCCCTCTGTCCCGCGCACCCTCCTCCACTCTGCCTGGCCTGCCTCCCTGACGCCACTCTCGCCTCTGCAGCTCTGCCGGAAGCACAAAGTGGGCATCCTCTACTGCAAGGCCGGCCAGAGCTCGGAGGAGGAGATGTACAACAATGAGGAGGCCGGCCCAGCCTTTGAAGAGTTCCTCTCCCTCATCGGGGAGAAGGTCTGCCTGAAGGGCTTCACCAAGTACGCCGCCCAGCTGGACGTTAAGAGTAAGTGGCCGCAGTGGGTGGCCTGGCGGGGGAAGCCCTAACCAGCCCACTTATCCCATGGGCCTACGGTCCAAAGGCCTGGTGATACCCTGGGGAGGACGCAGGGCAGCGGGCATTCGAGGACTCGGCTGGTGACAGTGTGGGTGTTGCAGGCACTCTGGATAAGAGTGTTGCATGTTCTAGTAAAGCCTGAAGATTGTCCTGCTGTGTGTCTCAGCACCTGCGCTCCCAGACACGTGCTCTGAGATCCCAAGCACGTGCATGCCCAGAGGGGTCCTGAGGGGGTCACAGCCACAGACACCTGCATGGTGCCCACTGTGCCCAAGGACCCCAGGGAACACAGTCCTCCTGGCCAGTCTCCCAGATCGCAGCCAGCTGGAGGTCACCTGGCCCTGGTGCTGGCCAGCCATGGCTTCAGTGACCTCACCTGTCACAGCTTATCCCCTGGGATGTGAGCCCCCGAGCACAGACATTCCTTGGTCTGTTCTATTGCTGCTTCCCTCGCACCTGCAAGTAAGTAAAGCTGGGGTCCTAAGAGGCCGAGGCATAGGCCTCCGGGGTGAGTGTGACACCCTGGAGTCAGTCACAGCGCGGCCTGGGGGTTCCCTGAGACATGGAGCGGAAACCAGCTCCTGGTGTCCTGCCTGGACAGGAAGGAGCGACTCAAGGTGATAGAAGAAAATGTGGGGAACCTGACCTTGTATCGGGTGCAGGCCTGGACAACAGTGTGACCTGAGAGGGGTGAGTTGGAATAAAATAGACAAAGAAGGAACAAGAAGTGTGTTCCAAGAAAAAGAAACAGCACATGCAAAAGCCCCGAGGTCCCAAGGCTTAAGGGAATAAATGGGAAGGACAAACTGAGGGAGGCCAGCAGGGGCCTCACATGCAGGACCTTTACTAAGATTAGTGATTTGGGTCTCTTTCCTATGAGAATTTTGAAACTCATAAGAGGCATCATTGAATACTATTAAGAAAACATTCTGGAGACTTCCCTCACGGTTCACTGGCTCAGACTCCACACTTCCAGTGCAGGGGGCCCGGGTTCAATCCCTGGTTGGAGAACTAAGATCCCACATGCCAGGTAGCCCAGAAAACAACAAAAAAGAACAGTGCATGGCATGTCCAAAAATTTTTAAAAAAAGAAAACAGTCTGGAGTCAGATAGTCTGAATTCCAGTTCAAGCCCCACCACTCACTGCAGTGTGTAAGCCCTGGGGTGAGTCACTCCATCCGTGTGCCTCAGTTTCCCCCTTGGAGTCCACAGTCAGGTGGGTTTCTCCCCGGTCATAACACCCTGCCATTAGAGAAGAAAGTGTCTTTATACTCGGGATTATCATTTCCTTCTTCATAGTTTGGCAATCTGTATATGCATCTCTAAATAATATAATCTGTTTTGCTTGTTTGGGGATATAAAGTGAATGGAATTATACAGTTTGTGCTCCTTTGTGTCTGGCATCTTTCGTTCAACATTGCATTTGTAGGATTTGCCCATGTGGTGGCCGTGACTCATTCATTTTCATGGCTGTGTATTTTTCCACAGTATGAATTGTTTATCCCTGGGACTGACATATTGAGACTAGTTGTACCCATATCCTGGGGCACTCGTGTATGATTTCTCTAGGTTGTGATCCTAGGAGATAAAGTGCTTGGGTCATCAGTGAATGCTGTCTTCAGGTTCAATAACTATTACTAAAGTTTTCCAAAGTGATTGTACCAATTTACACACCTCACCAACCGCATAAAGGGTTCTGGTTGCTCCACACCCTCACCAGCCCTTGGCACTGTCAGACTTTGAAAGGTTTACCAGTCTGGTGGGTGCTTAATATAAGATTTCCTTTTTATCTTAATTTACTGAAATTTTATTGTGGTTGTTGTTATTGTAGCTGTGTGACCTGTGGGATCTTAGTTCCCCAACCAGGGATCAAACCCACATGCCTTGCATTGGAAGGACAGAGTCTTAATTACTGGACCACCAAGCGTATCTCTAAATTTACTGAGCTTTAAAGGGTGAAGTTAAATGAAAACATCAACTTAAAAACTAACACAGATGGCGTGTGAGACATGGCAGGAGCCCAGAGGTTTTGGAGATATGGTGCTTAACTGGTGTTTCTGTTTCAGCCGACTCCACGGGAACCCACTCCCTCTACACGACATACCAGGACTACGAGATCATGTTCCACGTCTCCACCCTGCTCCCATACACCCCCAACAACAGGCAGCAGGTCAGTGGGGCCCAGGGTGGGGGCTCCAAGTGACTTCTGGTTGATACACAGCTGAACCCACGGCAGCTTCCCTCCCCACGACCTTTGGCTGGCTGCCGGCCCGGCACCGGCTCTCCTGGCGCCACCTCAGGCAGCAGGTGGAGGCCTTCAGCCCTGGAGACCCTCTCTACCATGGTCTTATCACCTGGGGCTTGGAGACTAGATCAGGTGTCATTCAATGTCACTTTTTTGTTCTGGCTATTCCTTGGCCACCCTGCTACCCCAGCTTCTCTCAAGGGTCTCTTGAGTCATCAGGAAGTCCTGTGGGGAAGACCCAAGTGAATCGTCAACATTATTTTGACTGCAGGTGACAGAGTACAAGTCGAATGAGTAAAAGCGAAAAATGAGATTTACCGAGTTATATAATTCTCAAGTATAATTCCAATACTTTGGCCACCTGATACAAAGAGCTAACTCATTGAAAAGACCCTGATTCTGGGAAAGACCGAGGGCAGGAGGAGGAGGGGGCGACAGAGGATGAGATGGTTGGATGGCATCACTGACTCAGTGGACATGAATTTGAGCAAGCTCCGGGAGATGGTGAAGGACAGGGAAGGCTGGTCATGCTGCAGTCCATCGGGTCGCGAAGAGTCAGACATGACTGAGCAACTGAACAACAATTGTCAAGTACTGGGAGAGGGCTGGCTTTAGGTATGGCTGGATCCAGGGGCTCAGACAGTGTCAGGAGTTCTTCCCATTTCTCACCTCTGCTTTTATTCTTAGTGGTTGTATTCACAGATCTTCCCAAGGAATGGCAGCCCTCACCTTACATCCCACCAGCTTAGCTCCCTCAGGAGAAAGAGAGCTCTGCCTTGCAAGTGTCCCAGAAATGTTTCCAGGCTGAATCTCATTGCACCACCCACTTGCCAGGCCCAGGGCAGGGATAGAATAGACTGGCCAAACCTGAAGCATGTGCCCACCCCTGAGAGGGCCAGTGGGAGGTGCTTTCCCAAAGGGGATGGACACAGCTGCCTGGAGGAGGAGGAGGTGCTAGGTGGGCACAACAGCTGCTGCGTGCCACCAGGGCCTCCTCTCCTGGACACACCGTGCATGTCCAGGAGCTGTTTCTCATGAACAGAAACCCTACAGGCTTTTGATGGCTTAGGAAGTGTATGTATTTTTTCCTATTGGTACAGGCTTTCCCAGGTGACTCAATGGTAAAAAATACACCTGCCAGTGCAGGAAACCTGGGTTCGATTCCTGGGTCAGGAAAATGGTCTGGAGTAAGAAGCAGCAACCCATTCCAGGATTCTTGCCTGAAGAATCCCATGGACAGGGGAGTCTGGCAGGCTGCAGTCCATAGGGTCACACAGTCGGACACAGCTGAGCACACACACCACACCACCGCAGGTGGCAGTGTGCATTCTGCTGACCATTTTTATAGTCAGACGTCAGTGATTTTTAGAAAGTTCGCCTAGTAGCCGCTGTAAGAGCATTGCTCTCATTGAGCATGAGTTGGCATTCTTCGTCAGCCGCTTCCTCACTGTGTCATCTCACCTCCCTGGGCCTCGGGTCCCTGCTCTGAAATGGGCAGAACAATAGCACCCATATCTCAGAGTCTTAGGGAAAGGACCCTGCACTTGTGTGTGAGACCAGAGCTCATGGCAGGGCCCAGCACAGGAGGTACATAGGAAGCAGCTGAACATACTCCTGGAGGCGTGGTGGGGAAAGCTTGGGTTGTGGAGGTCGAGCAGAAGTGGGTTCAAATCACAGCTCCTCCCTCCGTGACTCTGGACTGAGGGCAAGACGTTTAACCCCGTGGACCTAACTTTTCTCATCAACAAAAGGAGGTCAGATGAATTAATCCCTCACAGGACTTGTAAAAATGAAATGAGGTTACAGCTTTCATATGTAGGTGTAAGACGCCTGGTTCAGGGTTGGTCACAATAAATGGGTACTTAAGCAGTTTAGTTTAATCCTGTGTAAAACACACAGAGAGCCAACAGTTCAGCAGTGTGTATTGTGCCATTAAGTGTGACCAGATTTCACACTCCCGGCCACCTCACGTAGAGTTGCGTGCAACCCCCCTCATTGGCGAGAATTCCTAACGGTTACATGAAGGCTAAACTTCTATACCTGAGAACAATGTGGGGCTTCCCTGGACATCCACTGACTAAGACTCTGCATTTCCACTGCAGGGGCACAGGTTCAATCCCTGGCTGGGAAACTAAATCCCACATGCCCACTCGGTGTGGCCAAAAAGAAAAGAACAATGTAATTTTAGCAAGGAAGTAAAATGCCAAGAGTACATCATCGCCTTTGAAGATGACAGTTTTTCTCAGAGGCCATGACAGGCAGGGGGGAAATGACGGGGTTCTTGTGGGCTGATCTGAGGCTATCACCCCAGCCTTCTCAACTCAGGTAGCCAGAGATGGGCCCTGCCAGCGGTCTCAAGGCTGCCTCTGCCAGTGTCCATGAATGTGACCTTGAGCAAGTCAAAAGCTGCCAGACCGTGCTGTCCTCCAGCTGACGTTTCTTGAGCACCCGCTGTGTGCCAGGCCCTGCTCTAGGCCCTGAGGAGAAAGCACCTGGCAGTGAACAAAGCGGACAGAATCCTTGTTCTCCAGGAGTTGCCACGTTAGTGGGGAAAGACAGAAACCAAAGGAAGAGGGGCAGCCGCTTGTTAAGATGAGTGTGGACGAGTAACGGGCAGAAAAGCAGAGGGGGTGACATCATGGGTAAGACAGTCAAGGCCCTGTGGGAGGGTGACATTTCAGCCCAGACCAGAAGGAGGGCAGGCAGGAGCAAGCCGTGTGGAGATCTGGGGGAAGAAGTTCCAGGCCTCAGGATGGTCCGCGGGAGCCTCAGGAAAGGAAAGGTTTCTGATTCATTCAAGGAGCAGCAGGAGGCTGGTGTGGCTGGGGCCAAGGGGGAGCGTGGCGGGAGCCGGCAGAGAGGTGATGGGCCGGGTCACGAACCTGGAGCCTACCCTGACGTTTTCCTCTCCCCGCCACCAGCTGCTGAGGAAGAGGCACATAGGCAACGACATCGTGACCATCATCTTCCAGGAGCCCGGGGCGCTGCCGTTCACCCCCAAGAACATCCGCTCCCACTTTCAGCATGTCTTCATCATTGTCCGGGCACACAACCCCTGCACTGATAACGTCCGCTACAGGTACACGCCCCGGCCCTGCCCCTGCACGCGCAGGACGTCAGGAAAGCCGGCTTCCAGCAGCCGGGGAGCGTGGGGGTGGGGGGAGAGGGCACGGCTGGCCCAGGCAGGCAGCCGCCCACGTTTCTTGTCCGTGCTTCAGTAGGGGAGCTCTACTCACTCATACCCACACGTCCTGAGAGAGTGGTTCTTAACCAGAAAGGGCCATGTCATCCCAGTTTCGCAAAGAAACCATCAGGAATTTGTTTTTGCCTGGAGTCTTTTGGCTGCAAGTGACAGAAAACCCACCTCAAAAAGGCAGTCACAGGGCTTCCCTGGCAGTCCAGTGGTTAAGACTGTGCTCTTCCAGTGCAGAGGGCACAAGTTTGATCCCTGGTCGGGGATCTAGGATCTCACATGCCTCGTGGTGCATGAAAAGAACATAAATAAATGAAGAGGCAGTCTTACATGCTGGCTATCATAAATGACACATCCAGGCCCACCTGGAGGTGTTCCACTTCCCTGTACATCATTTCATTTGCTGGCAGCTCCATGCTTAGCATCTTGCCAGCTGCAGACCCAGCAGGAAGAGCCTACTTTTCCCAGAAAAAGAAGCCCCAGAGCTGAGGCTCATTGACCCACGTGGGGTCACGTGCCCATCCCAGAGCAAGACTAGCAGCTGTGCTGGGCATGGGCCGTGTGGCTGAGAGGCACCAGGGTGTGGCCCAAAGGAATCTCCCCCTATGCCTTAGCGACGGGTATTGGGGTTGTTTCCTGTCACCTGTTACTACATTCCACCTTGCAGTGCTGCTATTAACACATTCCCTCCACGTAGTTTTGTGAGGGAGCGGCGGTTGTTTGTTTTTGGCCATGCTATGCTGCCTGTGAGATCTTAGTTCCTTGGCCAAAGATTGAACCCAGGCCCTCAGCAGGGTTAACCAGTGGACCACCCAGGATTTCCCCATAACCTAGTTTAGACTCTCATGGCACACAGCTGGGATAGGTAAGGTCCTCAGCATGGAGTTCCTGGGCCAAACGGTATGTGCATAGGTGCCCTGGGTGGACTCAATGGAATTGCCAAGAACCTACCAGTTTCTTCTCATTTGACTCATTTGAAAAGACCCTGATGCTGGGAAAGATTGAAGGCAGAAGGAGAAGGGGACGACAGAGGATGAGATGGCTGAATGGCATCACCGACTCAATGGACATGAGTTTGAGTAAATTCTGGGAGTTGGTGAAGGGAGGCTTGGCGTGCTGCGGTCCATGGGGTCACAGAGTCAGACACGACTGAGCGACTGAACTGAGCCGACCAGTTTCTTCTCTGGGCCGGATACGTGAGAGGAGGCAGGGGGATTTCAACATGCAGGAAGGGTTGTGGACCACCAGGCTGAATGTGTTGCCGCTGGGAGCCAGCACACCAGGTGGAAGGCCTGTGGCCCCTTCCCCCACCCATGCTTATTCCCAGGACAGAGCTCCAGCTCAGAGGGCTTGTGCCTCCAGGCTCCCTGTAGGCCTGAGGTTACAAAGATAAGAGTTGTTCTTGAACATGCACAGACATGCATGTGCACACACCCTTATAGCACATCAGAGGCAGGAGGCTGCTGGGTGAGCCCTTCTCCCCTTTCTGCTAACTGTGAGCTCCCCCTCTCCTACCTGGCTTATCACAGGAGCCTGCAACCGACCTCTGCGCTTTCCGGGCCAGCCTTCATGTGGTTTCCAAAGGGTTTCTTTTTGTTCTGACACACCAAGCTTTCTTGTTTTTTTTGCAATTCAGAATATTTTCATTATGCAACATTTCAAACGTTCTGAAAAGTACAGAGAATAACAGACACCCATGTGCCCACCACCAGATCTCACAGATGTTAACATTTTGCCATCTTTGCTTCAGCTCTCGCTTTTAATTTTGAAGAAAGAAAATGTTAGAGATGCAACCAAACTGCCCCCTCCCACAACCCCTTTTCTCCCCTCCTGCACACACAGCTGTTCTCTGGACAGACCTTTCCCGTCCCCTCTTCTCCCGATGACCCTAGACACATTTCTGTCATAGAACTTGTCACACTGTAAGAACTAAGTTTTTTTTTTTTTTTTTCAAGATTTATTTGCTTTATTTTTTGGCTGTGATGGATTTTTGTTACTGCACACGAGCTTTCTCTAGCTGGTGAGCGGGAGCCACTCTCTGGCTGCAGTGCACTGGCTTCTCGTTGTTGCGGCTTCTCTTGTTGCAGAACGTGGGCTCTGAGGGCGTGGGCTTCAGTAGCTGCAGCTTTCGGGCTCTAGAACACCAGCTCAGCAGTTGTGGCACACAGGCTTAGTTGCTCCAGGGCAACTAAGAGAGATCTTCCCTGGGAGATCTTCCCAGACCGGGGACTGAACCAGTGTCCCCTGCATTGCAAGGCGGATTCGTAACCACTGGACCACCAGGGAAGCCCCACGAATAAACTGTTGATGTGGCTGGTTGCCTCCCTCAAGGGCCACACTGTGTCACACTCACCTTCATACATCTGTGCTGGGCAGCCTTGTTATGTAAAGGACCCCAGAGATGCCTTGGCAACTAGGCAGATGCCTGACTCAAACATTGTAGGTCCTGGGAAAACAGCTGTTGAATAAATCGTTGTGAGTGTTCTAGAAATACTGAGCTCCAGTGACCAGGTGACCCGGTGGTCACACCATCTCCTGGCTGTATAACACGGTGCTGAATGGCACACCAGCACCCCCACAGCCTGTGAGCTGTGAACACGCCATTCCTCCTGCTGGGGAAATGAGGGACCAGCCATTCTTATTGTCCAGAAACCTTCAGTAGCTTGCAGTTCCATGATTCTTAAAAGCATGAGTCAGGACTGTGGGAGAAGCCAGAATCTGTCACTATGAGCAGTCAAGTCCTGAATGAAGAAGTTGCACAGCTAGTCACAGCTGCAAAGCCCAGTCTGAAGGCTGCATTAATCAGAATGGAGAGACTGGCAAGGTCATCTCACATGTACCCTGGCCTGGAGGCAAGGCCCTCCGCAGGGTTTCCCACAGGAGAAAACCTGCCTGGTTTGTGTGGCCTTTGAAGGACCTCTCCCCCAGGAAATGCCTTTTTCTGTCAGACCTACACGTTGCCAGGAACCTGTTTCTTCTTGGTCTGTCCGTTCAAGTCTAAATCATGACTGTAATCAGCACTGAACACCTGCACCGGCCCTGGGGCATCCGCGAAGCCCAGGGTGGCATCTGCCCTCACACATTGCCAGGAAGTGGCCATGGAGCTAGAGAGCACGGGGCCTGGCCCTCCTGGGTCTGCAGGAGCTCCCTCCACAGTCTCTGCACCCACTCTGGCCCCTTCCTTCCCTCTCTTCATGGGGCAGCCACAGTGATCCCTGCAGATGGTCCATCTGGCCCCTGTGTTCATCGGGGACCCACAGCAAGCAGGTGCACCCCACTCAGGGTTTTTTGGTTTTAATTTATTTGGCTGTGTCTGGGCTTAGTTGCAGCACACAGGATCTTTTGTTATAGTGCATGAACTCTCTAGGTGTGGTGCACGGGCTCAGTAGTGACAGGCTTAGTTGCTCCATGGTTGTGGGATCTTAGTTCCCTGACCAAGGATCAGACTTGTGTCCCCTGCATTGCAAGGTGGATTCTTAAGCAGTGGACCACAAGGGAAGTCCCCCACGCAGGGTTTTAACTGAGGGATTAATGAACAGGCTGATAGGTGTGGGTAGGGCTTCTCTGGTGGCTCAGACGGTAAAGAATCTGCCTGCAATGCAGGGGTTCCATCCCTGGGTCAGGAAGATCCCCTGGAGGAGGGCATGGCAACTCACTCCATTCTCACCTGGAGAATCCCATGCACAGAAGAGTCTATGACAGGCTACCCTCAGTAGGGTCACAAAGAGTGACAAGACCGAGCGGCTTTCACTAATAGGTGTGGGTAAGTTAAAGGAACCAGTATAGGAAAATGAGGCATCCAGGAGCCAGCAATAGCAAGGAGCCATTACCCACCATGAGGGATGAGGCCAGAGGGGACGGGAGACATTCCTGGAAACCAGGGAGAAGTATGGCTCTGGGAGAGGGGCCACCCCTCAGAAGCTATAGCTGTTGAGCAAAGGACCAAGGACTATAGCCACTGTCCTAGCTCGACAGGCAGGCAGTGAAGAGAAATAAAGACTCCACCCTCTCTCCCCTCCCCTGTATCCTGGCCAGGGGAACCAGTGAAGCTGACACAGCCTGTGGAAACCCACCTTCCAGGGCGCTGGACGGGGCAGAAAATGGCAGAGACTGGGTCTGGGGGTGCAGACGGTGAAAAGCTGGTTCAGATGGTCAAATGGGTGCTTGTTTCCACAATCAGGATGCAGAATGCTTGCACACTGCCAAGGCCCTGCCTGGCCTGGTCCCTGCTGACCTCACCAGCCTTTCACCATTTACTCTCTGTGCGCCAGCCGCATCTCACCTTGCACGTGCTCTTTCCTGTTGGGTCTTATACCTCCCATGCCCATTGCCTGCAGCACCCTCTCCTCTGCTCTTCCTTTGGCTCCTACTCAGCCTCAGATCCCAGCTTAATTTCTCTTCCTCATAGCGCCGCACCCAGAACACTAACTCCCCAGGGTCCAAGGAGAGGGCCATCCTGGAAATGCTGATCAGACACATGCCCTGGTCAAGTTGGGTGGAGGGTCAGGAGTCAAAACTTAAACAAGCCTTACACTGTGGTTAGGTTTCATGAAATAGGTTTTAATCAAGAATCTCATTACTTTAAAAATTGTCTTACAGTATGTAGTCTCTCCCCAACACCATGATCACAAGCTGACATTTTTATAGAAGGTGAATGCAGTACTCTTTAAGAAAAAACCTTCTTTTCAGTATCTCATACTGTTTTTTAATTGTCATTGTGTAAATAGCATAATTCATTCATGGTATCCCTGGAGGCTTTTTTTTTTTTTTTTCTTTAATTGGCTACATGTAGCAGCATGTGAAATCTTAGTTCCCCAACCATGGATTGAACCCATGCAGTGGAAGCTCAGAGTCCTAACCCCTGGACTGCCAGGAAGTCCCTGGAGCCCCTTTAAATGTCTTCCCCTGCTCCCTGGGTGCTCACTCTGGCAGGTGCGATAGCCTTTCTGCCTGATCTTTGAAGTCATCAAAGATCACTCAGTGGCCCTGTAGCCACTGAGTCTTGAGCTGGTCATCGCAGCATCGTAACTGAGATTCATCAGATCTGAACCTGACTTAGCAGCCAGTCTCCTGCCTCCCAGCTCAAGGCTGCCTCCACCTGGGAGCCTCGGTGGATGGGGAGCCTGCATCCCTCTCCTCTGTTTCTCCGCCTTGCACTTCCCCTCCCCGGGCTCACTGCCAGTTTCTGACCTGTCCAGGGAGGGAGCACAGGAGGAGACAGGAAGCGGGAAGTTACCACTGGAGCTGTGGTGACAGCTGCTGCAGGGACTTGTGAGAGCCTTTCTTTCTACCAGCTAAATAATTTCTGGACTCTGGGCTCTTCGGGGGCTCCCGACCCTCCTTCCAGAGCTCCCAGGCAGGAGCAGCCCCCAGTCTCCTTCCAAACTTACAGGTCACCGAGGAGGCCCCTATTCAGGGAGGGAATGGAGGCAACGGGCCCACTTTTTCCGCGGATTTTCTTCCCAATAAGATTCTTCCTCTCTAGTTAGCATAATGGGAGAGGAAGTTCAGGAATTTGGGGAGAAGGTTTTAGATCATTTCTTTTATACCTTCTCATTCAGTTGCTGTATGACTTGTGTCCTAACGGCAGCTCAGTTGAAACCAAAGTAGGGGACTTCCCTGGTGGTCCTGTGGTTAAGACTTCGCCTTCCAGTGCAAGGGATACAGGTTTGACCCCCTGGTTGGGGAGCTAAGATCTCACATGCTTCACAGCCAAAAGACCAAGACATAAAACAGAAGCAGTACTGTAACAAATTTAATAAAGATTTTTTTAATGGTTCACATCAAAAAAAACAAAGTAGGAAGGGTCCCATCCTAACTTCCCCTTGTAGTGAATTTTCAAAATAACCTTTGTAGAGATGATCTACAAAGCATGTTCATGTTACGCAAGTGTCTGAAAGAAGTAAATCACAGAATGTTCCATATCAGTCTGATTTTCCTATAGTAACACTGCTTAACGAACCACCCCAAAAGTCCGAGACTCACAAACATTATCATTTCTTCTTGGCTTACTCATCTGCAGGTTGGCTGAGGCCTGGCTGCCCTTGGTGGCATGTCTGCTCCAGGCACCCTCATTCTCCCTGACCAGCAGACCCCAGAGCATGTTCACTTCATGGAGAGGGCGGGTACATAGGAGGCAAGCCTGGCGCACGTGCCCATTTGTGCCTTTGCTCGAATGCCATTAGCCAAATCAGATCTCATGACCAAGCTTAGGATGAACAGGGCGGGGATGTACCTGTCCATAAAGGTAGAGAGAAAGGGATGAATCTTTGCAAAACTATAATTTACCACAAGCCTGTATGTATATAAAACAAGAATAACTGAAGTTGAACAGTGCTAGGAAAATTACCCTTTAAATATCAGTGGATGTTCTAACATCTGCTGCATAGGAAGTAAAAGCGCATATGTGTACCCTAAGACTTTCTCCAGTTTCCAGTCTAGTCAGCTGGCAACTTACTAATTAGATGTAGACTTCCTTTCTTAGAAAGGAAACTCCTCTTTCTGATTGTGTATTTTCTTTCTAAAGGGACTCTCAAGTGCCTTTCTTTCCGCCATCTAAAAAATTTCTCCCTCCTCAGTATGGCAGTGACCCGATCCAAAGATGCTCCTCCTTTCGGCCCCCCGATCCCCAACGGAACCACATTCCGAAAATCTGACGTCTTCAGAGACTTCTTGCTGGCCAAGGTGATTAATGCTGAGAACGCTGCGCACAAGTCTGACAAGTTCCACACCATGGCTACCAGGACCCGCCAGGAGTACCTCAAGGACCTGGCGGAAAACTGTGTCTCCAACACACCCATTGACTCCACCGGCAAGTTCAACCTCATCTCCCTGACCTCCAAGAAGAAGGAGAAGACAAAAGCCCGGGCAGGCGCTGAGCAGCACAGCGCCGGGGCCATCGCCTGGAGGGTGGCGGCTGAGGACTATGCGCAGGGGGTAGAGATAGACTGCATTTTGGGAATTTCCAATGAGTTTGTGGTGCTCCTAGACCTACGCACTAAGGAAGTGGTGTTCAACTGCTACTGCGGGGATGTCATCGGCTGGACCCCAGACTCCTCGACAATCAAAATCTTCTACGGGCGAGGGGACCACATCTTCCTCAAGGCCTCTGAGGGTTCTGTGGAGGACATAAGAGAAATTGTCCAGAGACTGAAGGTAAGGGAGAGAGCCCCTCAAGTTGGAGCAGTTCTGTAGTCTGGCAGAGGCCTTAGGAACCGCTGAAGTACCTCCCTGAGCCCGGTCAATTGGCCCAGGACACTTGTCAGCCCCAAAAGAATCAGAATTGTCACTCTACACACCAGGGGTCTAGTGGGTTCTGCAGCCTGGGTTCTCCCTGGGGAAGGCTTGGGCCAAAGATCTGAGGCTCTCCATGTCATCACCTTGAGAGGACAAAAGGCTTATTTACTCACTCTAGATGTTTAAACTCATGTTAAAAATGTAAGGATACTTTCCAGAAGAATTAAAATATTGGATTGACCAAAAAGTTCATGTGGGTTTTTCTGTACCTTCTTACAAAACACCAGATGAACTTTTTGGCCACCTCAACAGAATGAAAGACTTCCGGACATTTAAAATATAGGGGTGGAAGCAGGATATTGGGGGTGGGGTGTAAAAAAGCATAAGAAAACAAAATTATGTGGCAGGAATAATTCCACATCAGTAATCACAATAAATGTAAGTGATTTAACATTCTCTGTTCAAGAACAGAGACTCACAGTCTAGATTTAAAAAATCTTACCCTAACCTCTTGGCAGCTCAGGCTCAGACAGCTGCCAAACCAAAGGTAGCAGATTGGTCTCAAGTGAGATGACAGTTTAGTTGGTAATGGTCGTTGGAAGCATTGGGCTAAGACGTACTAAGGCTACCTCAGAGCCCTGGGTGAAGGAAAGCTGTGGTCAGTGATTGGCTCTCAGTGGGTTTAACAGAATGTCAGCCATGAAATAGAGAAGGCCGTATATCATGGGAGTTAACGACGCAAGTTCTCGAGTCAGAAGGCTTGGCTTCAAGTCCCAGCACTGCCACTTACCATCCTACCATCCACTTGCCACTTATCATCCTACATCATGTGGAAATTTTCAGGACTGGATGAGTTATGTTGGCCAGGCAAGCTGGCCTGACTTAGGAGGCTCTGATCTCCAGAGGCCAGTATCACAGCCAGCCCTCTTCACCCTTCTAGGCTTTTGCACTCGTTCCTTGAGTTCAGGTGGGATTGGTAAAGACCAGCTTTCAGTTTCCCTGACTCCAGACTTCATGCCCTGCCTTAAACTACAGCAACAGCTAGTGTGTAGATTTCCCTTTAGGATGTGAGGCCCGTGAACAAGGGCCTCTGTTTTGCTCACTTGCTTATCTCATTTGTGTAGATCAGGGCTGGCCCATAGTAGGTGTTTATTAAATGCTGATTAGTCGATTAGCTGAATAAGGTGATTGACCCCTGATTGTGTGCTCATGACCGATGATCTCACAGCCCTCCACCCGCCCCGTGGAGTGTAGGCACTGTTTTTATCCCCATTGGACCCATGAGGAGCATGCGGCTCAGAGAGGTCACACAGCCAGTAGGTGGCAGACTGGGATCTGAATCCACATTTTTCTGACTCCGAAACCTATTTGTGCCCAAACTTGAGACTAATGACTAACTGCCTACTCAACCTGTGAAAGTCAGCATGTCTAAGAGCAAGCTCCTGATTTCGTTCCCCCTGCCTCCCGGGGTTCTCCTGTCTCATAAGAGAACAAGCCCATCACATGGGTGGAATCGTAAACCTCGGCACCAGCCCCACTCCTCTGTCTCTCATTCCGACGTCCAGTCTGTCGGCTCCACCCCCGGAGGCAGGCTCTGCCACTCCTGCCCCTTCTGCAGCCCCTCTTGGCCTGTCCAGTGGCCTCCTTGCTGGTCTCCTTTGCCTCCTTGCTTGCTTCCCTGGGGTCTGTTCTCAGGAAGGTTGTCAGAGGGATCTTGATCACGTCCCTGCTCTGCTCAAACCCCTCAGCTCACTCCAGATATAAGGGCGGTTCCTTATGGTGGCCTGTGAGGCCCTACATGGCCTGGCTGTCTGTCACACTTGTCTCCTTATTACTCTCTCTGCTCCAGGAACACAGACTTCTATGTCCAGAGTGGGCTCGTCGGGCAGTCAGCCTCAGGGCCTTTGCACTACCTGTGCCCTCTCGCTGGAACGCGTTCTCCACCCCCACATGCCTCCCTCCCTTTCTACATGCGTGAGGCCTTGTTATCCGAAACTGTGAACCCCCTCCACACCCTGGCCTCGAGCCGGTTCCACCCGCTTTCCCGGCCTTGTCACAGTGGCACCTGCCACCGCTTGATGGGTATTTTTGCATATGTGCTGCGTCCTCAGCACCTGGGCCGGTGTCTGCTGTGCAGCAGACACTCAGTGACCGTGGGCTGAATTCCCGCGAACGTGCCGTCTGTGGTGACAGCAAAAGTGGCCATTCGCAGGGGCCAACTATCTGACTCCTTGCAACCTTGCGCAACTTTGCATTTCTTCTTCCCAAAACCCAGTGAGGGAGATACTATGATTAACTCAGTTCACGGGACACAAGGGTGATGACTTCGAAGGGAAGAAGCGTATTGACTCCCAAAGCAGAGGCCATGGTCTGGGATGAAGCCAGTCATGAGTTTCTCTTTTGAGGCACTAAACTGTAGGCTTTCCTTTCAAACAAATGTTTTTACTTTTTAATCATGGAAAATTTCAAACAGACGCAAAAGTAGAGAAACTTCGCCTAGTGAACCCTAGCCTTATCACCAGCTTCCGTAGTTATCAGCCTGGGACCCATCTTGTTTCTCCCTTCCCTCTCTCCCTTCTCCTGATAATTTTGAAACAAATCCTAGACATCCCGTCATTTCATCAGTAAATGTGTCAAGATTTATCTCTAAAACATACAGCTTCTGAAAAATAGCTATTTTGCCTATTATGTATTTAAAAAATGAATAGTAATTCCTTAGTGACATGTAAACAAGTTGGGCTGTGAAATCAGTTACTGGATCTCAGTAGGCAGTTTTCAAGGACAGGCTAGAAAAGAATGAAGCACTGAGGAGGCACTTGGTCTCATGGAGCTTTGTCCCAGTTTCACATGCTTCCTCAGCTCCCAAATGCTCACTGTCCAGACTAGCCAGGAACAGATGTGTTTACATCTTCAGGTAAGTCCTTCACCATCCACACTCGTTTCTTGCTACCCACACTCGGGACCGTCTGTGTGGATTGCAAAGAATATTTTTGTGTATGTGGATACATGTGTAAATGTATGAATGCACAGCGTGGCTTGTGACATAAGATTCTTATTGTGCAGCTCTAATGAGTACATCAGATAGCATCATTTCTAACCAGGGAATGACTTCTCACGGGAAATGTCAACCGTTACACAGCCGCTTTCCTTAAGGCAGTTTTTAGGCGAGCAGATCTTGCTGTAACTTGGTTAACAGCTCTGGCTTATCAAGTTAACTTTTTTATTCCAAGAAGAAGAGGGAACCCCTAAGGATATGCTGAAGCTCTAGGTGTTCTGTTCAGTGGCTTCTCCTACCTATGGTCATAGGTTAGCATGGCGAAAGTCTCCCACAAGTGAAACGGAATAAATCAGAGAGAAGGCCCTCCCAGTGTGGTCTGGTTGGCTTCAGGATGGGGGACAGTCTGAGGTGGAGGTTCGAAAGGGGTTTTTGCCTTGCAGAATGAGGTCCTGGGATAAAGAATGTGGCGCCTAGCCCCCAGCCTAGGAAAACTCGCAGGGTCTCTGGTCTCTGGCTTCTCCAGCTTACTCTGGTTACAGTCACCGTATCCATCAGGGGTTCAGACAACAAAGGTTTATCTCACTCATGCCACGTGTCCATCTCAGGTTGGGCTGGAGTCTGTAAACTCACAGACCCTAGCTGACCAAACTGGAGCTCTGTGGAATAATCCCAGTGGCCGTGGCAGAGGGGAAAGGCCTGAAGAGGGTCTCAAATTGGCAATGAGATGCCCCAGCCCAGACAGTATGCCAGTCCCATTCACAGCTCATTGGCCAAAACAAGCCTTGTGCATGCATGCTAAGTTGCTTCAATCGTGTCTGACTCTTTGTGACCCCATGGACTATAGCCCACCAGGCTCCTCTGTCCATGGGATTCTTGGGCAAGAATACTGGAGTGGGTAGCTGTTTCCTCCTCCAAGGGATCTGTCCAACCCAGGGATCAAACCCGAGTCTCTTATGTCTCTTGCATTGGCGGGCAGGTTCTTTATCACTAGTGCCACCTGGAAAGCCCAAAACAAGTTCCAGAGACCACCAACCATAGAGAGGGTGGGAGGGGCACGTGGAGAACACGACTCATAACCACCGCCTCTGTATGAGGTGTGCACGTTTCTCCAGGAGTCAGGAGCCCAGGCTGGGACGAGGTGGGTGTTTACGCGCCTATACCCTGACATCACCTGGGAGAATAGAGGGGTTGAGGTGGGGGGGGGGTCTTTGGCCTCAAAAGGGCAGAATCTCCCCCAAGAGCTGCCCCCGCTCCCCCTGAGCAGCTTGTGAAACGACCCTGCGTGTGGCCCACAGGTGATGACCAACGGCTGGGAGACAGTGGACATGACCCTGCGGCGGAACGGGCTGGGGCAGCTGGGCTTCCACGTGAAGTACGACGGGACCGTGGCCGAGGTGGAGGATTACGGGTTTGCCTGGCAGGCCGGCCTGCGGCAGGGCAGCCGGCTGGTGGAGATCTGCAAGGTGGCCGTGGTCACACTGACCCACGACCAGATGATCGACCTGCTACGCACCTCCGTCACCGTCAAGGTGGTCATCATCCCGCCTTTCGACGATGGCACGCCCCGAAGGTAAGTCTGTTCCCCGGAGAGGTCAGCAGCTCCCCGGGTGCTGGCCCTTGGGGCCCTTCCTCAGCAGGTGGTGATAATGGTGTCAGGGTCCAAGTCAGCATCTGTGGAACCCCTCCTGCAGGCGGTCATGGTCTAAGCTCTGCATGTGCATGCTGTCCCCTCCGGCCCCCACCACAGCCGCATGAGGTGGGCGCCCTCCTTAGTCGCACATAGCGTTCAAGTCCTTGCCTGAGGGAGTTCCCTGGCGGTCCAGTGGTTAAGACTGCGTTTCCACTGCAGGGGGCGTGGGTTTGATCCCTAGTTGAGGAACTGAGATCCCACATACCTTGAGGCATAGCCAAAAAATAGTGGGGAAAAAAGACCTTGCCTGAAGGTCTGATGTGCTTCATCATTTGTTCGGCACATATTTACTGAACCCCTACTGTGTATACACTCCATTTGAAGTCTTGAGTAGGATTTAGCAGCAAACAAGATAAAGGCCCCCCTTCCCTTGGAGTTTGTGTCTTGACAGGCAGTCATTAAATAGGCGTGTAACACAGGACCCCGCAGTGAAGAGCTCCGAGGAGAAGAGCAGGGGCTAGGAGGGGCTAGCAGGTGGTCAGGGAAGGCTCCCTGGTGGAGGCTGCCATGTGATTTTCCAGGCCAGCAGAACCCAGGCCATGGACAGGCCAGGGCAGGGTCTCCAGAGTGTCAGCGTATGTAGGGGGAGGGTTCCTGCAGCACAGGGAGAGCAATGTGGAGCACGCTGAGCAAGGCTGAGATGGAAGAGAGGGCCTGGGCGTGGGGGCAGACTGGGCGCCCTTCCTGGACACAGTGCCAGGCTTGGGTTTTGTTCACTGGGAAGCCAGGGCAGGATTTGTTTCTTTCTGTTTTGTTCTAATGGAATATCTCAAGCATCTTTCTCTTATTTATCTGTCTGCATCAGGCCTTAGTTGCCACACACGGCACATTCGTTGTGGCGCATGGGCTTAGTCGCTCCATGGCTTATGGAGTCTTAGTTCCCCAACCAGAAATCGAACCTGCATCCCCTGCCTTGGAAGGTGGATTCTTAACCCCTGGACCACCAGGGATGTCCCATATTTCAAGCAAATTAAAAGCATGCTGAGTCCCCTGTTTCAAGATTCGTCAACATGTGGCCAGTTCTTATTTTGTCTTTGTTTCTTTTTCATCCCATACCTCTCCACCTTAGATTATTTGAAGCAGTCTCACTCCTTTGACTGTCTCTACCCAGTCAGGACCTTAAAAAAATTTAGCAGACTGCCTCAACTCCCCTGTCCATCTTTAACTTCTTTTGTATCACAGGCTCTTCCTGTGGCATTTGGTTGATGAATCTCTCTTTTTTTTTTTTTTTTTTTAAATTTTATTTTTTTGTTACCTTTTGTTTTGGGAGGAAACCTGGCCTCTTGTTTTTCAGTTTCCCCCTTCCTGGATTTAGCTGCTTGCATCCTGCTGATGTCCTTTAACCTGTTCTTCGTATTTCCCACAAACTGGAGTTCAGCATAAAAGCTTGATCAGATTCTAGTTGAATTTCCTTTTTTTTTTTTGAAGATTTTTTTTGATGAGGACCATTTTAAAGACTTCATTGGATTTGTTACAGTATTACTTTTGGTTTCTGTTTTGGTTCCTTGGCTGTGAGGCATGTGGGATCTTAGTTCCCTGACCAGGGATCGAACCCACCTTCCCAGGCTTGGAAAGCGAAGTCTTAACTGCCAGGGAGGTCCCTGAATTTCTTTTGGTCACAGCACTTCCCAGGTGTGCATCCATCAGGAGGTGCCACATGTCTGGCTGTCCCTGTGGGAGTGATACTAGGGGCGGTCAGAGGGTTCCGAGGGTGGCAGCCTGACCCTAAATGCTATGCATTTCCCCTCGGCTCTCAGCAGCCATTTGTGATCCTTGTCTGGATCCCCTGTGCCATGACGGGTCACACTCAAGTGATGTCCTCAGTTCTAGCCTGCCTTCTTTATTTTTAAACAAATTTATTTATGTATCTGTCTTTGTGGTGCGTCTTTGTTGCTGCACACCAGGTTTCTCTAGTTGCCGTGAGCGGGGCTATTCTCTAGCTGCAGCGTCTAGGCTTCTCATCACAGCGGTTTCTCTTGTCGCGGAGCACAGGCTCTAGCGCACACGAGCTTCAGCAGTTGCTGCTCCCGGGCTCTAGAGCACAGCATCAGTAGTTGAGGCTCATGGGCTTAGTTGCCCCTTGACATGTCAGATCTTCTCAGACCAAGGATTGAACCTGTGTCCCCTGCGGTGGCAGGCAGATTCTTAACCACCGGCCCACCCGCCAAGGAAATCCTTTCTTCATTTATTGGCTGGAATTCTTCCAAAAAGAACATTCCTTCAGCAACCATTTGATTCCTCTGAAATATAATTTGTACAGAGAAGGCAGGATAGATGTGATTCTGAGAAGAATGAATTGGTACCCTAGCAACCTCCAGCGATGACTTGGAAACAGTGGTTCTAGAATCACTACATCCCAAGGCCGGAAGCACAGCTGCACAAAGGACAGTCTGGGCCTGGGCCCTCACAGCCCTGATGAATGGATTGGGGAAGACAACCAATAAAAAAGTAAGCCAGTGAGATGGTTCATACAGTCCAAGCAGAAATCACTGGGTGTAGCGGGAAGGCAGACCTGCAGGGAGGTTGCCTACGTTTGAGCCCAGGCTCCTTGTCTTATTAACTGTGACCCTGGGCAGATTTTCCCACCACTCTGTGCCTGTTTCCTCTTATAAAAGAGGGACGTTAATGGAGCTTTTGCCCAAAAGTGGCTGTAAGGTTGGAGGAGGCGAGCCTCACAGAGCACACAGAACAGGACTTGGCCTGTAGGAGGCACTCAGAAGACACCAGCCGTGAGGTCCGGGGTGTGAGGAACATTAGGCCTGACCTGACATCGGACTGGGTGGTCAGGGAAGGCCTGAGGGTGAGAAGGAACCAAGAGACAGGCCCTGTGGGGAGGGGAGGGTAAGAACAAGAGGCCCTTGGGTTGTTGACGGACCAGAAGGAGGGACACGTGGCTGGAACAGGGTGAGCCAAGAGAAAGGCACTCGATAAGGGGACACTGAGAGCTTACACACGTGATCTCCCAGGGCTGGTGTGATCCCTGGTTTGCAGACAAAAAAACTGACACCCAGGGTAGACCACTGTCTTGTACAGAGTTGCATGGCTACTAAGTGGCAGAGCAAAACTCGGTCCAGGTTTCCCATCTCCGTGTATTCTGCTGCCTCTCAAAGCAGTCTCGAGCTGTGGGCATGTGAGTCCTGGCTGCACCCTCCCACCTTCTTGAGTCTTGCTTGCTCTGAACTTGGTGGGGGACAGTTCAACCCTGCTACAACCCAGGGCTTGGCCACCCAGGTGCCAGTCCCCTAGCCTTGGGACTCCAGTCAGGCCCCAGGCGTCCCCCTCTCCCAGCCCTCTTCCGGGGCTTCCTCCACCCCTGCATGGGGCCAAGGCCAGGCCACACCCACGCCGAGCTCTGCAGGGGCAAGTCAGGTTGAGGTAACCCTTCTGCCTCGTTGCATACACACACAGACACACACAACACCGTAGTAGCCCGCCTGTTGGATGACTCTCCAAAGCTCGGAAGCACCAGAGGCCACACAAATATCCTTGGACCTGCAGGTAGGGACCAGCTGAGTGAAAGACAGCATCTGCAGGCTCCCTTCTCCAGTTCTGGGGAGATGAGGCCAAGGAGGGTGTGACCAGACAGACGGGTTCCATTCCCCGCCCTGTTTAGGAGGAAAGCTATCATCCAGCTCCCTTAGCCACCGAAACGGAACAGGTATGGGTTGGGATTTGCGTGGTGTGTGTGCCTCTTCAAGCGCAGAGGGGTCTGGCTGACCTCATTTGCAGAGCTGATAGCCCAGCTTTGCGGTTCCTCCAGCCTCTTGCTATGACCCTGGCCTCCTAGCCTGGGTGTCACAATCCCTGCCACTGGCCAGGCTTTGTAGGGCCTGGGTCTGGACCCCAGGCTCTTCAGATACTGCATAGAATACAGGGGGTCATACTCACACCCCCAGACCATGAGGCTGGGGTTCTCAAGTGAGCCCTGCCCAGGTGCACCAGGTAGCCAGGAGGGACATCCCAGAGCCCCCGATGCGGCGTGTCATGGTAACCTGGCGTGTTTGTACAGGCTCATCTCACTGTGTCTGTCCTGCCTGATGGAGAAGCTGATCCAGGACACCTGTGGTTCCTCATTTGGATTCAAGATATCTGAAGGGGGAGGGGATGCTCCCCCCTGAGAAGGGGAATTGAAACCCCACAAGTGAGTGAGTTGGAGAGAAAGGAGTCCCCATGGCCTCCAGAAACTAGGCTGTTGGGAATCAAAGAGGAGGAGGCAGATAGGAAAAGCAGTTTGTGAAACTGGCCATCCATCACCAGGCATCTTCCACACATGGCTGAGAGGTTGGAGAGGGAATCTTTAGTGCAGCCTTGTTGGTGGAGCAAAAGACTGGAAGAAACTAGATGTCCAACCATAGGAGACTGGCTGAGTAAGTCCAGGTTATCCATGTGACGGAGTAGTAATTGATTGTTTACAGAAAATGCAGTGAGTCAAGAATATGTAAAAACCTGGCAGCTGTGGGTGCTTCTGGTGGGTGTAACTGGTGGACAGAGGTGCCATCTAATAACACGTTAATTTTTAAAAACAATCCTAAAACTGGATCAGTGAAAGGAGCTTCTTAAACTTTCTCATGTCAGCATCATCCCTGGCAGCTTGGTAAAATGCAGCTTCCTGGGCCCTGCCTCAAAGAGGACTGTGATTCAGAGGAGCTGAGATGGGCCCAGGCATCTGCTTTCCTTTACTGAGTACTCAGGGTAATCTAGATGCTGATGGATCTCAGATCACGGGGAACGAATTTGTTCTAGAGCCCCCAGGTGGGTTTGGCTGGACTTCAGAAAATGGAAAGAAGGCTTCGGCTTCTGAGCTTGTGGGAATGGCAGGCAGAGTCCACAGAATCAGCTGGAGAAGGCAACCACAGAAACAGCTCTTATGTGTTAAGCACTTATGTGCCAGACTTCCAGCTGATGCTCACCACCACCCCCATTTTGCAGATGAGGAAACTGAGGCTCTGAGAAGGAAACTCCTTCACCCAAGACTACATGGGCCATAAGCAGCAGAGCTGTGATCTGAACCAGCTGTCTGCCTACTGCACCCTGGCTCTCTGTCACTCTGTGCTGCCCTCCAATGATTGTTTTCCCTCTTTGAGGTCATACCCAGGGACTCTTGGCCAAAGGTGGAGCTGTCAGTAACAGGGGCAGAAGTCACGGGCCCACGAAATCTATCACTGGCTCCCAAACCACTGTCCCAGTGAGCCAGTGTGTATGGTGGTTAAAGTTGTGGGCTTTCGAGTTAGCTTACTATCTTTAAATCCAGTTTCTGGGAATTCCCTGGTAATCCAGTGCTTTCGCTGCCAGAGTGTGGGTTCAATCCCTGGTCAGGGAGCTAAAATTCTACAAGCCACATGGCACAGCCAAAAAAGAAAAAGGATAAATCAGTCAATTCAGTTTCTACCTCTTACTGGCTGTGTGACCTTGGATAGGTTACTTAACTTCTCTGTGCCTCAATTTGCTTCTTTCTTCAGTGTATCTATTGACAATAACCAGCAACAGAGGTGAAGCAAAAGAAAAACTTTACTGGCTAATGCACCTAAGAAGACTGGAGATAGGGCAAGATTGAAATGTGGCTTTATGCAGGGTCTTGGACATCTTCATCAAGAATCTCTCTCACCTGTCTCATTTTCTGCGTTGCTATCATTCTCAAGCCACCTCTTCCTCATCGCAGCTCCAGCTTAGGTCTCCCCAGCTCAGCAGCCCAGTGAAACAGATCTTTTTCTTACCACCTACCCCCGCTCCCCCGCTTGCCACCCCCCCTTGCAGCAGTTCCAGAGTTGATGCTCACTGTCTTTGATTGGCTCAGCTTGGGGCACCTGACAATCCTGTGCCTGTCATCTCAAAGAAGCGCTGTTGATTGGCTGGCCTGGGTCACATGCTCATACCTGGAGCCAGGAAGTGGGATCCACCCTACCCAGAGCACACAGACCTGTTCTCAGGAGAAGGGGGTGTAGAAGCTAGGCAGGCAGGAGCAGCGGGTACGCACTGCCTGGGTCCACGGTGGTACCACCTCCACCTGGGCCTGGCAAATCTGCAGGTCCTGTTAGGCATTTGTATGCTATCATTCCTCACCTGGCACCTGGTGAGGCGTGGGCATCTACTGATCCAGAGAAGCTGCTGAAGGCGCTTCTGAATATCAGCTCCAGCTCCAGTGCTGCTGAGGGCACTGTGTGTCTGGCCCAGGTGCCAGAGAACATTCCTGGGTCACTTTTTGATGCCTCCTTAGCAGACATGACCTGGGTCCACAGCCACCACGACCATCAGATCTTTTGCCGGGTGACCCTGCAAGTGCCCCAGGCTCCAGGAGGCTCAGGAGAACCACAGAGGGTTGGCTCAGTGTGGGCCTGACAGCTTCCAGGCCCAGGGCTCCTACCAGCTTGGCTCCCACAGCCACTGGGAGGTGGGTTTTGTGAGCACGGCCCCCTGCTCGGGCTCAGAGCCCCCTCCCACGCTGCACTGCAGCGGAGGCGGAGGACGCCAGCCCAGCCCGCGGAGCCCCCCGCCCTGAGCCAGGAACATTGCGGTGCGTGTGCCAGCCTGGTCTAGGGGGAGTCACAGGCCATTGTGCATCTATTTCAAGGTTCTGGATTTTTCGTGGCTTTTTTTTTTTTCTAACCACCCTGCAAAGTAGGTCACCTGCTCCTCTTCCAGCTGCCTTTGAGCTTCTTTGGAACAAGGCAGATACTGTCCTTTGATGCCGAGGGCATCCGCCTTTCTGGCCCTGAGTACTGCCAAGGGAGGGCGGGGGCACCAAACCAGCCTGAAGAGGACACTGGCCAACTGGAGGCCTGGGTCAGGGTGAAGGGAGAGACCGGGAGAGACGAAGAGGAGGGGACGGGGAGATGAAGTAGAGTGTGCCCAGCAGTCGGGGCCATTGTGTTGGACCCTGTCTTGGTTGAGGACACAGAGCTGCTCCATTTCAGACCAATTTGAAGGGTCCCCACTTGGCCTTTAAAATAGAAGACTGTTCAGATCTGGGCTGCAAAGCAGCAGCCCTGCGTGCTGGTGGGCCAGGGTCTTTTCTGAGTAACGATGTTTTTCTTCCCAGAGGGTGGCCAGAAACCTATGATATGAATACCTCGGAGCCCAAGACCGAGCCGGAGGGCCTGGCCCCGGGGGGCCGGCCCCCCTACCGCAGCAACGCTCCCTGGCAGTGGAGCGGGCCCGCGTCCCACAACTCTCTCCCAGCCTCCAAGTGGGCCGCCCCCGCCACCCCCGGACACGCCCAGTCCCTGAGCCGGCCCCCGAAGCAGACCCCCATGGTCCCCTTCCGGGAGTCCCAGCCCCTGCACAGCAAGAGGTAAGGACACCCCACCCCTGCCCAGGGGTGCCACCCAGCCCCCGCCTGCCCCCTGCCCCCTACCGCACTCTGCCTTTCTCTCTCTCCTCCGCCTGTTGTCCGGCCTCCTCCTCTCCCTTGCCTTCTCATTCTCGTGCCCCTCCCTTCCTCCTTGCCTTAAACTTGCCTCCTGAGCCTCTGGAGTGTAGACGCAGAGCTGGGGCGCTCAGCGCCTGCTGTAGGAAATCCACCCTACCATGTGTGATTAAAATCATGTATTTGTTTTAAAGGTCAAGGGACTGATAAGCACAAAATTTAGGAGAGTGATTACTTCCTGGGGAGACAGGGAAGTGGGGTGGGGAGGAGCCCACCCATGGGTACACATGGCCCCAGTTCTAGCTCTCGGGTCGGTGGTAACTTTAGGCAGTTTGTTTTATTATGATGGCATATACCTTACAGATAAGTGCTTTTGAATACCTTATATATTAAAGAAAAATTTCTAAGAAATAAGGGAATCTAACTTGCAGAGGAGAGTCTTGTCCCAGGTGTGGGTGGCCTGTCCAGCCTGTGTCAGGCTGCAGACGCTGAGGGGTGGGCTCAGCTGTGGTGGGAAGGGGTGTCCTGGCCTCCCTAGCCCTTCGCTCAGCAGCCTTGCCTCCATCCCCACAGAGGAGAGCCAGTGAAGCCCACGGGTGTGGCTGGATAGCAGGACTGGGCCGGGCTCCTTGCTCACCCCCACCCTCTTCCTCTCTCCTACCTCTGTTCCAGGCCCGTCAGCTTCCCCGAAACCCCTTACACAGCGTCACCAGCAGGGGTCGACAAAGTCCCTCCCTACCGACAGCCTTCTGGGAGCTTCTCCACCCCCGGCTCGGCCACCTACGCAAGATACAAGCCATCCCCAGAAAGGTCAGACTCTCCTCTCTTTTCCGTTAAGGAATCTGATGAAAGCCAGCAACCTTCTTCCCCGGGAGATGCACTTACCTGCCATACAGGTTTATTTGCCATTTTATGGGGCTCTTGGATTCTCCAGGGTCCTCAGAGGCCCGCTGGGATAGAGGGCTGTGTGTGTTAGGACGTAGGGCCAAGCCAGCCTGACCAAGAAGGGCCCTGCCAGTCCTTGCAGCAGCGTTTCAGTTGCCATTTTTCTCAATGCCTGGAATCACTTGTCTGAGCATGCCCCTTGCAACACAGCTGTTATCTGCCTCCAGCCCACACTCCCCCAACACCAGGCCCCCAACATTACCCAGTTTTCAGGGCCAGTCAGGTTTCAGTCCTGTCCCCTTCCCCAGTCTGGCAGCTTAGGGGATCTTCCCAACTCCTGCCTGGCTCTCTGTGCCCTTGGAATAAACACAGTTTCTCTAGCTTACTCTCCAGCAGCCTTCCACTCCAGTGCCCTGGAACCTTCCTCCTCCCCTGGGGTGCCTGTCTGAGGGGTGGCCACACCACTCGCCTGTCCTTGGGCCAGAGCCATGCACCTCATCCTGGATGCCTCCCCTTCCCCTCCCCTCTACTGCGGCCCATCTCTTCAACCTCCTGAGTGTCTCTGCCCCCGCCCCCTCTTCCTTTCCCCAGTGCCCTGCCCTGGCCACTGCCTTGAGCCCCCAGCCTCTGTGCCACCTCCTCTAGTCCACCCCCACTCAGTAGCCAGGGGGTTTTTGTCTGGCTGGCCACGTCTATTCCCTGCTCCAAACCCCACCCCCACGTGTCCCAGAGCTCTCGTGACACAGCCTCCACGCTTCACTGTGGCCAGCAGGGACCCCTCCTCCTCCCCTGCCTCTCCAGCCTCGTGCAGTGCCCTGCACATCAGCCTCCCCAGCCCCTTCTCCCATCCAAGTAATGACCAGGCCCGACCCTGCTTAGCTTCCGACATCAGACAAGATGGGACGAGTTCAGGGTGGTGTGGCCGTAGACCCTAGCTACTTCTGATCTCCTAGGCAGGCTGTGTGCTTTGCAGAATCCTCCCTGTGTTCTTCTGTCCACCCGGAAGTTCTTCCTGATCTTCACCCCCACAGACTCCCTGGACCCCACTCTTCCAGTGTGAGTGCTGATGCTCCTCCAGGAAGCCTTCCCTGTACCCCCACCTCCCACACAATGACATGTTGCCACCTGTTCCCTTGACTTCCGTTTGTCTTTTCCTGATGATGGCCTTGAGTCCTCTCCATCCTGTTAGCCTAGGGAAGTGTGCGTGCATGCATATTCATGCGTGTGTGCATGAACAGGCCTGCTGCTTTCCAACATATAACACTTTTTTTTCTTATGATCACCATCACACAGCTCAGGGTCTAGTAGATCCTTGGTATATATTTGATGAAAGGATGGAGTGAGTGAGTGAGTTTATTTAACTAGCATGCCTCAGAATCACCCAGAAGGAGCGCTTGTTAAAATACTGATAACTGGGCCTCACCCTCGAATTTCCAGCTTAGTATGACTAGGGTAGGACATGTGATTCCAAGGCTGCCAGCCCAGGGAACACACTTCGAGAGCTACTACATTAAACCACTGCTTGATTCTAAGCCTCTGTTGTAAAATTGGGGGAAACATACTCTTTCATCTTCTGGTAGCTACCATTCAGCTCTCAACTGCAGTGGGTCCCAAGAGCCCTCTGTGTCCCAGGTGCCAGGAGAAATATTTGAGATACTTACCCAGGGGTTCCTGTTATCAGGACCTGCTATGGTGAGAGAAGATCTCAGAAGGGATGCACACACTGCCAAGAGCTCTGATAGACTCAGGCCTTAGAGGAGGGAGCTCAGCCCAACCCCAGGTCTAAGCTGGCTGCCCAGAGCAGGTGGTATTTGAATAGGGCTTTGAGAGATGAATAGGAGTTTGCCGCAGAGAAGAGGGAAAAAGTCATTCCAGACAGAGGAGAGGCCACAGACATCAGTAAGCAGAAAGGTGTGGAATGGAGAGGAGTCTGAGGTGTGGGGGCACCTGGGTGGCAACAGTGGCTGAGGCTGGAAGTGGCAGTTGGCATGGAGCCATCAGCCAAGAATAGAGGTGGTGGGGATGATGCTTTGGTTAATTCCAAGGAGCATTTTTTCCCCCCAAAGTCCTGGTGTCCCCCCTCCTATTTTATTGCTTTTAAACTATTTGAGTAATTATAGATTCACAAGAAGTTTAAAAGAAATGTCTAGAGCCCTCTTTGAATCCTTCACCCAGCCTCTCCAAATTTAACATCTTGAATAACTAATACAATATCAAAGCAGTTGACATTGGTACAATCCACAGTGCTTATTCAGAATACACCAATTACCTGTGTGTGTGTAGCTGTGTGGAGTTTTGTCCACAGTTAAGACTGAACTGTGCCGTCACCATGAAACTCCCTCCGGCTACCCCTTTATAGCCACATCCATCCCCTCCCCCATCCCTCTGGCAACCGGTAATCTTTTCTGGGTCTCTTACTTCATGAATGCTATGTAAAAGGAATCACACAGTATGTGCCCTTTTGAGATTTTTCTCTCAGTTGAGAATCATCCACATTTTTGCCTGTATCTGTAGTCAAATCCTTACTATTGCCGAGTTGTATTTGGTGGTGTGGTACCATTGATGAATATTCAGGTGGTTTCTGGGTTTGGGCTGTGCAAATATTCGTGCTCTGAACATGCATGAAAATAAGTTTTCACTTCTCTGCAATAAATGCCCAAGAATGCAATTGCTTGCCAAAATATAGAAACAACCTAAATGGCTGTTGACAGATGAATGGATGAAGGAAACGTGGTGTTATATACACAATGGAATATTATTCAACCATAAAAAGAGGAAATCCTGCCATTTGCAATAACGTGGATGAACCTTAAAAGCATTATGTTCAGTGAAATAAAGCAGAAAGACAAATACTGTGCAGTATCACATGTGGAATGAAAAAAAAAAGTCAAACTCAAAGAAACAGAGTAGATAGAACGGTAGTTACTTGGGGGTGGGGAGAATTGGGACAGTGTTGGTCAAAGGGCACAAACTTTGCATTATAAGATGAGTGACTTCTGAAGATTTCACGTGTCACATGGTGGCTGTAGTTAATTCTGTATTATACACTTAAGATCTGCTAAGTGGGTAGATCTTAAACATTCTCACCCCAAAAAAAGATAACTATTTGAGATGTTAGATGTGGTAATTGTGGTAATCATTTTACAGTGTATACATATTTAAAATCATTACATTGTACAACTTTAAGTATATTAAGATTTTATTTGTCACTTACACCTCAATAAACCTGGGGCGGGTGTGGGGAGATGTTTCTCCAAGTGCCACTTACTCAACAAGTTGAGAGCATTATTATTTCAGTGAAAGGGTGTGCTGACCATTCTGTATTGTGTGTAGAAAAGTGTTTAGGAAAAAAAAGAAAAGAATACGATTGCATACTGTGTGGTAAGTCCATTTTTAGTTTTAAAAAGAACTGCCAAACTATTTTCCAGAGTGGTTGTACCATTGTACGTTCCCCCTGGCAAGCTGTGAGTCATCCGGTTTCTCCACGTCCTCATCACTATCTGGTGTCATCGCCACTTTTCACTTTAGCTATTCTCATAGGTGTGATGATAGCTCATTGTGGTTTTAATTTGCATTTCTCCAATGGCTAATGATGTTGAACATCTTTGTGTTTCAGTGTTTGTATATTCTAGACACAAGTCCTTTGTCAGCTCTGCGGTTTGCAAATACTTCCTCCCACCAGTCATTAGTTTGTCTTTTCATCTTGTTAAAAGAGTCTTTCACAAAATAAAAGTTTTTAATTTTGGTGAGATGCAAATTACAATTGTTTTCCCTTTATGGATCCTGCTTTTGGTGTTAAATCTTAGAACTCTTTCCTAGTCCTGAGTCCTGAAGATGTTTTTTCCTAGAAGTTTTTCCTTTTTATTTTTTTTTTTAAGCTGCATCACTTGGCATGTTGGGATCCTAGTTCCCCGACCAGTGATCAAAGCCATGCCCCTTGCAGTGGAAGCACAGAATCTGCACCACTGAACCACCAGGAAGTTCCCCTCCTAAGAAATTTTTATTGTTTTATATTTTGCATTTAAGTCCATGGTTGACTTTGAGTTAATTTTTTAAAGCTAGTTTTTTCATAGGGTGAAAGATTTAGGTTGACATTCCTTTTTTTGCCTGCCAGTGTCCAGCACCATTTATTGGAAAGGCTCCTTCTCCTCCACTGTCCCTGTTTTGCTCCTTAAAGCAAAAGCTCATTGGGAGGGGAAATCAGCTGGGCACATTTGTGGGGGTCTATTTCTTTGTTCTCTGGACTGTCCCATTGATACATGAGCTCAGTGAGCTGTTTCTATCAATTCCACGAGGTGGGTAGAAAGTCCCATTTTATAGAGGGAGAGGGAAAACTGAGGCTCAACAAAGTGGATCCACTTGGGCGGGATCACTTTTCCAGACACCTGGGCCTGTGTGATTCTGAGAGACCAACTCTGACCCAGCGCTGTCCTCCCTGTCCACAGGAACAGTCCCTTCAGGAGTCCCCACCCCCACAGTGACACTGGGTGGCTGTGATTCTGTGTTTCAGGCTCTCTGGCATTGGCAAGTGGAAAACTCTCACTTCCCTTCAGATTCCATCTCCTCCCAGCCCACCCCTCTCTCCCCAGGCTCCCTGATGCTGCTTTCTGTGGCACTGGTCTCAGTACTTTTCATCTCTGACAGCCAGCCAGGTTCCAAGTTCTGCCAAACATTCCTAGCATACCTCAGCCCCTGAACCCCGCCAGTGTTTCTTATGGCTGGTCACCAGCCAGCCTTAGGAGGCCCTGGAGCAGGTTGGGCTGCCCCAGTGGCCTTTGGCCTCAGCTCCTTTCCCCGTTTCCTGTCGCGCAGTTGACATCCTGGAGCCTGTGGGACCCAAGCCAGGCATTCCAGCCCAGCCACAGACATTTCCCCCTTTGGGACTCCTCTGGCTCCTGCTGTGTTCTCCTGCAGGCCTTGACCTGCCAGATTCATCAGGTTTCCAGGAACTCAGAGACCCTCATAGACCGAACCTGTCCTGCAGCCCATCTTAGATTTACCGGGAGACAAGAGGGCCTGTACTTTATCAGCCATGTGGTGTGGGCCAGGGGCTTCACCTCTCTGCCCCTAGGTTTGCTCACATGTAAAACGTCTGCCTCAGGGACTTCCCTGGCAGTCCAGTGTCAGGGCTCCACAATTCCACTGCAAGGGGGCACAGGTTCAATCCCTACTCGGGGAACTAGGATCCTGCATGCTGCATAGCTCAGCCCCAAAAAGAAAAAAATTAGCTGTTTAAAAAAAAAAAAAACTCTTAAGGCTTCCCTGGTGGCTCAGTGATAAGGAATCCACCTGTCAATGCAAGAGACACGGGTTTGATCCCTGGTCCAGGAGGATCCCACAGCAGCGGAACACCTAGGCCTGTGTGCCACAACTACTGAGTCTGTGGCTTAGAGCCCGGGAGCCGCAACCACCAAGCTCACATGTCGCAACTATGGAAGTTGTTTTCCTCTGCTGGTTCCATAAAGAGTGGTCCGTCAGTTGGGAAGCATTTGCTATTTGTAGGGGTGGCGCGGTTGCTACTCTGGGTCTTCATTATGGTGCACAGGTTCTTGGTTGCTGTATGTGGACTAAGTAGTTGCAAGGCACGGGCTTAGTTACCCCACAGCATATGGGATCTTAGTTCCTGGACCAGGGATAGAAACTGTGTCCCCTGCATTGGCAGGGAGATTGGTATCTACTGGACCACCAGGGAAGTTGAAACATTTGACTTTAGACAGAAAACCTAACTCAAGAAGGCATGAGCATTAAGGGGATTTATCATCATGTAGTAATTGCAGAGGCAGGTGGTTCTCGGGCTGGTCAGTTGTGTAGGTTCTTCCTCAGGGAGCTGACTACACTCATGACCCACAAGGGCTACTGTGGCCCCAGGCAAAACTGGTGCCCTGCAGGAGAAGAGGGAAGAGCTGCTCTCTGTTTCTAAGGATGAAGGAACTCAGTCACTTACCCACCCCTGAACTAACCCCTGGCAAGGTCACGTGGGACCCCCACAATTGTCTTGTGTGCTTAGTTGCCCAGTCACGTCCAACTCTTTGTGACCCCATGGACTGTAGCCACACCAGGCTCCTCTGTCCATGGGGATTGTCCAGGCAAGAATACTGGAGTGAGTTGGTATGTCCTCCTCCAGAGGATCTTCCCAACCCAGGGACTGAACCCAGGTTTCTCGCATTGCAGGTGAATTTTTTTTTTACCATTTGAGCCACCAGGGAAGCTCAAACCCTCAGTAGTTGCTCAAGTCATGTGGTCGAGGGTTGGCTGCCAGAGCAGCATCCGGACTCCACCAGCAGGGACAAAGAAGGTGGTGCCTCCTGGAGTGGCAGCCAACAGTGGCTGCATCGTGTGTCCACCCTTTACTCAGCCATCCTATAATGCACCCATCCCCAGCTCCACCCATCAGTCTCTGTAGGAGACTGACCGAGCACGCTGGAGCCCTGCCCTCAGGACTCCACATCTGTCTTGGTACTTTCCTACGTGGCAGAGTAGGAAGTTCAAAGCAAAGATCCTGGCAGCCCAGGCCTGCTCTGGGGAGTTTTGCCCAGAGCTGTGCATGGTGAGATGCTGGAATGTCCCAGTTTCATCAGCTTGACCAGGATTTGGCAGTGGTACAGATGGCCCCAAATGGGACATATTCAGCATCTAAAGAATGGTCAGCATGGGCCAGTCAGTTTGCACTGGGATGGGAAGAAGGCTTTTTAGTGAAAGAATTACATGAGTGAACAAAGTACAGGTTTTCTTGATAGAGGACAGTTAGCTGAGAGATGAAGCTGAAAACATTTGTTCAGCTAAAGATAGTCCATCGAGGAATTCCCCAGTAATCCAGAGGTTAGGACTCTGTTCTTTCACAGCCAGGGCCTAGGTTCAATCCCTGACTGGGGAACTAAGATCCCACACCATGCTGCCAGAAATTGGGAGTCGCATGGGGTGCTTTTATTTCATTGGAATAAAGCAAGGGAGTCTGGGAAATGTAGTCTGATAACCCATCACATTGCTGCCACCAATGCAATTTGGATTCTGCTACCATGGTGGATGCAGAGACTAGACATTGAGGGAAGTGCCTATAGTGTCTGCCTCTTAAAAAAGGTAGCAACTGCCGACCATTTTCCTTTAGCACTCAGGATTTGATTCAGGCGTTTTCAAAAAATGGAATAAACCCATCAACACTTCAACTTCCAGCAATACTGGAGTCATATTTTACCAGGAGGTTGGCTCGCTGCTAAGTCAGCCAGTAAGGTGAAGAACTCCCTATGCTTTTTTGTTTTTAAATAGCGTATAATTGCTTTACAATGTTGTGTTTCTGCTGTTCTACAGCTTGCATCAGCCATATGTATACATTTTATCTTCCTTTTGAGCCTCCCTCACACCCCACCCACAACCCCACTGCTCTAGGTCATCGCAGAGCACCACGTTGAGCTACCTGTGCTATGCGGCAGCTTCCCACTAGCTATCTGTTCTGCGCTCAGTACTGTTCTCTCAAGTCGTCCCACCCTCTTCTCCCACCACCCCCATGTCCCCAAAGCCGTTCTCTACATCTGTGTCTCCATTCCTTCCCTGTAAACAGGTTCCTCAATATCCTTTGTCTAGATTCCATGTATGTGCATTAATATATGGTATTTGTCTTTTCTCTTTCACACTTCACTCTGTATGACAGACTCTACATCACTTGCATCACTACAAACAACCCAGTTTTGGTCTCTTTCACACACACATATATACACCACATCTTCTTTATCCATTCACCTGTCAGTGGTGTCTTTTTTTCCTGGAGGCATTAGAGTTCAGGGCCTGGAGAAGTGGGGATAATATGTGTTTTCCTGGCAGGTGAGGAAAGATAAGATTTCAGAAAGTCCAGTGCACCTCTGCGGCACTCCTCTGCTGCCTGTGTGCGTGAAAGCCAGGAGCTCAGAGTTGGTCTTTGCAGAGACAGCCCTGGCTTTGGACTGGCAGGGTGACCCCAGAGAAGTCAGTTAACTTCTTTTGGATTTTGGGGGTGGGATTCCAGTTCATTACCCTCTCAAGTTTCAAGTTCAGGCATAGGAAACAAGTGAGGAATCACAGTATCAGCTTGACAATGGAGGCTCAGTGACTCCTCCAAAGTCCAGGGCTCGTGCCCGTGGAATGCTTCTGGCTGCAAGTAACCAAACATTGTAGGAATTTGTTATCTCCCAGAAAAGAAGGTTCAGGGGCAGAGCAGTTCCCAGGGAGGTTAATCCAGCACCTTGACAACATTATCAAGGGCCCAGTGGCTCTTCCTGCCCCCTCTCTTCCACATTCAGCATTGGCCTTGTTCTCAGACTGGTTGGGAGAGGGTGACAGCTGCAAGTGATGTCATATTTGGACCCGGCAACATCTGGTGAGGAAGAGAGGGCATCTTTCCTTGTCATCTCCCTCTGGAGCAAGGAGACTTTCCCCCACAAGTTCTGAGCAGACTTCCCCTATCTCAGTCAGGTTATGCTGGTTAACAGACCTGAAAATTGCAGTGACTTAAGTCAGTGAAGGGGTTTCCCAGGTGAGTCCACGATAAAGAATCTGCCTGCTAACGAGTTTGATCCCTGGGTCAGGAATATCCCCTGGAAAAGGAAATGGCAACCTACTCCAGTATTCTTGCCTGGGAAATCCCGTGGACTGAAGAGACGAGCGGGCTACAGTCCATGGGGTTAAAGAGTCGGACACAACTGAGCAACTAAATAACAACAAGTCAACAAGGGTTTATTTTGCACCTACACTTCAGGTCCACCACTGAGTGGACCTCTTAGGACCCAGGCTCCCTCACAACTCCCTGATCGTCACACAGCCCCAACCAGCCGGTCTCAAAGGGCTGGAAGAGTGGCCCTGCCACGTGTTTGTCAGGTGAAGAATCAGAAGTACTTCATGGGAATGACACTTAGTAACTCAAATCCTCTCACATGTCCTCTGCCTTTCCTAACCAACCCCAGTCAGAGAGAGGGTTCTACCATGACGGATTCTGATCTGAGGTGGAATGGATGTTTGGGAGGCACCCACAGGCTCTGGGTTCACAGAGAATGTCTCTGGGACCCGAGGCCACAGAGAACGTTTGCCACTTGCCTGTGGCTCTGCAGGGCGCACCTCCAGGAGAATCTCTCTCTAGGAGACAGCTTTGTTATTCCATCCCTCCGCAACCCTGTTTGGTAGAAAATGTCATTTTTCAGGTGGGAAAACTGCAGCTCAAACTGATGAGCACTTGCCCAGCCAAGGTCACGCAGCTAGTGAGGGATGGAGCTAGGGTTGGGCCCAGACCTGCCTCGTGCTGACTCCTGAGCCCTCAACCACTACCCTGCAGCCCCTTCCTCCAGCAGAGAGACAGACAAATTTGGTTCCGGCCCCTCAGCCAGTTGTATCACGTGTCAGTCTCAACGCGTTCAGTCCTACAAGGAAAGACTTACTGCAGTTGCCTCTTGACAGCTTGGGAAACTGTCGGGGCAAGGAAGTGACTGAACCTGGCTGGGCAGGAGGCCAAGGAGAGGTTTGATCCCCCAAGCGGCCCACTTCCAGGCCTCCTGGACCTACAAATGGCTGCCTTGTTTTGCTCTCTTCCATCATAGAGAGAGGGAGCCCAAGACCAGCCTAAGAGTAGGGGCTGCTGACAGCAGCTCACCCCATTTCATAGCCAAGAAACGGAACCCCGAGGGACTTCCCTGGCAGTCCAGTGATTGGGTCCCTGTGCTTGCAATGCATGGGGCGATTCCTAGTCAGGGATCTAAGATGCTACGTGCAGCCGAAAAAAGAAATGGGACCCTAGAGGAGCCTAGGTCCTGACTGGCTTCTGCCCCCGCCCTTTCCCTGAAGACCCCACCTGGCCCCACGTGCCCTGCCGCCACCGGCTCCCTGGCATGCTTCCCGGACAGAGCTCATTCCTGACCCGCAGTTAATAGCACGTTTCCAGGCTTACTCATCCAGCCTCCCAGCCTCAAGGAGCCTCCCGGGTATTTAAAACCCCCAGCAAGCAAGTCTCGGCCTCAGGTGGTTTTTGACACACCAGCCCTTCACCCTGTGCCCGCCTGCTCTCGCTCCCCTGCAGGTACACGGCTGCCCCACATCCGCTGCTGTCTTTTGATCCCCACTTCAGCCACGACGGGACATCCAGCGGCGACTCCTCATCAGGCGGCCTGACCAGCCAGGAGAGCACCATGGAGCGCCAGAAGCCAGGTAGGGCCCCCCCAGGCCAGCCGTGCCCGTGGCCCCACCCTGCATGACCTGTTACTCACAGTGTGACGGGTGAAGCCCCTCCCGCTGTCAGTGATGGATAAAACACGAAAGCAAGCTGTTAGTGCACCATGTAAGGTTAGAGAAGGCACCTGGGAGAGCGGTAGGGACCAGTGAGCCGGATCCGTGTCCATCTAGACAGGGCATCAGCAGGCAGGGTCTGCCGTTGCTGTCAAGCAGGAGTTGGAGCACAAATGTGCAACCCAGAGGAGGGGACTGCCAGGGGACATCTGAAAGCGGTCCCGTGGGGGTGGGGGGCTGAGCAGAACCGGCAGTGTCCTGACTGCTCATTACAGAAAGCCTTCGATGCTGTTTCTCAGTTGTTAGGCTGAGACACGAGCCCAAATCCAGAGCACCTCATGTGATAATATAATCACAAAGTGAGCACACCCCTGTTCCACACCCAGGGCGAGAGAGACATGGCCAGCCTCCTGGCAGGGCCCAGCCCCTCCTAGTCAGCACCCCCAAAGGCCACCACACCCTGTTTCTCAGGGCCAGGTTTAGTCTTGCCTGCTTTTAAACTTCACGCATATGGAACATAGATTCCCACTGGACACGCTGTGTGTGTGTGTACATGTATGTGACTTCTGTGGCTCAATCCTGTGTTGGTGAGGGCCAGCCACATGACTGTTGCAGCGCAGTTCTAAGTAGTATATCCACTGTCTGAATGACCCACAATGTCTTACCCCATTCTAGCTTTGAAGGACATTTAGATTGGACCAGTTTGGGGTTGCTTAGAACAGTGCGGCCAGGAATATCCTTGTACCTTCCTTTTCTGAAGATGTGCTCACGTTTCTGCAGGGAATATACCCAGGAGTGGAATTGCTGGGTTATGCATTTAACTTTCTAAGAGACTGTCAAATCTCTTAGAGTTCTTAGCAGCTCCAGTCCTCCCCAGCTTTTCTCATTTCAGCCTTCCTGGTGGGCACACAGTGGTGCCACATTGTGTGTTTGATTTGCATTTTTCTGATGCCTGGTGAGACTAAACATCATCTCATCTGTTTACTCTCCTGTGTATAAGTATTAACCATGGCATGTACTCCTCGGATGAATGTCTTCAACGTGATGTCTCCTAACAAAGCTGTTAGCCCTTTTAAACTGTGAGAACCAGCAGGTGATAGGTAGGTTCAAAAGAAAGAAAATCAATGAACAATCGGAGGGTGCTAACGTCGGAGGGGGAGGAGATGGAGATGTCCGCACAGTGGGTGTTTGAGAATATCCAGGCAGTTCTCATGGGGGTTGACCATGTCTGCACATCACTGGCTACCCACCAGGTGCTATGGGGCAAGGAGAGAGGCGCGTGCACCCTGTTCCCCAGCGTGAGCAGCCTGGAGAATTCCTCAGCACCTCCATGCCATGGTTCTCTCCCTCTGTATGTGTCTGTTTTTCTTAAATTTTCTTCCTTCCTCCCTCCCTTTGTCTTTGGCTGCACTGAATCTTCGTTGCTATGCACAGGCTCTCTGGTTGTGGAGAGCGAGGGCTACTTCTCATTACAGTGCACAGGCTTCTCGTTGTGGAGCCCAGGCTCTAGGCACACAAGCTTCAGTGGTTGCAGCACGTGGGCTTCAGCAGTCCATGGTTCTGTTAACCAGGGACAACAGTTGGACTTCAGCCAAGCAGGTTGCCCCCTCCCCGACCATACTCCCCCCAAGTCCGCAGCCTCCGGGGCCTGCAGACACAGCTCTCTCCTCCGCTCAGCACGCTTGATCCCACCCGCAAGTCTGTGATCTCTACTCCCAGAAAAAGAGAAACCTGTTGCTGGGAGATGTCATTACACCAGGGTGTAAGTGGGGAGGAAACTTCCCCGGCGTTCACTATTCACTATAGGCCCCAGATAAGGGGGTCACAGAAGCTCTCCGTGGGCCCTCCTTCCTTCCATCTTCAGTCCCCCATGGCCTTATTCGCCTCTCACCGCCTTGAGACTCTGTGAGTTGGCCGATATTTCCCTGCACGCTCACAGATTAGGGTGATCTGTGCTCAGAAGTCACCATAAAGTCCAGAGTGTATTCAGGCTCCAGGCTGGGGGGCATCCAGCAGAGGGGCTGGACGTGGGGGAGTGCCCAGCCCTGGTCAGATGACTGTGGACACAGCAGCAGTAGCATAGTGTCAGGTGCTCCACACTCCCTTCTGTTTTAATCATCTCAGGAACACAGCAGAGGGGCCGCTGTGACCACCCCATTTTAGAAACGAGGAAGGTGAGGCCCTGAAAGGGTGTCCCTTGTCCGAGGTCCCGGCTGGTGAGTAGCTGCATTGAAATTTGGACCAGGACCTACCGGTTCTATAATAGGACCCCTCCTTGACCCATGCCCGCTGCATATACCACCATAGTCCCTCAACCACAGTGTGAGCTGAAGATTAACTGGAAACAAGCATAGTGCCTGGAAAGTGATTTGTGGGGTCTGAGGCGGACTCTGAACAAATCACATTTTAGGAGAGGCTAGAAGAGTGTGGGGAAGACAGCTGGGAGAACATTCCAGGGAAAGGGAACTGCTGAGCGAAGAACCCGGGTGGCAGGGGGTCTGGTGTTGGAGAAAGAGGCCGAGGGGCTAGAGAAATGGTGGGAGACGAGGCCAGGGAGGTGGCGGGGACAGCAGGGACTTTGTCCTTTACTCAGAACCCGGGGCTCAGCTCTTCTGAGCAGAGGTGGGTGGGATCTAACTAGGTGTTCACAGAGTTCCTCTGGCTACAGATTCACATGGGGCAGAACCAGTGGAGGGGGAGAGGTGGGCAGGTTCTGGATACAGTTCTTTGGAGGTAAAGTTAGGATTTCCTGAGGTTCAAGGATGATAACTGGTTTCTGACCTGAGCAGCCAAAAGGACAGAGGAGACGAGAGTTGGAGGTTTGGGGGAAGATAAGGAGCTGGCTTTGGCCATGTCCAGTAGGGAGTGCCTGGTGGACACTCCATGGAGGTGTGTGGGCAGCTGTATGTACAAGGCTGAAGTCATGGGGAGATGTCCCGCCAGAGACAGAAGTGTGGGAGCCACGGTGTCCTAGGTGTAGAAAAGCTGGGTGTGACTGCCACGGGCTTGGCTGTCTGCAGAAACGTGGTCTCCTGGCATTTTTGGCCCTCCTCCCAGAAGACCAGTGCTTCCTGGGCATCTTGGACGCCTCCAAGGAGGAAAAGCGTCTCTGGAGGGTGAAGCAGGTGGGCATGGTGAAGCAGGTGGGCATAGTGGGCAGTGACACCCTCGACTGTGTCCGGTCAGGCGGCTCTCTCTGTGTCCCTGAGTGCCCTCCCTGGCCCTCCACGCCCACCTTCCCCAGCAGGAACATGGGCCCAGAGCCCCCTAAGGTTGCAACAGGGGCAGCGGTATGTGTATGGTGGTGAACTCAGGCTCCGATGGGCCTGGTGGGAAGTTCTGAGTCAGCTGTATGACCTTGGCAATGACCTCATCTCTCCCAGCCTCAGGTCCTTTTTCTGTAGTGGACACCCTAAGTGTCTCTCCTTCCAGGGTGGTTTTGGGATCCAGTGAGATCACACCTGTCCGGCCCCAGCACAGGACTCAGCCCATCATTCAGAAAATGACGACTCCAGCTTCCGGAGCACTTATTTTGCACTGTTCTAGCATTGTTGTCGCTGGGGAAGCACAGAGAGGTTGCCAGGGTTGAGAGCATAGGCCTGAAGCTCTGTGTGACCTTGGGCCAGTTTAACCTTTCTGGGTCTTGATGTTCTCCTTCATCTATTAAACTGGTACTAATGTCCACCTCATAATATCACTGGGTGCTTATAGCAAGGTAATGCAGGCAGAGCGCTTATAGTAATATTGGACACAACTTGTGCTTAGTAATAATTATCATTATTATGAGTATTTTAACTACAGCACTGATCAAAAGTGTAAGCTCTGGGGTTAGACCACTGGGGTTTGGGTCCTCTGTTAACACATTGTGTGTTTGTAAGTTTGATAGATATTAATTAGCCCTCCATTTAGATTGTATGTATGTACGTGTGTTTAACTTTTGATTTTATGTTGGAGTATAGCCAATTAACAGTGTTGTGATAGGGACTTCCCTGGTGGCTCAGTGATAAAGAATCCACCTGCCAGTGCAGGAGACACGGGTTCGATCCCTGATCTGTGAAGATCCCACATGCCAAGAGGTCACTAAAGCCATGTAGAACTACTGAAGCCCACACTCTAGAGCCCGTGCTCTGTAAGAGAAGCCCCTGCAGTGAGAACCTGACGCCCTACGACTAGAGAGTAGCCCCTGCTCGCCGCAGCTAGATAAAGCCTGCACTCAGCAAAGAAGCGCAGCCAAAAATCAATCATTTTTTTAAAAAGGAACGATGATGTGGTAGTTTCAGGTGGACAGCAGAGAGACTCAGCCTTATACATGTATCCATTCTTCCCAGAGATTGTGTGTTTTTTTAAGATCTGATGCTCCATTCAGGCATGTTGACCAGCCTTGAGAGTTTAGACTAATTTACACCCACAGCAGCCATCATGATTTTAAACCTGTTTCACCTTTGAACCAGCCATTTCACTTAAGAGAATTCTGTCCCAGACACAATTCCCCACTTGCTCAAAGTTGAATGTAGAGAAAAGGCCACCAAAATGTTAAGAAAAATTGAAAATAACCTGAATGTCCATCAGTAGGAAACTGGCTAGATAATTGATGTCCATTCAATGATGGAAAACTCTGCAGCTGTTAAAAATAAGATAACTTCCAGTTCAGTTATGTGAACGTGTGTCATAAAGATACACAGCAAAAAGCAAGTGTCAGTATATTTATCTGTAAAGTGAGAGTTAAATTGTCAGACAGTGCTTATTATGGTTGTACTTCCATTTAACCAAAAAAGTTGTGCATGGTTAACCAACAAAGAATGCTACCTCGCATATATAAAGAACTCTGTTCAGGGACTTCCTGGTAGTCCAGCGGTTAAAGCTGCACCACCCACTGCATGGGGGGCTGGGCTAGAGGGAGCGGCTCAGTCCCGATCAGGGAACTGAGATCCCGTATGCCACATGATGTGGCCAACAGAAAAAGAAAAAAGAGTCCTGCTCACCAGAAAGTGGTCAGTTCCATAGACAAATTTATAAAGCATATGGACGAATAATTCATAAAAGAGAAAATCCAGGTGGCCCGGAAGGACGAAAATGCACTCAACCTCCTTTGAGGGTTGTTATAATAAGGCTTCACTAAGTTAAGCTATGTAAAGCACTAGCATGGTGCCTGGCACTTAGTAAGTGCTCAGTAAATACTCTCTTCATGAGTGTTGCTAGACCCTAAGACCTGAGTGGAAGGGGTCGTGGCCGTGTCATGGGCACAGGCTGGCAGAGGAATGGGACCATCAAAACCACATGTAGCGCCAGATGCTTCAGGTGAAGGCCTGAGTCACTTCTAACCACTGGTGTGTCTCCTGTTGCACTGCAGAGCCTTTGTGGCATGTGCCTGCCCAGGCCCGGCTCTCAGCCATGGCTGGAAGCAACGGGAGCAAGCACGCCTCCAGGCAGGACGCAGCAGGCAAAGATTCCCCCAACAGGCATTCCAAGGTGAGTCTGAGCCCCGCCCGCCAACCCTGGGGAGCCAGGGCCATGGGAGCCAGCTGCCTGGCCCGCCCTGGCTGCCAACAGCTGGACTGCTTCACAGCTTCACCTGGGCGTGCGCCTCCTCCACCCCCTTCCACTCCAGCAGAGGGGCTACATGCCTGGTCTAGAGTTAGACCCAGCCAGTGGTGCATCCTGGCTCCAGCCCCCACCGTCCATCTCATCTTGAGCAAATCACTCACCCCTTCGAGCCACAATTTCCTCATTCCATCAGCCATGGTGGGTGTCTTCACCAGCTCGGGCTTCCCTAACTAAAACACCACAGACTGGGTGGCTGATAAACAGCAGTTACTGATTTCTGCTAGTTCTGGAGGCTGGACAGTCCAAGGTTGAGGCACAGGCAGATTCGGTGTCTGATGAGAACCTGCTTCCTGGTTCATGGACAGCCTTCGCCTCACCTCACCTCATGTGTGAAGGGAGCTCTCTGTGATCTCTTTTTTAAGGATATAAATATATATATGGATTTTATAACCCCCTTCATGAGGACTGTATAAACATATATAGGATAAATACATGAAAATACATAGGGATTTGTAATCTCATTCATGAGGGCTCCACCCTCATAACCTAATCACTTTCCAAAGGCCCTCCCTCCTAATACCATCCCATCAGATTAGAATTCAGTGTACACATGTTGGGGGACAGTAGCAATAGGTTAACTGTTTCCCAGGTGGCTCAGTGGTAGAGAACCCTCCTGCCAATGCAGGGAATGCGAGTTCAGTCCCTGGGTTGGGAAGATCCCCTGGAGGAGGAAGTGGCACCCCACTCCAATATTATCTGGAAAGTCCCATGAACAGAGGAGGCCGAGAGGCTACAGTCCACAGGGTCATGAGAGTCAGACGCGACCGAGTGACTGAACAACAAACTGCCATAACAGACAGTTCCCAGATCCCAGTGACCTCACATAACAGAAGTTTATTCCCCTCTAATGTAGCAATTCAGTGTGGGTGTTCAGCAAGCAGCTTTCTGCAGGATTCAGGAACCCAGGCTCCCTCCCTCTTGTAGCCTCAGGGTACTAGAGCCCTCTACCGGGCCCCTGCCTCTTTCCAGCAGTGGAGGGAGAGAGGACGTTTTGTGGCTCAGACCTAGACAAATGGCATAAGTGACATCCACCTGTAGTGTTACATTGGCCAGGATGCTGTCACGTGACCACACATCACTGCAAGGGGAGCTGGGGGATGTAGTCCTGTGTGCCCAGGAAGAGACTGAGAACTTGGCAGGCTCTTCACATCCATTCATTCAGTGAGTGAATGATGAGCATGTACCATTGTCCAGGTACTGGGACCCCAGGGATGAAGAGGATAGGTGAGCCCCTGTGCTCACAAGGCTGACTTTCCAATGTGGGCAACAAGCAGTCAGCAGAGAAACAGATTCATTATATAATGGTGAGAACTGATGCTTACTGCAAAAGAAAAAGTCCAGTTAAGGGAAAAGAGAAGGTCAGGCACAGCTGCTTTAGGATGAGGTGGTCAGAGAAGGCCTTCGAGGAGGTGACCTGTAAACAAAACCTTGAATGAAGTAAGAGGCAACCCAGGAAAATCATCTGAGGGAAGTGCATTGCAAGCAGAGGAAACAGCAAGTGCAAAGGCCCTGAGAGAACAGTGCGCCTGGCGTGCTCAGAGCAGCGAGGAGGTCACTGTGGCTGGAACGGAGTGATCCAGAGAGAGGAAGGAGATGAAGTTAGAGACTGGAACCCGGAGCCAGATCATGCAGGGCCCCAAGGGCCATGGGGAGGACTCTGGCTTTTCCCTAGTGAGAAGGAGGGTTCTGAGCAGGGAACAGACGTGAATGGACATGAGTGTTCACAGCCTGTCCCTGGCTGCATGTAGGGCACAGCTTGGGGTCCGAGGATGAGGAAAGACAGACAGGAGGAGGGAGACAGGAGGAGGCTGCTGCCATGGTCCAGTGGGAAGCAGTGGCAGACAGGACCAGGGTGGAGTCTTAAAGGGAGGCAAGCTGTCAGGTTTGGATCTGTTTTGAAGACACAGGCAACAAGATTTGCTGTTGGACTAGATATGGGTGTGAACGCAAAACCAAAGTCCAGAGTGCCTCCACAGCTCTTGGGTAAGGACAGCCGAAACAACGGAGGTGCCCTTAGGAGACAAGGAAGAGGCGAATTCAGGAGGGAAGGCCAGGAGCTCAGCTCCAAACACACTGAGCTTAGTGCTGGCAGCACGTTACATAAGCAGTGTCGTTTATCCCTCTGAGCCACCCCATGGAGCAGGGTTATTGTCAGCCCATTTCATAGATATAGAAACTGAGGCACAGGGAAGTTCAATCGGTGGCCTGAGGAGAGCCAGAGTTCAAAGCTGTCTAGCTCCAGGGTTCACGCTCAGCTGTGAGGCAAACCCCAGTGGGAGGGTAGGTTGCCTCCAACCTGGGGTCTAGGAATGATGACACAGTTCTGCCTTCCAGGGGGAGCCCCAGTACTCCAGTCATTCCAGCAGCAATACCCTCTCCAGCAATGCTTCGAGCAGCCACAGCGATGACCGTTGGTTCGACCCCCTGGACCCCCTGGAGCCAGAGCAAGACCCTCTCTCCAAGGGCGGCTCTAGCGACAGTGGCATCGATACCACCCTCTACACCTCCAGCCCCGGCTGCGTGGCTCTGGCCAAGACACCTCGACCGGCCAAGCCGCACAAGCCCCCGGGAAGCATGGGCCTCTGCGGGGGTGGGCGCGAGGCCACCGGGCGGTCTCACCAAGCAGACCGGCGGCGGGAGGTCTCGCCTGCCCCGGGCATCACTGGACAGAACAAGGGCTACCGACCGAAGCTGTACTCCTCAGGCTCCAGCACCCCAACAGGCCTGGCCGGGGGCAGCCGCGACCCATCCAGGCAGTCCAGGTAAGGCTCCGAATCTAGCCCCGGTTCTTCAGGGGTTCTGACCACCTTCCACATCCCCTACGGTCCTGATGGTGGCGCTCCCTCCCCAGAAATATGCTCACAGATGGGTGTGCTCATACATTCGTTTGCTTACAGATCTGGGATACCATGGACCACCCCTGGCTACCCAGCCACTGGCCTTTAAGGATCTCAGTAGAGGAAGGAAAATCCCTGACTGTCTGTCTCTGGTTCACTCTGACCCTCAGTCTCTTTCCTTTTTCTCTTTCCCAATACCAGTAGTTTTTATGCCTACTGGGAGTCACACACTCTTTCTATTAGGAGTGCATTTGGCTGAAGGTAATAGAAAACCAGACCCACAGAGGCTTGAGCAAATAGAGATTTAACAGTTCCCCATTGGGAAGTCCAGGGAGGGCAGAGCTGGGCTGGTACAGCAGCAGCTCAGGGAGGGCCTTGAGGCCTGGCACCCTGTGTCTTCCTGCTCCATCGTCGTCCTCACACTGGCTGAGACTTCCTGGTCTCCAGATGGCTGTGGTGCCCCTGAGAGGCCTGAGGGCAGAGAACAGAGGGAAGATGGCAGCATCCTTGTTGCTCCCTGACTGTGGACAAAGCAAAAGCTTTCCCAAAACCCCTTTCACAGGCAATGTCACCTGGCCATGTTAGCTGCAAGGAAGTCTGGGGAATCTTGGCCTAGCCTTCCAGCCTCCATAGTAAAGGGCAGTATGGACCCCAGATGGTCTCCACTGGAGGGCTGTTCAACACACATTCCCCTAACCTACTGGGCAGGGCCTGAGAATGTGCATTTGTACAGGGTTCTGTGTCGGTGCTGATGCTGTTGGTCCCCAGACCGTGCTTTGAGAACCACTGGTAGAGAGGCAGACGGGAATAGGTGAGAATGAGCAGGCACTGACTAACCAACAGCCTGGAGTCTACACTGCGTGGGCGTGCGTGTGTGCTCAGTAGCTTCAGTGGTGCCTGACTCTCTGTGACCCCGTGGACTGTAGCCCGCCAGGCTCCTCTGTCCATGAGATTCTCCAGGCAAGAATACTGGAGTGGGTTGCCCTGCCCTCCTCCAGGGGCTCTCCCTGACCCAGGGATCCAACTTGTGTCTCTTAAGTCTCCTGCATTGGCAGGCAGGTGCTGTACCACTGGCGCCACCTGGGAAGCCCGTGCACTGCATACACTTTGAGAATCTGATGGAAGCCACGAAGTGCCTCCCGTAACAGTCATCCTGCCATCACAGGACTCAGCCTGATCCAGGGGCCCTGTGAGGTCTGCAGCCCCGGGCGATGAGTACAGTGCTGCAGCCCCCAGTGTGGACCCCTAAGTGTGGGTCCACCTTCCCAGGTCCACAGTGTGGACGCCTCCCTTCCCTCCGCTGACCGCACCCGAGCAGGGGCCAGGCCCGCCTTAGGGATCTTCATCTCCCTTGGCTTCCTGACACCTTGGCCAGTGCCCAGACCTGAGCCTCTCTCCACACAAAACACACACACCTGGCAGTTGCCTTGGGCCTCCTTGACCACAGCCGCCAGTGGCCCTGGGTCTTGGTCTGTGTAGAAATGTCTGGGTTTTTTTCAAAGGTGAAGCAGTACTTCACTGGTGGTCTAGTGGTTAAGACTGCTTCAAATGCAAGGGGCACGGGTCAGGGAACTAGATCCCTTGCGCCACAGACATGGTCAAAAAAAAAATGGTTTTTAAAAAGGTAGAGCAAAAATCTCCCTCGAAATTCTTAGTGTGATGGTGCAAAGCCCTTTAGTCCAGTCTAGTCCATTCAGAATGTGTGAGTGCTGCTCGCTACCTCCTTCAAGGATTGCATGACCTCGCAGTGAGTGGTCTTACCAGACTCGGGTTCTGCTGCTTGTCGCTCAAAAGCCAGTATTTGAGAGATTGGCGTTGGCTGGAAAGAAAAATATACCATAGTGTGAGGGTCCTAGAGCTTAGAGATTTAAGTATAACTGGATTCGAAGACCAAGGGGCTCCTGACACTGACCAGTTTGGAAACTGCCGTGTTTGGGGGTGCTCGCGTGGCAATGCTGTCCCTCACCCTAGCCTCAGCCCTCCTGGAGTCAGGAGCCAGGAGAAAGGTGAGTGTGGAGAGGAAGGGTCTCACAGAGACATAAGTCTCTGTCACAGTCTGCCTCACTAGACAGATCTCTCTTTTTTTTTTTTTCACTTACTGACTGTGTCAGGTCTCGGTCACAGCACACAATATCTTTCGTTGAGGTCCTCAGGCTCCAGGGTGCTTGAGCCCTCCGGTTGAGGCATATGCGCTCAGTAGTAGAGGCGCACAGGCTTAGTGGCTCTTCAACATGTGGGATCTTAGTTCCCAGACCAGGGGTCCACGTCTCCTGCACTGCAAGGCAGTCGTAATCACTGGACTACCGGGGAAGTCCTTAGATAAATAGACCTGAATCATTTGCGCTCACAGGCTCTTCTGAACAGCTCTTTCATTCATTAATCTGCCCATTCATTTCATTCACAAATATCTCTCAGGGACTTGTTTTGTCCCAGGTTCTAGGCTGAGAGCTGAAGAGAAGGAACACGCAAATTCAGATGAGACGCCTTGCCCTCCCCTCACCCACCATCCACTGAGGGAGACAGACTAGAATCAGGTCATCACTGAGACACGTCTAAGGGCACCCCCCAAGAGGGACTCACTGCCGTGGGGTGCCCGAGTCTCCCCTGCTGGGCACAGGCCTGAAGTAGTAAAGCTGGGTAGCTGAAGGGTTTTGGAATGTGTGCTATAAAAGCAGCGGTGCTGGGGAGTAGACCGTGGCTGAGGCAGGAGGAGTGGGTATAAAATTACCCTGTGTCTGAGAGAAAGATTTGCTGAACCCAGAAAAGAAGGGGGTAAAATGGGAGAGGCACCGCTTCCAAAGAGGGCCCTGTGGTTGGGAGCTTTAATTTGCATGCAGACAATTGATGCTAATTGCAAATCATTCTTATCTACTCATTAAAGCTGCTTCCTGAAGTTTTCTCCTAGGCAACCAGGCTTTAGTGTGGAGCAGCCTTTTCCAAAATGGGGTGCTCAAGGTAATTTGGGTGGTGCGAGGAGGAAAATGTTTTATTTTAAATGGATATTAGGAAAAGTGTTATCAACCCATCCCCTGATTTTACAGATACTGCCTTGGACAGGTTAAGGAAAATTAAATAAATTGATTTAAAGAAATAAACATATTCATAGTCGATGAGAGTGTGGACTCCAGAGTCAGCCCACCCGGGTTTGAGCCCTGCCTCTGCCTTGTCTTGGCTGTGTGGCCTTGGACAAATGACTGAACCTCTCTGGGCCTCAGTTTCCTCATCTGTACAATGGGGGCCTAGTCACTGTCCCTAACTAAGGCCGTGTCAGTGTCCCTAGCTGAGACCCTGATGCTGTCATTAAGGTCCTGACACTGTCCCTAACTAAGGACCTGAGCTATTTCTAACTAATGTCCCAAACTGTCCCTAGTTAAAGCTTGACCCTCTCACTAATAGCCTGAAGCTGTCCCTAACCAAGGCCCTCATTCTGTCCCTAACTAAGACCCTGAGTGCGTGCTCAATTGCTAAGTCGTATCCAACTCTCTGCAACCCCGTGGACTATAGTTCACCAGGCTCCTCTATCCATGGGATTCTCCAGGCAGGAATACTGAAGTAGCTAGCCATTCGCTTCTTCAGGGGATCTTCCCAACCCAGGGATTGAACCCACGTCTCCTGCATTGGCAGGCAGATTCTTTACCACTGAGACGCCTGGGAAGTCCACCTGAGGCCCTGACTGTCCCTAAAGCCCTGCTGCTGCTGCTGCTGCTGCTAAGTCACTTCAGTCGTGTCAGACTCTGTGCGACCCCATAGATGGCAGCCCACAGGCTCCCCCGTCCCTGGGATTCTCCAGGCAAGAATGCTGGAGTGGGTTGCCATTTCCTTCTCCAATGCATGAAAGTGAAAAGTGAGAGTGAAGTCTCTCAGTCGTGCCCGACTCTTCGCGACCCCTTGGACTGCAGCCCACCAGGCTCCTCCATCCATGGGATTTTCCAGGCAAGAGTACTGGAGTGGGGTGCCATTGCCTTCTCCTAGCCCTGAGGCTGTCACAAACTCAAAGCCTGACTGTCCTGACAACCTGAGCATCAGCATCTATTTAGGGACAGAGCCCTTAGTGTTCACAGTCAGTGTGGGTGACAGATCCGCCTCCAGTGACAGCCCATAGTGGCCAGGGCCAGGTGAGGGAAGCCCTCGGGGTGTGGCAGCCCAGAGGAGGGGCCGGACCCAGTGTGGGGGGAGCTTCCCTGGAGAAAAGAGGCTGAGCTCCTGGGAAGGAGGAGGGTGGAGTGTTCCAGACAGAGAGGGTGTGTGGTCCCATTCGCCCCGCTGGCCCTCCCACCTCTTCCCAGCGGGTCCCTAAGCAGCTGTGCTCAAGGGGCCCACATGTGCCTCTGACTGCTGCTGGCCGCACACTGCCCCTCGCTTGGGGCAGCTCTGTGCTTCTGCTGACATAGGTCCATTCCCTGGGGCGGGGCCAGAACGACACCCTGCTGCCCAGTCGGCTCCCCGCAGGCAGGCACGAGCACTCTGTGGCTGCCCTTGTGTCTCCTTCTGGGGCCTTTGTAGCCCAGCACTTCTTGCTCATTTATGTAGCAGGCGCCAAGTGTATGCACAGCTCTCTGCCTCAAACAGGTTCCCTCGCTCTCCTGGAACAGACAGGGTGCTGGGGGAGACAGCAGGCAAATAATTACAAAAGCAATGAGTGAATTATGCTAGGGGAGTGCCTGCAGGGCAAACCTCCTGGGATCTGAGGGGATGTGGTGTATGGCTGGAGGGCTGTCTGATCTAACGGGATGGGGGGTAGCAGGAAGGGATAATCTCCCTGAGGAGGAGTCATTTCTACCAAGGACCAGAGGGTTAAGGGGGAAGGAGCAGGTAAAGTGGTTTCTGGGGAACTGATGATTTCATCTTGATGCTGTTACGTGGGTGTTTGCTTCGTAACTGTTAAATTGTACATATATGTTTTGTACACTTTGCTATATGTGGGCTATTTTACAAATTTTTTTAAAAGAAAATGGAAAGATGATATATGGAGAAAGTGTCCCTATGAGCAGAAATAGCAAGTGCAAAGGCCCTGGGGTGGGGAGGAGGGTGGGTGCCGGCAGGTCACAGGCCCCTTGGCTCAAGGATGGAAATTGGGAGGGCAGCTCATGGGAAGTTGAGGAGCTTGGCAGGAGCCAGACCACGCAAGGCCCTGTCAGCCACAGCACAGTTTGGACTTAGTCTGAAGAACTGTGGGCAGCAAGGAAGTGTTTCAGCAGAAAGGATGATACAGGCAAATAGATGTTTTGAAAGATGGTGCTGGAGGCAGGATTGGAGGAGAAGTGTCAGGGATGGGTCTGAGGCTGAGACATCAGTGAGAAGGGAGGAAGGGGGCCTGGACCAGAGGGCAGAGCAGCTGTGGCTGTGTCAGCAGTGGTACTGCCAGGACGTAAGAAGGGAGGCGACAAAGGTCCGGGACAGTGCTGGTGACTGCTCGTGTCAGGAGGCTACTGCAGACGGGGTTCTTGAGATTCGTGAGAGAATAGAGGCGACTGGGGCCAAGCAGTCCCGAGAGGAATGCCGTGCTGGGTCTTCACTGCGGCATGCAGGCTCTTTGTTATAGCTCGCGGGGTTTCTCTAGTTGTGGTGCACGGACTCTCTAGTTGTGGCACATGGGCTCTAGAGCACATGGACTCAGTAGCTGTGGCACGTGGGCTTAGTTGCCCCACGCCATGTGGTATGTTAGTTCCCAGCCAGGGATCAAACTCGTCCCCTGCATTGGAAAGCAGATTCTCAACCACTGGACCACCAGGGAAGTCCCCAGGAGTGTTATTCTTACGTTTATTGTTGTTTAGCCTCTGAGTCATATCTGACTCTTTGCAACCCTGTGGACTATAGCCCACCAGGCTTCTCTGTCCATGGGATTCTCCAGGCAAGAATATTGGAGTGGGTTGCCATTTCCTTCTCCAGGGGATCTTCCTGACCCAGAGATAGAACCTGTGTTTCCTGCATTGTCAGGCAGATTCTTTACCACTGAACCACAGGGGAAATCCCTGTTCTTACGTTTACTGACCCTAAAGCACCTACTGTGTGCCAGGTACCGTTCCAAACACAGTGGACAAAGTTGAGTCCCTCTTTTGTGGAACTGACACTTTCCTGGAGAGAAAGCGAGGCAGACAGACAGCTGAGCAGCCATGTGCTGTTAATATGCCAGGTGGAGATAAGGTCTGGGAAGAAAACCCAGCTAGGCAGAGGTCCCGGAAGGCTTCTTGGAGGAGGTAATATTTCACAGGATGCATCCAGGCAGCAGAAATAGCAGATGCCGAGTCCCTGAAGGTAAACTCATTTGCGGTGTTCTGGAGATGCTCTGCTGGGCAGACAGGCCGAATGGGAGAATGGCAGGAGGTCTGATTTGCACGGTGGGCAGGGACCCAGCTCAGGCAGGCTTACCAACCACGGTCAGATGCTGGGCTTCGGTTCTGAGAGACATGGGAGTCACAGAACATAATCTGACTTGTGTTTTAAGATCACTGTGGGCTCCTCAGGGGAACGTGGGCTGTCTCAGGGGTAGTAGGGATTGAGTTTGCCAGCACAACTCAAGGACTGACTGACTGCCAGGGAAGGGAAAGGCTCCGCCATGCCCAAACCCCCCACCCACTCCCTCCGCGCGCTCCAGCCCTCCCGTGGAAACCGCTGCAGCCTGTAGCAGCTTGTGCCCGTGGATGATTCCAGTGACTTCACAGACTCTGCCCCCAGACATTCGTCATGGGAGCCCGGCTTCCAGGCACGGGGCCAGGCGCCAGTGCCTGCTGCGGGCACGGCAGTGGGCTGAGCGATCCCAGGCGGGCAGCCACCTGGCCCCCCGCCCTCTCTCAAGGCAGCACACCCTCCAGAGCCCCCTGGGTTTCCAGAGCAATTTGTCCGCGCTGTTTAGAGGCGATGCGTGGCAATAAGAGGCTCTCGGCTCCACGTGGAGCTGACACAGCCAGGCATTCCCAGGTGGACAGGCAGGCAGGAAGCCCGCAGCCCTGCTTCCGCAGGCAGGGCCCTTGTCTCCAGGATCCCCTCCTGGGGGCACAGCCCTGAAAGGTAACATGAGGCCCTCAGGGTCCACTGGGTCCCACCCCGCCCGTGTAGGCTGGGAAGCCAGGGTCAAGGGGAGACACCTACTCGGAGAGTCACTGTCAGCTTGGGAAGAGGAACTCAGGCCATCTCCAGAAACTCCAGGGAAGGAGGATACCAAGCAGAAATCATGGGGCGGGGCAAGGGGAGTGCAAAGGCCCTGAGGTGGAAGTGTGTCTGGTGTGTTTGAGGAACAGTGTCCATGTGACCAGAGCAGAATGAGTGACAGGGGTTTGGGAGTTGCTGAGGGCAGAGAGGGGTCAGCCCAGATGGTGTGGGGCTCTGTGGACCGGGGAGGACTCTGACCCTGAGCTGAGGAGAGTGGTGATGGCTCTCACCCTCTGGCTGGGTTTGGGGTGAGGGCAGGAGGAGGCCACTGTGGGGATACCTAGGCACCGTGGTTGGAGGCAGGGTGGAGGTGGCTGGTGGCAGTTGGGAGTCCCCGTTGATTTTGTGCCATGGAGTTGTTGCCCCATATTGTCACTCCTTCCACTTTCTAAAGACCTGATAGTTTTGCTCCAAGGCTGAAGGCAGAACGTTGCCACGTGTGGCTCCTACACTGAGCCTGATAATTCTAGCCATGTGCAGACAATGATTCAGCTCTCAAGCCCCTGCCGGACACCAGGCAGAAAAGGCCGCACAGAGGCCCCCTTGGGGGTATCTGGTGAGCAGCATATCCCAGGCTCTGGCCTCTGACTGCCTGTGTCCAGGTCACAACTCCACCACTAACCAGCTGCATGGTCTCCTCCAGGCTCCTTAGTTTCTCTGAGGCTCAGTTTCCTCATCTGTAAAATGGAGGTAAAGATAGACTCTGTGGTCCAAGGCTGCGAGGATACAGCCACACCATGGGTTTGAAGCAGCCAGCACGGGGCCTGAGACATAGCTGGTCCGAATACATCAGCTGCTGCTGGGTTCGGTTCTCATGTGGTATGTATTTGTCATGACTACCGCTATCATCAAAAGTACAGGTTGGTGGTTAAACAGAACGTCTCTTGAGCCAGACTGCCTGGCTTTGTATCCTGGTGCTGTCCTCAACCAGTTGTGTAATTTGGGGCGTTATTTTAAAATCTCTCTGGGCCTCGATTTCCCCACTTGGAACATAGGGGGAGTGGTATTTCCTGCCTATGTGTTGCTGGGGCAACTGAATGAAGTGACGCCTCCAAGATGCTTGGAGCAGGGCCTCGCTGTGTGCACGGGCTAAGCACTGGCCACTGCCCTCACTACCACCTGCTCCGTCAGTGCTCTTCCTCCCAAAGCCAAAGGCAGGACTTCCCCCGTGATCTGGTGGTTAAGAGTCCACCTGCCAATGCGGGGGACGAAGGTTCTGTCCCTGGTCTGGAAGGATTCCACGTGCTGTGGGGCAACTAAGCTCAGGCTCCACAGCTACTGAGCCCCCACACTAGAGCCTGTGAGCTTCAAGCACTGAAACCCAAGCACTCTAGAGCCCGTGCTCTACAACAAGAGAAGCCCCCGCAACTAGAGAGTAGCCCACACTCACCGAAATTAGAGAAAACCTATGCACAGCAACAAAGACCCAGTGCAACCAAAAAATGCAGGGGCGCAGCTCCCTTTGTGCCTATTGCCCGCCCGGGGTCACCCATCAGCCTCCCCAGGGATGAACAAACCAGAGCATGGCGCACTCCCAGGCGGCTGTGCAGTTTCTTCATTCAGCCTACAGTTTTTCTGTTTTCACTCCAACAAAATCTTAACTCTTCCCCCTGAGATACAGCACAGGTAAATGCCCAGCCTCTCTGGGGGAAGGTGGGGTGAGAGTACAGAGCAGAATGCCCCCTCCTCAGCCCTGGGAGAGCCTGGAGCCTGGGCATTTAGCCCCTGGACACACCACATCCCTGTGTATCTGCAGCTCCAAGAGCACATTCCAGTGCCCAGGCCTACCCTGAGCACTTTGTGCAGATGTGATCTCGTGAGGCAAGTGTGTCGTTGCCTCAATTCTCAGAGGAGGAAACTGAGGCTCATTGAGGGGAAGGGGCTCCAGCAAAGATTACAGCATGTCAGTTGGGGCTGGGATTGGACCCCAGGTCAAGTAAGCAGCATGGTCTATGTTCTCAGCATGTTCTCCGGCAGCGCTCATGCCTCGTTTTTCAAGCTGAGGCTCGGGGAGGGCACCTGGCCTTGCAGGTGCTTCAGAAAAAAGGTGTATTCACTCTGTTGATTGACAGGTGGGATAAGAACTCCACCCTGTACTTGGCATCTGGCACAGCTCATGGTCCAAGGGGGAGTGAGAAGGGACGCCCGTCTGAGCGGGCCAGGTCGAGATGCACAGCATATTCAGAATAGTTCTTTGTGGCCCTGCTGAGTGTGGGGGGCATCCGTTCATGCCTGAGGCTGGTAGAGGTTGAAAGCAGGGATAGTCGTGGGAATGCCTTTGGCTCCAAACAACAAGTCCCAGCTCAATTGGAGGAAGTCTGTTACCTCTGAGAACATGAAGTCCCACACTAGGGAGGGCCCCATGATTGGGGAATTTACTGACTCAAGGACTCAGGTTCTTTCCCTTTCTTTGTTCTGTCTCCATCGGCCTGCACACTGGCTCCCCTCACAGTCTCAAAGTGACTGTCCAGGTAGTCACCATGTCAAGTGGAAGAAGAGGTGACGTTAACTACAAGTGGTCTTTGTTAGTTTTCCAGTGAAGAAACCTTCCCCAGAAGCCACCTACCAGACGGTCCACACACACACCTAATGCTTCATTGTCCACAAGTAGATCACAGACCTACCCCTGACCCGTCCCAGACAGCTGGCATCCAACATTCGGGATTGTGTCCTGTGCTGGGTGCCAGGTCACCTTCCTTGAGGCTGAGTAAAACCAGCCTTCGTTTACAAGGTGACGGGGAATAGGATGACTCCCAGTGCCTGCCACAGGCTGAGGGGGCAAGCCCATCCCAAATGGGGCAATGGATGGAGCCAGCTGGCAGACACAGAGAACAGGGTGTTCTTCTTTTCCTCTTGCTTTATTACTATTTGTTTTGGCCATGCTGGGTCTTTGTTGCGGCACACGGGCGTTCTCCAGTTGTGACATGGGGCAGGGGCTCTCTCGTTGTGGCATGTGGGCTTCTCGGTGCAGAGCGTGGGCTTAGTTGCCCTGTGGCATGTGAGATCTTAGCTCCCCAACCGGGGATCAAACCTGCGTCCCCTGCACTAGGGGGCAGATTCTTAACCACTGGACCCGATCTTCCTTTTTTTTCTTTATCATCTCTTGTTTTTCTTTCCAGCTCGTAAAAGCTGATGACAGGGTAGAGAAATATGTACTGTAGAAATATAAAAGTTAGGGTTAAAACCAGTTAGGATATATTCATAGAGTGGACCACCTGCAGCCATTGAAGGGGAAAGGGTTTTGAGTGGATTGACATGGAGAGAGCTCCAGGGCATCGTGTTAAGGTGAAAGCCAGGTGCAGAGCAAGCTCATGATAGGCTGCCATTTATGTTAGAAAGGAAAATTGGGAGGCTACACACACTGGGCTCTCTGATGAAGAAGAAGAAAGGGGGAAAGTCAAGGTTGCCTCAAAGGAGGAGACTGAGCTGTCAGACAGCACTTTGACTTCTACCCTGTGCTGTGTATGTGGTTTTATGCGCCCGCGCCGCCCCCCCCCCATCATTACTGCCTCCAGAGATAATCAGTGTGCACTCCTCCAGAGACTTTTCTCCAAATCTGTACCAACCCAGGTCTATCAAACATATTTTGACAGTTACGCAAAACAGGGAAAGCATTTTACATTACACCCCAGGGTGGACATCCTCAGTAAAGTTTCACGAAACCACTCACCCTTACCTCATATGAGGCACACTGAGGCTTTTATTCCAGTCTGTTTCTCCTCACCTCTACCCCAAATAACAGTCAAGATCTAGTAAATTGATTTCATGGCCCACAGTTGGGGAAAAAACTATACATTTCCTTTTCATAAAAAAAAAAAAAAAAGACACCCCCCCACAAAAAAGCCCAATAAACATTTGACAACATATGTACATTTTAAAAAAGAAAAAGCATCCTTTGCATGATGCCTCATTTTCACTTCCTGTAGCTCAGGCATCTGTCTTCATCCATAAACAGGAGTTGACCTCATTCTTCACACTAGCTGCATAGTTTTTGATCCTATGGATATGCTTGGACTGATCTAAGAATTCAGGCCATGTCCAGCTTTTTCTTGTTTACACACAGCATTGCAGTGACCATCCTTGTATGTGCCTGCATGTCCTTGTGCAGGCTTTTCTGTGGCGTGGATTTCTGGGAGATCAGATGCTAGACTGACACTACTCACATCTCTCAGTTCAGCTCAGACACGGTCTCCTCCTTGGGGAAGCCCCTGTGACCTCCCCAGATAGAGTCCGATCCTGATGTTACATGCTCCGTGACTCCCTGGACAACCCCCTCACCAGCTCACAACCTTGGACCTGTTAACAGATGTTGCTAAATTATAGAACGTCTATATAAGTCAGTCAGAGCTTGCATTTTAAAATCCATCCTGACAGTCTGCCTTAGGATTGGGATGTTTCAGTATTCACATTTAATGACGTTACTGATGATAATTAGATTTGCATTCGCCGTTTTGTGCTTTATTTTCTATGTTTACTATCTTTCTCCTTTGTTCTTCCTTTACTTTTGCCTTTTGTGTTGAATTAGTTTCAGTACACCATTTGGATTCTTCTTAACTTTAATTATAGTATGCATCTTATCAGCGTACTTCAGATTAGTGTTAACTGCATACCAACAAAATATAGAAACTTTCCTCCAGCAAAGCCCCATTCCTTTCCCTCTCCTTTTTGCTGTTACTGTCATACATTCTACATCCATATATGTTATAAACCAGACAATATAGTGTTATTATTGCCTTATACAATCTTACATGTAACTTTGGAAGTTAGAGAAGAAATAAGAAAACCTAAATATTCTATGTTGCTGTTCAGTTGTGTCCAACTCTTTGTGACTCCATGTCTGTAGCCCACCAGGCTCCTCTGTCCATGGGATTTTCCATGCAAGAATACTGGAGTGAGTAGTTGCCATTTCCTTCTCCAAAATACTCTATGAAGTCTTTTATTTTAACCTATTCTTACCATCTTGGACCCTTCACTTCTCCATGTGAATTCAGGTCATCACCTGCAGTCATTTCCTTTCAGCCCAAGGAATTTTTACTTATTAGGCAGATGTGCTAGCAATGAATTCTCTGAGTCTGTTTATCTGGGGACATCTTTATTCTGCCTTCATCTATGAAGGATAGTTTTGCTGGACATAGAAGTCTTGGTTGATGGTTTTTTCCTCTCAGCACCTTGAAAATACCACCCCATTCTTGGCAACCCACTCCAGTACCCTTGCCTGGAAAATCTCATGAACATAGGAGCCTGGTGGGCTGCAGTCCATGGGGTCGCAAAGAGTGGGGCACGACTGAGCAAATAACACACACTTCCATTGGTTCAAATGACAGGTCAGCAGTTGATTGTATTGATTTCCTCTGTATATGATGAATCTTTTTCTCTTGGTGCTTTCAGAGGTTTTATCTTAGTGCTTGACTTTCACTCGTTTTTCTGGATGAAGTCTTTGTGTTTATCCTGGTGGGGATTTGTTGAGTTTCTTAGATGTGTAGATGAATGTTTTTTTATCCAGTTTTAGAAGCTTTTAGCCATTATTCCTTCAAACCTTTCTTCTGCCCCTCTTTCTCTTCTCCTTCTAGAACCCTCAGTGAGGTTCTGCAGTGGCAGAACTTGCTTGTTCATTGAGCTGGGCAGGGGGATGGGAGGAGCCCCAGGCTAAAACATCAGATTTCCTCTGTTCTTACCCTGAAGTTCAGTTTTTCAAGAAAATAAACAATACTTGGATTGTTGCATGTCCTCGGTTAATTTCCAGAGTGCTGAAATGGTTGTTTTTGTTGATTTTGTGCTTGGTGGGGAGAGAATTTGCCAGTCTTCTCATTCATCCATAGTCAAAAGTCCCACCCTTTAATTTTGCTAAATTGACCTTCAGTAAGTTTTTATTAACTTGCACTCCAAGGACATTAATTTTCCCATTTAAAGACCTCTTACTTGATGTGGAATTAGAATTTTATTTTGAAGTTTTAAAAGCTGACTTGCTTCAATGGGGTCAGCAGTTGGGTCCCCAAGACTTGGGTCCTAATTAACCACATAAGGTTCATTGTAGCATTAACTCCACAGGAATCCAGCATTTGAAATATCGAGCTGTGGGTTTAGATTAGATCAGCTGGAGTGGTATCTGACGTGTATTAGTGCTCAAAAAATATTTGAGTGAAGATGCTATGTGGCAAGGCATAAGTTTAACAAAAATAAGTTACAGAACAATTTATTAGCACAGTCTCAGTTATATGAAAATATAATTATCACACCCTTCAAAAAAAAGGTTCCTGTTTTCCAGTTGTATACACATTTTTCTTTTTGTCTGTTTTTCTTTTTCTTTCTTTCTTCTTTTTTTTTTTTCTAAAGCTGTGCTGTGCTGCTTGTGGGAATTTAGTTCCTGGCCAGGGATCAAACCCAGGGCCCCAGCAGTGAAAGTGAGTCCTAACCATGGACCACCAGGGAATTCCCAACATATGTGTTTTAACCATAGGAAAGGGTTAAGAAAGAAATACAGTGAACTGTAAACCATGGTTACCTCCAGAGATGGGTCGGCGGGACCCCCACCTTCAGCTGTGTGGGTTGTGCTCAGGATACAAGGAATCTCCAGGTGTTTAGGGAATCATCCACCCACAGAGGGTGACTTTTTTAGATACCCATAGAGGTACCAACTGTGCTAGGAGGACATCGCTGGGAGGGGATGGGGGCTGTGAAGGCAGCATTACCTTTTCTCCACGTAGACATCTATGTATTAGAATTTTCGCGACAGTATCTCTCCTGTGTGAATGAACTTTTTTTTTTGTTTCCCAAGAGTAAACTTAAAACAGATTGACTTTTCGAAACGTAGGACAGAGTTGTTTTACTTTTCTAATTTTTACATTGCAGTGATATGAGCTCCAGGGCCGGCTACCCTGTTCAGGTTCACAAGACAGCCAGCACTGAGACCCCACGGCCCTCACAGCTGGCCCAGGCCAGCGCCTTCCAGCTCTCCACCTCTGTCCCCAAGTCCTTCTTCTCCAAGCAGCCCATGCGCAACAAGCACCCCACGGGGTGGAAGAGGACAGACGAGCCCCCACCACGGCCACTCCCCTTCACTGACCCAAAGAAGTAAGTGCCTGGGCACCTGGTGAGGCACCCCCAGAGCCAAGCTTAGCATCTCGGGGCAGGGGGGAGGGTGACCCCTCGCTCCCTCATATGTCAGTCACCATGCCAGTCTATACACTGGGAACACAACCACGCACAGACCGACAGGGTCCCTGCCCTCCAGGGGGCCATGCTGGTTGGGAAAACAGACAGCAAATAGGGTGACTAAGAAAAGTGTGCAGAGTCGGATGGTGGCGAGCCTTGTGACACATCTGGATGAAAACCCTTCCAGGCAGAGGGAACAGCAACTGACAGACCCTGCAGCAGGAGCGGGCTTGGTCTGCAGGGGAAGGCCAGTGTGGCTCGGACCATGTGAGCACATGAGGTCAGAGGCAATGAGCACAGGCCGTGGAGGGTTCTGTGGGCCCCAGGTAAGGGCCTGGGCGTCTGCTGTAATTCAGGGGGAACCGCAGAAGGGTCTGGAACAGAGGGGGACAGACCTAAGTTGGGTATTCACGGGCCCCTGTGGCTGCACGTGGAGCATGGCCTGCAAGGGACCAGGAGACAGGGGGCGCTGGTGTGATGGTCCAGGCAGGACATAAGAGGCCTGGGGTGGGATGGAGGCTGAGGAGGAAGAAGGAGGCAGCTTTGGGATAGATTCTCTGAAATGGGAGCTAGCAGGTTCCGCTGGCAGATCGGATGTGGTGTGAGAGAAAGAGCGAGGTGAAAGGTGATACCAGGTCTTTCAACCTAGAGGATGGGCAGACTCTCCTTGAGCTGAGATGGGAACTGAGTGGGGAGTGGGCTCAGGGTTGGAACTGTAGCTGCTGCAGCTAAGTCGCTTCAGTCATGTCTGACTCTGTGCGACCCCATAGACGGCAGCCCACCAGGCGCCCCTGTCCCTGGGATTCTCCAGGCAAGAACACTGGAGTGGGTTGCCATTTCCTTCTCCAGTGCATGAAAGTGAAAAGTGAAAGGGAAGTTGCTCAGTCATGTCCGACTCTTCGAGACCCCATGGGCTGCAGCCTACCAGGCTCCTCCATCCATGGGATTTTCCAGGCAAGAGTACTGGAGTGGGGTGCCATTGCCTCTCTGTGGAACTGTAGAGTGAACTGTAAACCATGGTTCCCTCCAAGTGGGGAGCTCCAGAGCTCAGGCCTGGACGGGTTACCCTTTTTTATTTTTTAGCTGCACTGGGTCTTGGTTGCTGCACGAGGGCTTTCTCCAGTTGCGGTGAGCAGGGGCTACTCTCATTGCGGTGCACAGGCTTCTCGTTTTGGGGGCCTCTCTTGCTGGAGCACAGGCTCTGTGGCACATGGGCTGCAGTCGCTGCAGCTTGCAGGCTCTGTAGAGTACAGGCTCAGTAACCCTGAGGCATGTGGGATCTTCCCAGACCAGGGATCAAACCAGTGTCCCCTGCATTGGCAGGCGGATTCTTAGCCACCGGACCACCAGGGAAGCCCACAGATGGATTTCTGTTGTGATGTTCAGTAGACACGGAGGAGGCGGTCGGGTAAGGAGTCTGGAGCTCCGGGGAGAGGTCATGCTGGAGAGAGTGGGACTATTGTCAGCATAAAGGCTAGAGAGGAGGGGGATGTAGGCCTCCGCCTGAGATCCCTCTGTTCATACAAGAGGAGGAGCCAGTGAAGGAGGAACCCAGACGAATGTGGGGTCTGGGAGCCCAGGGTGACGACTGGGAGCAGTCAGGGAGCATAGGGTTGAGCCTCCCAGAGGTGACTGGAGGAAGCCAGAGAGAAGCCAGGGCAGAACAGGAGGCAGCTGATTTGGGGCATTTTGCTCTGAAACCAAAAAGAAGAGAGGAGTGGTCAGTTAAAAACCGGTTCTTTGAATTTGGAGGTTTTATTTCTTTTAATTTGGCTGCACTGCGCAGCACATGGGATCTTAGTTCCCCAACCTAGGATCGAACCCGTGCCCCCTGCATTGAAAGTGTGGAGTCTTAACCACTGGACCACTAGGGAAGTGCCAATTTTTGAAGTTAAGAGTACAATGATACTGAAACTTTATCCAGTACTCACCACATGCCAGTTTGGGTGCTGAGCTCTAGTCCATGAATTGATTCACTGAACCCATCTCAACAACCCTTCTATGGGTTGTTGTTCAATCAGTCATTCATTTCCAACTCTGTGACCCCATGGACTGCAGCACATCAGGCTTCACCATCTCGTGGAGTCTGCTCGAACTCATGTCCATTGAGTCGGTCATGCCATCCAACCATCGCATCCTCTGTCACCTCCTTCTCATCCCGCCCTCAATCTTTCCAAGCATCAGGGTCTTTTCCAGTGAGTTGACTGTTTGCATCCGGCAGCCAAAGTATCAGAGTTTCAGCCTCAGCATCAGTCCTTCCAGTGGGTAGTCAGAGTTGATTTCCTTTAGGATTGACTGGTTTGATCTCCTTGCAGTCCACGGGACCCTCAAGAGTCTTCTCCAGCACAACAGTTGGAAAGCATCATCACGTTCTTTGGCTCTCAGCCTTCTTTATGGTCCAACTCTCACATCCGTACATGACTACTTGAAAAGGCATTTCTAGTGATTTTTGACTAGACTTACCTTTGTCTGCAAAGTGATGTCTTTGCTATTTAATATGCTGTCTAGGTTTGTCACAGCTTTTCTTCCAAGGAGCCGGCATCTTTTAATTTCATGGCTGCAGCCACCGTCCCCGGTGCTCCATGAAGCAGACCTGTCATTTGCCCAGTTTTACTGAGGAGGCAGAGGCTCACAGCTGGGAAGGGGTGGAGCTTGGGTCAGAACCCAAAAAGCCACGGCTCCTCTTCAGGTGGGGGGCCTGCCCTACCCCGTCCTGTTCTCTGTAACGTCCTCTCTCGTGACCTGGAGCGGGCAGTTCAGATGTGTGGTGACACAGAGCTCATAAGGAGAGAGGTGTCAGGAGATAGAAACAGGATCCCTGGAGAGGTGGGCGATCGAGCAAGCTGAGAATCCACTTCACGCTGCTTGCTGACAGCCGGGGGCCACTCTGCAAACTAGATTTTGATCCTCCCCTCCCCTGACTAAAACCTCCAGCGGCTTGCCCCGCTCCCAGGACTAATGACAAAGGCGCTCCTTTCCTGAGTGCATATATCGTACCAGACACTAATGCACCGTGGGCTTTGCCCAGACTCCCACCTGGACCCCACACAGCGTGCCCGTCACCCCTCTGCCCTCCTCTCCCACGTTGCCCCAGGCTTGCTCCACTCCACCCATCCGGCCTCTGCCGGCTCCTCGGTCTTGAGTCCCACCACGCGCAGGCCGACCTCAGGGCCTCTGCAGTGGCTGTCACCAGTTCCCGGAATGCTCTTCCTCCACGTCTTGTGGCCAAGGTGGGGTTCTGGAGCTTGGTCTGGTGCCACCTCCTCATTCGGGTCTCCCCAGCCTTCCGTCGCCACTGCCGTCACTCCACCCCTGGTCTCCGTTCCACAGCCCGTTCCTCCACTGGAAAGCAGGTGACAATCTTGGTCACAAGACCAGTGTCCCCTGACACTGTGTGGGCACTCCATCAGTGAGTGGGATGTCTGAGCCTCACGTCACACTCCATTCTCACTGTAACCCCATAATATATGGTAAGGCCCTCATTTTCCAGGGTCCCAGAGGGTCCAGCCCTGCTGGCCCCACTCTGCTCCTCCATGGGAGCGGCCGCCCTGGCCTCCCCAGCACATGTGCTGTCCCTTCTGCCTGGGTGCCCCCTGACCCACCGGCCCTGTCCTGCCCACCTGGAGTTTGCTGGGGCTGCCATAACAAAGCACTGCAGACGGGGGCTCAACAGCACAAGTGTCTTTCCTCGGAGCGCTGGAGGTTGGAGCCAGGGTGGAAGCAGGGTTGGTTCCCTCTGTGGGCGGAGAGCAAGTGTCTGTAGCACGCCTCTCTCCCGGCTTCTGCTTGATTCCTCAGCTATCGGTGGGGCTTCTTGGCATGTAGATACATCCGGGTGTGTGTCTCTGTGTCCACATCTCCCTTTATAAGGACACCAGTCGTTAGATTAGGGTCGCTCTTAATTGCCCCATTTTACCTTGATTGGGCTTCCCTGGTGGCTCAGATGGTTGAGAATCTGCCTTCAATGCAGGAGACCTGGGTTTGATCCCTGAGTCAGAAAGATCCCCTAGAGAAGGGAATGGCAACCCACTCCACTATTCATGCTTGAAGAATCCCATGGACAGGGAAGTTGGCAGGCAACACAGTCCATGGAGTAACAAAAAGTCAGACACGACTGAGCGAGTAACACTTTGACTTTACCTTGATTACCTCTGGAAAAACACCATTTCCACATCAGGCCAAATTCTGATATTTGGGCTTAAACATATCATTTGGAGGAGACCCATAATGCCAGCCCTCAGGTCTCTCACAGACCTGCCATCCTTGAAGAAACTCTTCCAAGCCCCACACCAGGCTCATCCGTCCCACGGACCCCACACTTCTTCCCCTGCTTGGCCTCTATCCAGAGCACATCACAGTCATTTGCTAGAGATTCAGTTCTTTCCTGTCAACCCATTGGACTAAGGGTACTGGGACAGCAGACCCACCTGAGCCCCACCCAGGACAAGGTATGTAGTAGGCACTCAGAAAATATATCTGGCAGATTTCCCTGCTGGTCCAGTGGTTGGGACTCCACGCTTCCACTGCAGGGGCACAGGTTTGATCCCTGGTCGGGAAACTGAGATCCTACACGCCACCGTGGCATGGCTGAAAAAAATATATACCTGGACAGGTGACAGCCAAAAACAAACAGCAGCCCCCCTTTTCCCACCATAAGATCCAAAGAAAGCTTTTACTGTATGTACGTGCATTGCGTAAAAATATGTAAACTAAATATATAAAACACTGGGGGACACAGAATAGTTCCGTGGTTTCTTATATTTATTAATTTGGTTACAGATACATTTTTAAAATCACGTGCTTTAAGTAATATGTTAACTTAGAATTAATGCTTTTATCCATGTGCTTTTAAGAAAGCTGCTCTATTCAAACTCTCCCCGAGCATTTTGGAAATGTCTTTGTCATTGTTAGAGACACTTCTGAGTCACCTAACCTAGTTTTCCAGAAAACATTGTCTTTACTTCCAGCTAAAGTATTTGAGGCTAAACATGTTTTTTTTCAATCTGTGTATGATTCTGTTGCTGAAATTTTATCCCAAGGCATGAGAACTCATTTGCATAACTTATTTACCTACTTTTATTGATACCTCCCCTGCCAAGTGGGCTTCCCCAGTGGTGCAGTGGTAAAGAATCTGTCTGCCAGTGTAACAGACGCAGGTTCAGTCCCTGGGCCAGGTAGATCCCCTGGAGGAGGAAATGGCAACCCCCTCCAGTGTTCTTGCCTGGAGAATCCCCATGGACAGAGGAGCCTGGTGGGCTACAGTCCATGGGGTCAAAAAGAGTCGGACATGACTGAGGGACTAAGCGCACGCACACGCACACGCACACACACACACACACACACACCTGCCAAGTATTGTCATAAGCTCTTTACCTTTTTTAACTCATTTAACCTTCACTACGAACAGTGAGTTGTAGGACTTTGTATCCCATTTTCCAGGTAAGAAAAATTGAGGTACAGAATGGCTAAGTCACTTACCCAAATTCACTCTGTTAGTTAAGGTTAGTCACTGCAGGTGTCATGGTTGTACAAAGGTCACCACATATTTCTTTTAACATTTATCTTTATTTACTTATTGGCTACCCCTGGCCTTAATGGCAGCATGCAGAACCTTTGATCTTTATTGTGCACGCAGAATCTTTAGTTGCCACATGTGGGACCTTAGTTCCCTGACCAAAGATCGAACCCAGGCCTTCTGCATTGGGAACTCAGAGTTTTAGCCACTGGACCACCAGGGAAGTCCCATCAGTTCAGTTCAGTTCAGTCACTCAGTCGTGTCCAACTCTTCGCGACCCCATGAATCACAGCATGCCAGGCCTCCCTGTTCATCACCGTCTCCCAGAGTTCACTCAGACTCACATCCATCGAGTCCGTGATGCCATCCAGCCATCTCATCCTCGGTCATCCCCTTCTCCTCCTGCCCCCAATCCCTCCCAGCCTCAGAGTCTTTTCCAATGTGTCAGCTCTTCACATGAGGTGGCCAAAGTACTGGAGTTTCAGCTTCAGCATCAGTCCTTCCAAAGAAATCCCAGGGTTGATCTCCTTCAGAATGGACTGGTTGGATCTCCTTGCAGTCCAAGGGACTCTCAAGAGTCTTCTCCTACACCACAGTTCAAAAGCATCAATTCTTCGGCACTCAGCCTTCTTCACAGTCCAACTCTCACATCCATACATGACCACAGGAAAAACCATAGCCTTGACTAGAGGGACCTTAGTCAGCAAAGTAATGTCTCTGCTTTTGAATATACTATCTAGATTGGTCATAAGTTTTCTTCCAAGGAGTAAGCGTCTTTTAATTTCATGGCTGCAGTCACCATGCAGTGATTTTGGAGCCCAGAAAACTAAAGTCTGACACTGTTTCCACTGTTTCCCCATCTATTTCCCATGAAGTGATGGGACCAGATGCCATAGGTCACCCCTAATATGAGTGTGTCTCCAAAGGAGTAATCACCAAATCTGCCTCCTTTCTCATTGATTCTGGTCAGGGACCTCTAACATGTCCCCAGAGCACTATAAATGGCTGCAGCCAGCACAGGGGTGCTGTCCTTCAGCCAAGCTGTGTGGATGGGGCTTTACAGACCCCCCAGGTCCTCCCGGTGACCGTATTTCTAGAGGAGGAAGTTGATGCACAGTTAGAAGTGCGTAGCCTGGGTCACCCAACTGGAAGTGGCAGAGCTGGGATTCATACCTAGAAAGAGAACTGGCAGGGCATCTCATCATGGGAAAGACTCAGGCAAGGCTCGCATCCAAGGCCGGACTCGCGCCTTCTGCGGACTAGTGACTTCTCGGAGGAAACAGTCGCCTGTTGGGGGCGCATGCTCCATTGCACGAAAAGCGGAGTGAGCTGGTGAAGGACGGAGGAGCTGTACCCTGAGGGGACCCAGGGCACTGAGGTGGAAGCCCCCCACCCCTCCGCACCCAGCCCCTCTGCTGCAGGCCCCCTGCAGCTCTGCCTCAGGAGAGGGCCGAACAGTGCCGTTGTGACTGCTTTGTCGCAGGACGCTGAGCTCACCGGCCTGCCTTCTCCCACAGCGTGGGGGTTGGAAAGGACTCCCCTGTTGGCCGCTCACCCCTCCCTCACTCAGCCTTTATCTCTTTAAACCGGCATGACATCCTCCCCACCTCCCGGCTGTGAGGACTTCCTGAGGTAACTGCCGTGAGGACCCCAGCACGAAGGTTGAGCTGCACAGGGCTGAGCAGGAGAGAGCATGGCCAGGCTGGGTCCCCACGGAGCAGGAGACAGAACCTGCGGCCTTCAGCCCCCTTCCTCAGCCATCCAGGGCACCTCCTCCCTGCCAGGCTGGTCTCAGCCCGACTGAAAGGCTGGCGTGTGGCGGCCCTTCTGGCCCTGGTCCCTGCAGACAGGGCCTGGTGAGGAGGAGGCAGGCGTGCCCTAGGGAATAGCCTGCTTGTTGCTTACGGTGGAGCGTGGTTGTGGCGGTGATCCCCCAGGTCACATCTGGGGACCCAGGCTCCAAATGTCCTCATCCATAAGAAGGACAGTCTTGGGACTTCCCTGGTGGTCCAGTGGTGAGGACTCCCACTTCAGCTGCAGGGGCATGGGTTCAATCCCTGTTCGGGGAACTAAGATCCCATATACTGCATGGCGTCGCCAAAAAGTGGGGGGAAAAAATGAGCAGCCTGGGGCCTGAGAGAGAGGGAGTGCTCAGGGGGCGAGCTTTGCTGTAGCTGCTGTTACTGCCACCGCAGTCAGGAGCAGTCCCCCGAGTGAAGCCCAGGACCCGACTGCGGTCACTGTGTCAGAAGCTCTCAGGGCATCAGTACTCTTGCCGGTAAAGCGAGGCGATGGAAGTGATGGCCATGGGGAAGGAACGTAGCCCCGTGAGACACCCCAGCCCCAGAGTTGGGGCCCACACCCCCAGAGCCGCCGTCACTGCGTCCCAGACACACTGAACACTGCAATCTTTCATCAAGAGCAAATCTCAGGCGGCTCAGAGCACGGGGCAGATGTGGCTTCCGAGCATTATCCACTCACCGTGCCTCGGTCCCCAGCCTCTAAAGGGGAGGAGGGGGTGCCTCCCTCCCTGAGGTGGCACAGGGAGTCAGCGAGGCCTCGGGAAGGGCCGCTCAGCGTTGGCACTGGCTTCTAGCGGTTGACGCCTGGCCTGCAGACGCCCTCCTTCCTCGAGTTTAGGGGCCCTGGGTTCAGCTCAGCACAGCCACGGAAGCAGCAGCATCCCCACCCCACGGCAGGGTCGACCTCCACCCCCACCCACCTCGCCCAGCCAGCCTTTCAAGAAAGTCGGCCCGCAGCCCAAGGCACAGACTCGATGAGTGTCCTCGCCAGCAAGGCTGGCAGAACCCCCAGCTCAGGCAGGCCAACCGACAGTGGTGCTAATTAGCTTAATTAACCCAGCCCCAAGGGAGCTGCCTGGGTTGGAGGCCAGAGCTCCCAGTCATCTGGGATCAGGCCCAGCCAAGTCAGAGCCTTTGGTCGCCTTCCACTCCTGGCCCAGCCATCACGGGGAAAAGAACTTGCTGTTGTCCCGCTCCTAACTACAGGGCCTTCTTTGTCATTTTTCTGTCTCCCTCTTTCTTTTCTAACGTGAGTGTTTAATTCCCCAGCGTGGCAAATGCAAGTTCAAACAACACAGGCAAATTAGGGACTCTGTCCAAGGCTGTCAGTCAGAACTTTGAGAGAGGGTACCTCCTTCTGGGTGTTTTCTTCATTTGTGTGTTAGATGGTAAAACATGCAGAGGATAAAAACCAAACTAGTTCAAAAGGGTGTGCCGTGAAAACCAGGCCTGTCTCCCTTTCCTGGCCCCTAGCCATCTAGCTCCCCTCCCCGGAGCAACCATTGTTTCATTTCTTGTCCATCCTTACAGAAATGTTCTGAGCACACGTGAGTGTGTGTGTTTCCTTCCCGCCTCCCCCCCCTTTTTTTTTAATCCATGGGGTCACCTCCTGTCTGTGCTTCAGGCTCTTTCACTTGCTCTTTTCTCAGCTTGGCGACAGTTCCATATTAGATAGAACACAGAAGGTGATCTCATTCTTTTTAACAGTCAGAGTCGAGTCCATTTTATCCTCAGAGGTCATTAGATTTAAACATTTATAAAGACCAAAGATCTTGAGAAGAAGGAAAAAGATCAGAGGTGCACAAACCCAGTTTTTTTTTCTTTTAACCTGGAATTAATGCCATTTTAAATTATTGCTTAGAATTTTCAGTTTAGACAATACATTAGGAAATCCTCCCAGAAGAGAGAGAGTGTGGACAAAAATGATGAGTTTGACTCTCCAAACTGAATTTCATCATATTTTATTCCTTTTAGACATGTCATAGCTGCCCACTAACAGTGTCAGGCCATGTGGAACTTGCAGTGTATAGATAGATGTGGAGCTGAGCATCGGAAAGAAGGTTCTAGCAGGATTTCTTCCAGGGAGCCAGCCTTCCACTGGAGAATCAGGAGAGCCCCACTCAAGTCCTAGGGGTTCTGAGAGCTGGGAAGATAGTTTCAGCAAATGAACCCAAACAGAGCAAGGAAGGAATGCTTGTGTTCTCCTGGCTTGACTTTTTAAAGTATCTCTATCCTTTGTTTATTTATTTTTGTTGGCTGTGCTAGGTCTTCATTGCAGTGCACTGGCTTTCTCGAGTTGCAGCAAGAGGGGGCTACTCTCTACTTGCGGTGTGAGGGCTTCTCATTGTGGTGGCTTCTCTTGTTGCAAGCATGGGCTCTAGGGTGCGTGGGCCTCAGTAATTGTGGTACACAGGCTTAGTTGCTCCGTGACATGTGGGATCTTCCCAGACCAGGGAGCAAACCCATGTCCACAGCATTGGCAGACAGATTCTTAAACACTGCACCAGGGAAGTCCTCTATACTTTCTCCTGGTTTATGGAAGTCATTTAAGCTTGCTGGGAAAGGAAGGGAGAGCAGAAGGGAAGTTGGAAGGAAGGAAGGAGATGGGTAGGGAGGTTGGCTGATGGGTTGGAAGGAAGGTCAGTTTTGTGTGATACACATTTAACAACTCAGTCAGTGTGCCTGCCGGCCTCGTCCCCAACCCTGGACATAAACACAGACTGCAGGTGAGGTGGGAGGAGTGGGACCCCAAAACAGTTACACAGGACAAATGGCTGTGAGATGAAGACAGTGAAGAAGTAGCACAGGAGAGTGTGAGGTAGCTCACCTGGGCTGGGAGGGGGCCACAAAAGGTGGAGTGTCAGGGAAGGCCTCTCTGAGGACGTGACATTTGAGTGAAGCTGGGTGGATGAGAAGCTGCCATTTGCGGGGAATGCTGGGGAGGTTGCTCTGGGCAGACAGGACAGCAGGTGCAAAGGCCCTGAGGCAAGGACTTCCCTGGCGTGTTTCAGGAACCTTGGGAAGCCTGTATGGGAGGAGATGAGGGCTGAGGTGGGGTGGAACAGATTTGGACCTGGTGGGCTGTGGCAAGGAATGTTTTTAGAAAGAAAATCTCTCCGACATACCCACCTTAGGAGCTGAGAGTTTGGTAAACTTGAATATACCACGCTAAGCTGTGTGTGGGGCTTTCCTGATGGCTCAGACAGTAAAGATTCCGCCTGCAATGCGGGAGTCCTGGGTTCGATCCCTGTGTTGGGAAGATCCCCTGGAGATGGGCACGGCAACCCACTCTAGTATTCTTTCCTGGAGAATCCCATGGACAGAGGAGCCTGGCAGGCTACAGTCTATGGGGTCGCAAAGAGTTGGACACAACTGAGTGACTAAGCACAGCACAGCATAAGCTGTGTGCGAGTTTTGTTTCCTAAAAATGCTTTCACACCATACATACTTTTTTATATATATGTTTATTTGGCTGCACCAGGTCTTAGTTATGGCACACAGAATCTTTAGTTGCGGCATGCGAACTCTTAGTTGCCACATGTGGGATCTAGTTCCCTGACCAGGGATTGAACCTGGGCCCCCTACATTGGGAGTATGGAGTCTTAGCCACGAGACCGCCAGGGAAGTCCCCATAACTTGCTTACTCCCGTGACGCATCTGGGCAAACCTCTTCCCATGTCGCGTGGCCCAAGTCCTCTTGTCTTCAGCAGCTAGAGGGGATTGTTCTGGCGCCCTCCCTGCGGGGCCTCACCCTGCCAGTACTGGCCAGTGCTGTTTCCTCCTTAGTCAAGACTTCATGAAGTGTCCCCACACACCTGGCCCCGTAAAGGGGACACTCCCAGACGTAGAACTCCTAGGGTGGAGAGAGTGCACAGTTTTATATTTTCAGCAGGTCATTTTACACCCTTCCCAGAGGGGAGCCTCGTGGACAGCACCCCTTGTGCAGGGGATTCTGGGAAATGGCAAAATCAAAAGGGAAGCGGCAGGGGTGAGGCCCTTCGAGCTCCCAGGGGAACAGCATGTACTTTGGTGGGGGGGGGTGTGTGTCTTTCTTGCTTTTGTCTGTTTCTCTCTTTTGGATAGAAAGCCTTTCGTTTGCCCAGAAAGCATACTTCCCGAATAATGACGGAGCCAGAATTACCCTAGCCCTGGAATTCTCATTTGAAAAGGAATACGACCTAACAAGAAAAAAAAAATCACTTAACCACCCTCTCTTCCTTCCTTTGTTGAAATCCCAAGGCTGGCAGCTGAGAAAATAAGAGAAAAAATTTAAAAAATGGACTTCAGTACCCTCAGGAGCCCAAGATATCTTATTTCTTCCTGAGTTCAAAGACTCTTCTCTTTTTCTTTCTTGAGTTACACAATGATGAAGTCTAGGTGTCAGCTCTTTTTTAAACTAGTTTTTATTATTATTTTTGTTACAATACATGATTATAGCAAAATAAATTCAAGCAGTTCAGAAGGGTGTTTGTATCAGATGAAAAGTGAAAGTTTCATTTTTCCACCTTCTAATATGACTCCTACTTCCCAGAAGTAATCATTGTTCATAATTTCTTCCAGGATTTTTTTTATGTATAAAAGCTTTTTAAAAAATACTTATTAATTTATTTGGCTGTGTCTGGTCTTAGCACATGGGGTCTTTGTTGGGGCATGCGAGCTTCTCCAGTTGGGGTGCCTGTGTTTCTCTTTAGTTATGGTTCCTGGGTTCAGTTGCCCTGCAGCATATGGGAATCTTAGTTCCCCGACCAGTAATTGAACCCACATCCCCTGCATGGGAAGGTGGATATTTAACCATGGGACCACCAGGAAAGTCCCTATAAAAGCATATCATTAAACCCGATGTGATTATGTTCCACATACTGTACATCTTTCATACACCATCTCTTTGATAGAAACGTGACAGCCAAGCACTGTTATGATGCCCGTGGGCTCTGCAGCCCGGTGGCCTGGACTGGAATCCTAACTCCTCTGGTCCCAGGCTGTGTGACTGTGGACGGTTACTTTAACCTCTCTGTATCTCAGTTTCCCACCTGTAAAGTGGAGATGCCAGTTAACAGTGGCTCCCAGGGAGGGCTGCTGTGTGGATTTCACAGGTTAGCTCACATGGAGCCCTCGGACTGGTAGATAGCGCCTAGCTCTGTGCTCCTGTGAGCTGTCATTATTTCTTTCCGGGGAGGGGTGGGTGGCAACACCTCAGATGAGGGATCTAGGGTTGGCTGGAAAAGTAGGACCTGATCCCAAAGGCTGGGCCAGACTCAGGAGGCAAGAGGAGACTGCAGAGGAAGTCCCAGGAGTGGAGGACAGAGAGCCCCCAGGAGCCATCCCGGGCCAGGGAGCTGGGGTGGCAGCCTGTGGTGCCTGCAGAATGGGGAAAGAGCAGCAGGAGAGGACCATGTGCGGCTCAGGGTGCCCAGCACCCCCAGATAAACGGTTAGAATAGCAGCTCTCATCTTCGCAGCACCCGCTCGGTGAGGTGCTGGCCAGGCCGTTTGCAGCAAAATCCAAAATGTAAGGTCACTGTGTTTTCCCTGTGTGCAAACCAAGGATCAGAGAGGCCTGGGGTCCCACAGCAGGAAGAGGCAGAGTCTAGACTCAGACCCAGACCTGTCTGCCCACCAGGGCTCCTGCTCTTAACCCCAGACTGTGCCTCAGTGACTTTTAGGTCATAGTCTTCTGGAAGGCAGCCCTGGGTCAGCTTTGGGAATGCTGAAGAAGAGTGTGGTGATCAGAGTGACCCTGGCTCACAAATCAGCTTCTGGAACAAGATTGGAAGTTGCTCAGTCGTGTCCGACTCTTTGTGACCCCGTGGACTACTTAGTCCGTGGAATTCACCAGGCCACAACACTGGAGTGGGTAGCCGTTCCCCTCTCCAAGGGCTCTTCCCAACCCAGAGGTCAAATGCAGGTCTCCCGCATTGCGGGAGGATTCTTTACCAGCTGAGCCACCAGGGAAGACCAACGAGAATGGGAGACCCAGTAGAAAAGCGAGATAGCGGTCAGAGGCTGCTCCAAGCCCTTGTGCCTCGTCTTCTGGGTCCTCCCAGCCACCCCGCGATGTTTGAGCCCACCCCACGTGATGGAAAGCAAAGTGAGGGGGATCTGGTGCCAGGCCCTGGAGCGCCCAGGCCAGAGGTCTGCTGTCTGTGGCCCAGCCCTGGCCCAAAGGGACCGGCCCCCCAAGGGAGTCTAACTCTGTGGGACCCCCTCCCTTTCCTGTGGCTGAGTCCCTGGTCCACACCGTCCCTGTTTTCCACCTGAACAAATCCGGAGTTTCCCATCTCCTTGTTACCTTGAGGGTGGTGTCTCAGCCCTCAGCTCTTCTAAAGCACAAATCAGGACCAGGCACTCACCAGCTCGGACTCTCCAGGTGCAATCCTGAGACCCCTCTGTGGCTCATAAGTTCTCGAACACCTGCCCCAGCCCCTCCCAGGCCTCCCCACCTCCCCCTCACCGTCTTGCCCCCCACGCCTCTGTTAACTCACCAGGCTTGTTCACACGTCTCAGCCCAACACTCTCTGTTCCCTCTACCTGGCATCCTCTTCTACCAGCAGATTCCTGCCTTCTTCCCTTTCTGCTCAGATGTCATCCCCTTAGGAAAGCCTGCCTTGGGGCTTCCCTGGTGGCCCAGTGGTTGAGACTCCATGCTTCCAGTGTAGAGGCCGCGGGTTTGATCCCTGAGCAGGGAACTAAGATCGCCATGCTATGTGGCATTGCCAAAAGATGACAGGAAAACCCAGCCTCCATCCCCAGCAACCCCTATCCTTTTACCCAGCTTACTTCTCTTCAGCATACCTCTCTCCACCTCGCATTGTGGGCGCTCTCTCCCTGCTCATTTATTCACGGTCAGTCTCTGACAGGTCTGCTCCACATTCACTGCTGTATTCCCACTGCTGAGCACACACACAGCACACAGTGGGTTTCCAGGACACATCTGGGGGATGGGCAAGTGGAGAGGGTAACCCAGGTCTCGTCTCTGTCCATCTTCACCGGGTGACGTGGGGAAGCCGCGGTCACTCATCCAGTGGAGGTCAGCTCCCTGGGGTCAGGACGGCTTTGAGGAGCAACTCGAGCCTCCCGAGACCCTTCTGACCATGACCTTCTCCTTCCAGGCAGGTGGACAGCAGCACGAAAAACGTCTTCGGGCAGCCGCGGTTGAGGGCCTCCCTCCGAGACCTCCGCTCCCCACGGAAGAACTACAAGTCCACCATCGAAGATGACTTAAAGAAACTCATCATCATGGACAACCTGGCGCCCGAGCAGGAGAGAGATACCGGCGTATGTAGAGGCTGCCCCTGCCAGGCACACACCCATGCTTGCATGCATGCAATCAGGCAGAGGGGGGCGGGGCCAGGCCGGGGCAGCTCCCTGCACTCACTCCAGCCTCTTCCTGCCCGCGGCACCCACCGGCCTGTTGGGGTGTGCGTGTGCCCCTGCAGCCAGGAGTCAGGACGTCACGTTGGTCAGGGATAGGATCACAGCGTGAGCCAGCCTGGCAGGCTCGCGGGGGCTTTATCCCCACTGGACCGCTCTCACATCCTCCCCGAGGGCAGGGTGGAAGCAGCACCTGCCTGCCCAGACCACAGGGCCAGGAGTGGAGGGACTGCTCAGGGGGCACCTGGGCTCCCGTGACCCAGAGGTTGGGGGAGGCCAAAACAACAGGCATTCTCTGTCCCTCTCGTCTCTGCCTCCCCTGGTGGGCCAGGTGCTTGGGCAGGTGCACTTTTGTTGGGACCTGCGTGGCCCCAGTCTCCGCAGGGTTTTCTCCCACTGGCTCTGGGGGGAGCCAGCACTCTGTCCCAGGTTATCCCCACCAACCCCTGGGTCTCCTGCTCTAGCTGAGGTCACCCCACCTTCCCTACCTCCCCTGGAGCTGGAGAGTGGAGGTGTGCTGCAAAGAGGGGAGGAGGAATCCTCAGGGAGAAGTTAGGTACTTTGGGCAGAAATAGATGCTGGGTGGGTGAGGACTGCACATGGTGGGGAAGAAGCATCCAAGGGCAGTGACCGTGGGCCTGGCCATGACCACACTCCTGTCCTGGCAGCAGTCGCCACAGAAGAGCCTGCAGCGGACGCTGTCAGATGAGAGTCTGTGCAGTGGGCGTCGGGAGCCCAGCTTCGCCAACCCTGCAGGCCTGGACCCGGGCCTGCCCAGCGATGTGCTCTTCACCAGCACCTGCGCCTTCCCCTCCAGCACGCTGCCCGCCCGCCGCCAACACCAGCACCCCCACCCGCCTGGCGGCCCTGGCCCCATCCCCACCACCGCAGGCAACAGCTTCCCCGAGAAGAAATGTGAGCCTGGGAGCCTGGAGACTGGTTGGGGGTGGAGGGAGCAGGAGGGCATGAGCATGTGGATCACCTTGAGGTCAAAGGACATGGGTCATCAGTGTCAAAGTCAGATGAGGGTGGGAACTGAAGTACACGGGAGCATCCGGGGACCGCAGTGGTTGAGCACATTGGGTGTCACCCTCAGAGCAAGGGATTGCTGGCCAAGCATCAGTCACCTAGGAATGGGGGGCCCCCAAAGATTGAGGTCATCTGAGACCAGAGAGAGGGCGTTAGTCTCTCTGGGGGTCTCCAGACTGGAGGCTCATTACTAGGGCCCTGAGGATCAGGGTTTCCATTATATGTGCCCCTTCCCCAGCTCCCTGTTCCAGCACCAAGCAAATTACCTCATGAATTTTTTTTAAATATTTATTTTTACTTATGTATTTATTTGGCTGTTCTGGGTCTTAGTTGCAGCACGCAGGATCTTTAGTTATAGCCTGTAAACTCTCAGTTGTGGCATTTGGGCTCTAGTTCCCTGACTAGGGATCAAACCCGAGCCCCCTGCATTGGGAGCACAGAGTCTTAACCACTGGACCACCATGGAGGTTCCTGTCTTCACATACGTGACTTCCTCCAGGCCTGCCAGCTCTCGACGGGAGGAGATAGAGTGGTGTGACCACCGTCAGCAAATCTTTACTGAAGGGAATGCTGTGTGCATGGTTGCGCGCTGGCTGGGGTCAGCTGTGCCTTCAGTCCGCACTGTAATCCTCTATCCACAGCCTCAGAGGCTCTGAGACTGGAAGGCAGGGCAGACGTCCAGGCCAGGCCCCCCCAGCAGTGCCCGACCTGAACGGATGTAAGGCTGTTCGTGGCCCTTCTTTACCCCACTTGGCGTGAAGCATCGTTGCTTAGTTGAGGAACACGGGTGTGTTGGATGGGGGCCATTGCCGACCTTTTCGGGGGTGTGGGTACAGTATGCCGTTACTTTGTCAGATCGCCACAAACCTTGACTTCCGAGATCTGCCCGTCCCAGGTTTCAGCTGAGGGGCTGTGCCCTGTAGCGTCTGATGGAGCCCTTTTGTAGACCACAGAGGATGGGATGGAGGCTCGGGGACTTTTTTGAGGGGTTCTGTCTCCCCCCTTAAAATTCTTCCATAGCTTCTCATTGACCTCGTATCTGGGTCCATAGTCCTTGCCCTGATATTCAGGGGCTCCACCCTAGGGCCCTTGCTCGGTGCCTCCCTGAGAACCTCCTGTCCGCACTCTCTCTCTCAGGGCTCCCTCTGCCTGCCGTGCTGCTCCTCCAGCCCCGTGCTTGCTTCCTGACCCCCGCTTCTCCTTTAGAGCTTTGCCCAGATCTGGCTCTTTTCTGGAGTCTCCCGTAAGCCCCAGGCTGGGTCCTCTCTCCCAGTTTAAACTCCAGAGGCCCTGGCCTGCCCCTCCATTGCCTTCATCCCACTGTTTGTCCAGCCCCTGGTCTGGGCCAGGCTCTGCTGTAGGCTCTGGGCACCCAGCAGGGGGGGGCACACAGCACCCCTGCCCTGGTGGCACTGAGCTTCCCGGCGGTTTCTCTTGCCTCCCTGATTTTCACTCTGTGTCTCCTTCATCAGCCTCTCACCTCACTGCCCTGTCTGTGCCGAAGGCAGGGCCAGGCACGAGGAGGCATTTGACACATGGTGAGAAGGCAAGAGACGGGCCAGGGCAGGAGGGTGCACAGAGATCACAGAAAGACAGAGTGCCTGCCTGCCTCTGCCTATCCTTTTAGTCGTGTCAGAGATGCTGCCGCCTCCAGGAAGTCCTCTCCCCCTAACCAGGCTGAGTCAGGCACCTCCTCTGGGCACCCGTGCCCCCAGCCCCCTCCCATCCCACCCATCATGCTGTCTCAGCCTTGTGTTTCCCCATCACAGCCCCACTCTCTCCCGGTGGTCGCTGCGTGGGAATGAGTCTGTCCCCCCCGCTGGACTGGAGACTCCCTAAGAGCAGGGCCCAGGGTTGTTTGGGTCCTTACAGTGACCGCAGCCCAGGGCCCTCTTTCTCATGAAACACACACACACACCCCCCTCTCTGTGCCCATCTGACTCCCCTGTCCTCCTGAACCTGAGAGTCCCATCTGGCCGGGCCCCGGGCCTTTCCACATCTCCACGCCTGCTCGAGAGCCCTTTCCAAGCCACTTCGGGGCTGGAGAGGTGCTGTCAGCCCGGGCCCAGGCTCCACTGATGAAGAGCCCTCAAGGCGAAGGAGCCTCTCACGAGGCAGCGCCTGAGATGACTTGCGTGGCAGAGGCAGCTGCTCCCACGGTCCCCACCTCCTCAGCTGTGAGACACTAGGAGGCTGGAAACAGGAGTGTGGGGATCGAGGGCATCCTTCAGCCTGCCTTCTCATCCATTCCCCTGAGCGTTCATTCACTCGCCAACTAGCACCTCGCATCCTGAGAGCCGGGGTGGCCCGAGTTTGTGGTCAGGTCCTGACCTTACAGCTGTAACCTCCCTGTGCCTACAGAATGTAGGCCAAAAAAGCACCCACCTCACTGAGTTAATCCGAGAATCAAACAAGCTAGTACATGGAAAACACCAAACTCAGAGCCTGATATGCAGTAAGCGCTGGAAACACTCTCACTGTTGATGTATTTGTTTCTCAGTGTTTGGTCACCAGGAGCGAGCATTCTAACCTCTCATCAGTCAGGTTTTTGTCTCTGAACTAAGACATGAACAGGGAGCCTCTCAAGACCAACGCCGTGTGGGGCTGGGCCTAGAGCAGGGTCAGCGTCAGACCCCACGTTGTCAAAATCAGGTGCCCCCACCAGCGAGAGAGAGGGTGCGAGGCAGCCAGCTTCCAGCTCGGAGCCCCAGTCACCCCCTCTGTCACTCAGGGTCATAGCAGCTCTTCCCTCCTGGCTAATTTGGGGGAGTGAGGGCCAAGAGACGATCGCTGTGGTGCTCACTGTGGTGCCTGCCGAGAGGATGAGCCTGGGCTACGTGGAGCAGGCCCAGCCTTCCTTGCCAGAGTCACTGCCTGACCTCTGTGCTTCACTGTCACCCTCTGCCTTCCCCTGTGGGGTCTGTGAGGCCTCAGCGAGTCAGGGCCTAAGCCCCACAGGAGGCCTCTATCTCTGCAGCAGATGCCGCCATTGACAGGCTGCTTGTGCCTTCCATCCCTTCCAGCACCCGGAGACTCTTTCTCTGCCTGTCATGTCATGCCTGAACCCACCGGGTCTCCCCACAGTGACCCTAAACACCGGCCGTACCCCAGAGCCCCACGTTCTGTAGCCTGGCACTGTCCCCTCTGCTCCAGACGCAGGTGGCCCGCACCCCACCCACAGCTCCGTGCGGGTGTCTCGGGCACCTCACACTCACACCTCCAGAAGCCTCACTTCTGGTCCCACCCCCGGCCCTCCCGACTCAGTGCCAGCTCCCAGATCCTGAAGTCTTCCCAGAGGCCCCTCTGTCTCACGCCCACATCCACCCTCAGGGAATGCTTTCGGCCCCACCTGCCAGGCAGACCCAGGACCTTGTCCCTCCAGCCATACTGGCTCCTGTCTGCCTTCATCTCCCTCCTGGACCGTCCCAGGAGCCTCCTCACAGCCTCCCTGATCCCCCCCCACAAAGCTGGAGGGACCCAGTGGACACCTGGTACAGCTCAGAACCCTCCTCTGGCTCCATCTCACTCGGGGAAGCGATACGGTTCTTGTCATAGCCCCCAGGGGCCCTGCACCATCCAGCCCTGTCACCACCTTCTGTCCCGGCCATGCAAGCCTCCTCTTTTTTTTTTTTTTTTTCTAGTTTGTCTGTGCCGGGTCTTAGTGTGGCATGTGGGATTTAGTTCCCTGACAAGGGATCGAATCCGGGCCCCCTGCAGTGGAAATACGGAGTCTTAGCCACTGGACATCTAGAGGAGTGCCCTCCTCAGTGTTTCTTAAACCTCCAGGCACGTTCCTGCTTCAGGGGTTGATTTCTCACTGGTTGGGTCATCTGCCCAGAATGCTCTTCTCCCAAGATGTGCCCCCTGACCACCCCCCAACAGCCTCGCCTCCTTCTGAGTTTTGTACAAAAGGCCATCTTCTCCGCTAGGCCTCCCCGGCGCCCCGTTTCAAATCATACCCTCATAAATATCCAAGACTCCTATCCGCTTACCCTGCTGGTTGTTTTCCCTGGCACTTATCATCTAATAAATATAATTTATTCATTTAATTACATATAACAGTGTAACCGTTATGTAACGTTACATAATTGTATGTGAAGTGTAAAGTAACGTGTTCATTTCTTTATTTCTCCCACGCTGTCACTCGCACCCATCCTCTCCCCACCCAGCCACCATCTCTGCCTCCGAGCTCTCACTGGCCGAGGGGCGGGACCGGCCCCTGCGGCGTCTGGACCCGGGAATGATGCCGCTCCCCGACACAGCTGCAGGCCTCGAGTGGTCCAGCCTGGTGAACGCAGCCAAGGCCTATGAAGGTAGGCGCCTTCCCCTCAACCTCAGCAGATCCCCGCTCCCTTCTCTGTTCTGGAAGGATCCACAGAGGGCGTTAGAGCTTTTTGTTTTTTCTGGGTTACTATATTTTACTTACCTTGTCCCTCTATACTGCTGTGTCAGCCATGTCTGACTTTTTGTGACCCCGTGGACAGTAGCCCAGGAGGCTCCTCTATTCATGGGATTCTCCAGGCAAGAGTACTGGAGTGGGTTACAATTTCCTCCCCCAGGGGATCTTCCCGACTCAGGGATCAAACCCATGTCTGCTACATTGGCATATGGGTTTTTTACCATAGAGCCACCTGGGAAGCCCACTTACCCTCTCTGTTGACATTACCTTTTTTTTTTTTTTTTTTACCAAACTGGGCCTTTTTCTAAGAAGGAAGATGTGTTTTCTTTTTAATTTACTTTTTAATTGGAGGAAAATTGCTTAAAAATATGGAACACTTCACGAATTTGAATGTCATCCTCCTGCAGGGGCCATGCTAATCCTCTCTGTCGACCCTGTTTCAGTGTATGTGCTGCCAAAGTGAGCACGGCCTTGAGGCTTTAAAAGGGGACACACTCAGGTTCCAGAATCGGGGGGGCAAGGATCACATCCTCCCTGTCGCTTGCTCACTGTGCAGTCCTGGGCAAATGTCTTCATCTCTCTGATCCCCCCAGCTAGCTTGTCTACAAAACAGGAACGAGACTGTACCCACTGCTTAGGGCCACAGGGAGGAATCTATGAAAACTGTTTATAAAACTTGTCATCACAGAACATGCCATCAACAGAGAGTGCTCCCTCTTATTATTTTAGTGAGGAAGTGTAGTGATCCCAGTTGTACTTAGATGTACTTTGGCTACAAGTGGCAGAAAATCCGGTGACTTAAACAAGGTTTTATGCAGTGAAAATTCCAGGGGTGGGCAGTTACGCTGGTGGGCAGTAAAAATTTCTGGGGTGATCACTTCTGATTAGGGTCAAACTACTTCCCCTTCTGTTGTGCCATTCCTGGGGACCTCATCCTCACAGTTGGGCTGCTAGAGCTCTGGCCATCACGTCCAGCTCTGCCCGCAGGTAGAGACAGACACCCAGCCCACACCCCACCCCACCCCCACTTGAAAGATGTTTTCCATAGCCTCACCTTCCTCCTGCACTTACATCCCATTGGCCTGAGTGTCATAGCCACACTTTGCTACAGGGCAGGATGGGGAATGAGGCCCTGTGCACGGCTGAAATTTGGGATCTATTATTACGGAGAAAGAGAAAACAGACCATAAGACAGCTGGCTGTCTCTGCCATTTCCATCCCACATGTCCTTGGGCAAGCAGCTTTACCTTTCTTAGCCTCGGTTTCCTCATCTGTGAAACCCTGACAGATAAGGATATATTCTTCTGGCTCATTTTTCATCTTTTAGGCCTCAGCTTTGCAGTCCCTCCTCCAGGAAGCCCTCCCTCATATCCCTTAGTCTGGATCAGACACCTCCTCCTGTTTCCCATGGCCCTGACCCCTCGGCCTGTGCCCTTGCTTTCTTTTTAATTAATTAATTAGTTTGGTTGCATCAGGGCTAAGTTGCAACACTCAGGCTTCTCTAGTTGTGGCTCATGGGCTTAGTGGCCCCAAGCATATGGGGTCTTAGTTCCCTGACCAGGGATTGAACCTATGCCCCTTGCAGTGGAATTAGAGGCTTAACCACCGGACCATCGGGGATGTCCCCTGCAATAAGCTGTTTTTAAAAAGTAAAGGAGAAGGGGCTTCCCTGTTGGCTCAGTTGTAAAGAATTCACCTACCAGTGCAGGAGATGTGGGTTTGATCCCTGGTACAGGAAGATCTCAAATGCCACATGGCAAAAACCCTGCCCCACAACTACCGAGTGTGCTCTAGAGCCCGGGAACCGCAGCTGCTGAGCCCGTGAGCCGCGACTGCTGAAGCCCGCACCCTTGGAGCCTGCGCACCACCACAGGAGAAGCCGCCACAGTGAGAAGCCCTGGCCCTGTGACTAGAGAGTAGCCCGTGCATAGCAACGAAAACCCAGCGCAGCCAAAAATAAGGAGTTTTTTTTTTATGTGAAGGAAAAGAGTGCTCAGGAGAATTAAAAACCAGAGAGATTGCAGGGCAGGAACCCCAAGATGTGTTAAAGTGTGTTGAAAAGTGTTGAAACGGGTGATGGGTTCACGACCCATGATGCTCTTTTCTCTGCTTTGGGGCCTATTTGAAACTGTTTATATAAAAGCATTTTCAAAAAGCATAAATAGTGAATCCAAGATAGAAAACAGCAGCTATAAAGGATGCTATTTAGAGAATGGGGGAAATTTCGAGGTGGTTGTCTATTAGACGATAATAGCACGTCGGCCGTCAACTTGCCTGAGGACGATGTTGTGTCAGGAATATGTAGGAGCGTCTCTTTCCTTTTGGAGAAGTGTCGTAAAGTACTCATGGGTGAAGTACCAGGATGTTGGTGCGTTCCCTTCCCCAATGGTTAGGGAAGGAAACACGCATAAATGCAGGAAGTAAGTGTGGCATAACCGTTAACAGTGGGTGGATCTTGGGGAAGGGCATTCGGGTTTCCACTGTGCTGTTCTTGGAGCCAGGAGTTAGAAATAAAGGAGCCCGCCTTTGCCTCCCTGGGAGAGGCACAGCCCCTCCTCTGTTTGTTCTGTCCTAGGACTCACTTGGTGAGAAAGTGTTAGTCGCACAGCCGTGTCCTACTCTTTGTGACCCCCACAGACTATAGGCCTCCAGGCTCTTCAGGTTGGGATTCGCCGGGCAAGAATACTGGAGTGGGTTGCCATTTCCTTCTCCAGGGGATTTCCCTAACCCAAGGATTGAACCAGGGTCTCCTGCGTTGGTCTTCCCTTGTGGCTAAGCTGGTAAAGAATCTGCCTGCAATGCCGGAGACCTGGGTTCTGTCCCTGGGTTGGGAAGATCCCCTGGAGAAGGGAAAAGCTACCCACTCCAGTATTCTTGTCTGGAGAATTCCATGGACTGTACAGTCCATGGGATCGCAAAGAGTTAGACACGACTGAGCAACTTGCACTTTCACTCCTGTATTGAGCCACCAGGGAAGCCCCAGGACTCACTCAGCCAGCCCCTCTTTGGATGCATTCAGACTGTTTTCGATTTCTGCCATCATGGAAGGACTACCTAAGGGTCCCATGTGAAAATCCAGGCACTGGCTCAGGCCCCGCCCCCCGAGCCAGTCACGTGTCTGGGGGATGGGACCTGGGCATCTTTGCTTTAACCGCCAGCCCCATGAGACTGTTTCTCTCTTCCATATACCTGATAGTCTCTGTTTGGTGTCTCTCTTTGCTTTGGAGGTTTCACAGACATTCTCAGAATTAGGACATAATGAATCCCTGTGTCCTCATCAGCCAGTGTCAACCCCATCCACGTCCAGCCATTTTCCCCCCTCACCATTATTGACAAAACCAGGCCATTTCAGCTGAATTGGGGCGGTTCTTTGCCCACACCGCACTCAACTCCTTTCTCTGTCCCTTGTATTTTGTGTAAACTGGTCTCCGGGTCTGGAGGCTTACTCAGAAACAGGACGGAATATTGTGTTTGTGTCCTGACTTGGTTTGGTTTGTTGGCAAGAATCCATCCTGTGTGCCTGTGTGATCTAAGCGGGTGTGATTGGGAGTGTCCTGGGGGTTTGGGGGAAGGGATTGGCTGTTGGGGTGGTGTGAGGAGGAGCCGGGACCCCAGCCGACCACCGCGCCCCTCTCCCCCGCAGTGCAAAGAGCCGTCTCACTCTTCTCTCTCAACGACCCAGCTCTGAGCCCGGACGTCCCGCCTGCACACAGTCCTGTCCACAGTCATCTGAGCCTGGAAAGGGGTCCCCCGACCCCCAGGACCACCCCTACCATGAGGTGAGGCTCCCTGACCCCGCTGTCCAGGCAGGAGGCCACCCTGCAGGTCCCCCAACCCCCTCAGCAGTAGCAGGAGGGGCAGCCACGGCCTCATCTAACAGACTTCGGGCTCACCCACTCACTGGGGCCCAGCAGGGACTGAGCAGTGTCGGTCCTGCCCTCACATGGAGGCCCTGTCTCCTCGGAGGAGACAGCACAGTGATCATTGTTCTGCTGCTTTGAAAATTGATAAGCGGTACCCCCAGTCTTCCCTGCCTGCTGCCTCACGTCCGCCCCCTCTGTCCACCCAACTCCCAGTCTCCAGCTGGCCCTGTCTGCCCCCGGGTCTCCTCCTCTGCAGGTTCCTAAATTACGTGCTGGTGCCCCTGACATTTCTCTCTCACCTCGTCCCTGGCAGGCCCCAGGCCAGACTGTCTGGGGACCCAGCGGTGACTGGGGCCCGAGCCCTGTCCTCACGAGGCTTCCGGGGGCGGGGAGGCGGGCAGGGAGACAGGCCTCTCCCGTTTGTCACCTCACATTCAGTGCGGCATGTTTGAGTGCACTAGCTTGGCAGAAAATAGAATCACAAAGAGGGAGAGAGGATGGAAATGGCAGGCTTGCATGTCCGTGGATTTAAATAGTGCATTCCACACTCAGCTGCATACTTCACCGTGCGGAGTGACGTGTGCAACAGTAGTGCACTCTACTGTATGGGCAGTTGAAGCGATTTTCGGGGGTGGTTTTGACTCTTCTTGTTTTTCACTTCACACCCTGGCTTTAGAGCTCAACCTCCACCGAAGACTGGCCCCACTGTCACAGCAGAGCTGGGTGGTTCCGGGACGGGGCACTGCAGTGGGGTTGGGAACAGGGTGCGTGTAGAAATGTCAGGACTTGTGGCTTCCCGGCAGACTCCTGGACTCCTTTTGCCCTGAGCTGCTGACCTCCTCCCACCTGCCTCCAGCCTCCCCCAGCGACTGCAGCTCCCCCAGATGTAGGACCAGCAGGGAGGAAAGACTGGTGGGGGTATGGGGGGTGGGCAGCGGGTCCTTCCCGCTTCTCGGGCGGACACCCTGCCTCCCTTCTCATCCATCCTGGGTGCATGCGTTGCCACCATGCCCAGAGGAGCCTTCTGCAAAAAGAGGCTTTCCCCTTCCCCTGCAGGAGCCAGGCAGGCCCAGAAGGGGGGAACCCACTCAGGAGGAGCCACAGGCCGGGGTCCTGGGTACAGCGTCCCTGCCTGAGCTGCTCAGACTTCACACGTCACGGGGTGGGCTCTCAGGAACGGGGGCTGTTACCATCATCCATCTGGTTACTAGTCCTGCCCCCCAGGCAGGCCCTCCTGCTTGCGTGCCCGCTTACACACCCCAAGTGCCAGCTCCGTGCTAGGGCTTGCTCAGTGCTGGGTGGGTGGGTGTGGGGAGGAGGCTTTGTACCGCGCTGCCCCGGGTGGTGGGAGGTGGGAGGAATTTCTCCTGGAAGCACACACTTGGTCCCTCTGTGGGAGGACCGCCGCTCACTTCAGGCCTGGTGCTCCCAAGCCCCACCAGGTGAGGAGCCCACCCCAGGCAGAGCACAGCCTTCACCCCCCAGGCACCCCTCGTACTCCAGCCAGGAGAGGACTCCCCAGAGCCTCAGGGACAAAAGGGGCCTATAACCTGGGCTCCTCCCAGCTGTGGGCGGAGATCCTGACCCCGCCCCTTGCCTTTGCAGCGAGGAGCCACCCCTGGATCTGACAGGCAAGGTGTACCAGCTGGAGGTGATGCTGAAACAGCTGCACACGGACCTCCAGAAGGTAAGGCCGCCAGGCAGCTGCCTCACATGGCACTTCCCGGATGCCTGGGGGGTGGGCAGCAAGGCTGGGGCTCCCGTCTCCACCCCAATCCCGTCTTTTCTAGGAGAGGCCACCCAGCTCTGAATGTAGTCATGAATGAAGAGCTTGACATAGGGGAGGCTGGTAACGCACCCAGAAACTCTTAGAAGGAGAATAAGTTGGCTCAACCTTTTTGGAGGGCGGTCAGACCATATTTATCAAAACCGTAATTGTGTACCTTGTCAACCCAGCAGTTTCACTGTGAGAATTCATCTAATAGAATTCCAAGCACAGGCACAAAGAGACCTGTGAGTAAGGGTGTTCACTGCTGTACCACTGGCCATGAAAGACTGGGGCCAGTGCAGCTGTCTGTTTACAGGAGAATCGCGACGTAAATGACAGGACAGCCATGCTGTGGAATAATCTGCTGCGAATTAGTCATGGCAGAAATCTGTATATTCACAGACATACAGAAGAAGTCCAGTAACTGAAGGAGAAAACTCAGCGTGCAGCAGACCTGTCTCGTAGAACACTGTAGCACTTAAAAAATGTCTCCCAGCTGTGGGTCAGAGGGCTATCTAGAAGGTGACATTCCAGATTGTTCCTTATCTCCAGAGGGTGGGAGAGTGAGGAAAAATAAGTGTGGAAGAGACTCTCTTGTTTTATATACTTCTGGGTAAAGGGCCAGAAGGTGGCCAAGTATAATGTGGAAGCCTCAAGCACAGGAATCGTGGGAGCCCGGGTTCAAATCCCACCCCATCATGTAAGGCTGTGTGACGCTGCACACATCACTGCCTGAGCATGTTCCCCTGTCCTGAGAGGGCAGCCCTGCATCCATGTCCCAGCCCCCTGCTCGCTGCATGAGGAGGTCTGGTCTCCTTTCCTGGTCCAGGAAAATAGGGGTCGCCACATCCCACACCCGTTGGGTGGCTGCAGGGCTGGAATGAGGTGATCATAGTAACTGTCCCACAGTTACTCCACTTCAGGCTGTGTGCTGAGAGCTCAATATACGTGACCTCAGGGAAATCTCTCAACTGCCCCTTTCAGTTTCCTTGTTTTGTCTTTTTGACCGAGCAGCGGGGCATGTGGGATGTCAGTTTCCCAGCCAGGGCTGGAGCCCACACCCCCCGCCTTGGAAACGTGGAGTCGTAACCACTAGACCCCCAAGGAAGTCCTGTCAACCCCCCACCACCACCACTTTTAGAACTGGGGAAACGGGGGCCCAAAGAGTTTGACCCAGAGAGGGTCAAACAGGCCCATGAGATGACCTGCCTGAGGTTACTCAGCTGCTGAGAAGCAGAGCTGGGGTTTGAACCCTGGCAGCCAGACAAGGCTCACAGGCTGCGGGCGGGCCGTTTAGCGTGCGCCCCACTGACACCAGCCCCTGCCCCACAGGAGAAGCAGGACAAGGCGGTGCTGCAGTCAGAGGTGGCCAGCCTGAGGCAGAACAACCAGCGGCTGCAGGAGGAGTCACAGGCCGCCAGCGAGCAGCTGCGCAAGTTCGCGGAGATCTTCTGCAGGGAAAAGAAGGAACTCTGAGGCGGAGAGGCCACTGGCCGCCTGGGCTGTCCTCCTCTCCCTCGGCCTGGCCCCTGCTCGCAGGTGTGACCAAGAGACTGCAGCCCAGGCCCCACCGCCCTTCCAAGGACAGGGACGCTTGGGGCAGCAGTGGGACCTGAGGGAGGCCTCCTGGGCTGTCTGCTCTTGGTCCTCGAGCCCCAGGGGGCAATGTGGTCTCCAGCCTCCCTCTGAGCTGCTCTCTCTGGTTCCTGGGGGCTGGGCCCATGCCCACCCTCCCCACCCAGCCTCTTCCTAGGACCAAGCCATCCGAAACTATAGGAAGAGGGGGAGGGCAGGAGCAAGTCTCCAAACCCCACAGCTCCAGGAGTTCACAAACCAGGTTTCCTCACCATGTCCAAGGGTATCTGGGCTGGTGGGCCATGACCCCTGCATGAAAAATCATGGTGGGAAACCAGCCCACCGGCTTGGAAGCGGGGCCAGGGCTCCCCATCCTGGGTGCACTGGCTCCAAAAAGCATGGGCTTTGCCCCCTTCCCAACCCTATCCTCCAAAAAGCAACCAGGAGCACTTTCTTAGAGTTTCATTTATTTTCTTGAGGGGAGGGGATCCCAGAATGGAAAGAGGAAACGCCAGCATTCCAGAGTTAACTTCTTTGAAGGGGAAGCTATTTGCACACTTGGGACCATTTCCACAGTCTTTTTCGACCAGTCCCCAGACTGCCAGAGGCCGCGGCGCCTGGGCCCCTCCACCTTCGAGCTACTGACGCGGCCAGGCCCAGCGGCCCACCGCTCCTGCATCAGCCCCGGCCTCTTCTGGACACCAGGAGGGCCTCCGCCAAGCCGTCAGGTCAGGGCTGGAGAGAAACAGCCTTCATCTCCTCTCTGCTTCTGTTTTCCCTTTACAAGCCCCCCAGCCCATCTCGCAGGCCCCCAGCAGCAACACTGGCGCCCCCCAGGGAGCACTGCAGTGCGCACCCCAACTAGACGCTGGTTCTCCAAAGGCAATAAGGGGCAGCCGGCCGGGCAGCTGGGCCAGTGTGGTACTACGCTGCTCACCCAGGAAACAGAGCTTCTTTTTTTTTTTTCCTTTAAAAACAAACAAGAAAATATATATATATATATTTATTTTTTCATGTAGAGTTGCGCCAGAACAAGTCTGTATGGTCACACAATCTGTGGATTCCCCCAACCTCAAACTGAGGATCGAGGCTCATTCTGCTCCCAGTGGGCTGGGGCTCAGAGGGACGAAAGCCAGGCAGGCCTGGGGACCCTGCTCCAAGCAGCACACTCCAACTGGGAGGCCAGCGCCAGGCAGCCCAACCCCACGTCCAGAGACCCCCACCACCACCTCTTTGGGGCCAGAAACCTCAGGGGAGCAGGCCCACACAGGACACAGACTTTGAAGGAGCAGGAGAAAAGGACCCTGGTCCTGCCCCCGCTGCCCCCCCTGCAGCCAAACTCTGGCCCCTGAAGCAACACTGCAGTCCCACAAGGAGAGCGCTCGGACCTGCCATCTCCTCTCCCCCAGGAAGGGTGGGGGGGCGGCCCGCGGGGTCCTCAGCCCTGGCCAACTACTGTGATGTCTCTGCCCCTCTTCCCGGATGGATCCCTCTTGGAAGGGTTCTCCAGGATCACCCACCCCACCCCCACCCCTTTCCTCCTCAGACCCTAACCTGGAGCCTGTCCCGCCCCCACCCTCTTTTTTTAAGTCATCTCCTCCTATCTTCAGACCATTTGAATCATCTTGGGGACCTAATCATGTACATTGACACGTGTAAGTTAGGATTTTTGGTTTTGTTTCCTGTTGTTTTTTAAGGATCTCTGCAAAGCACATCTATTTAATTCGAGTTTGGTGAAGATAGCAGCAGGGTTATTTGTGTGTTTTTTTTTCCCCTCTTTTTTTCCCCCAATATGTTGATTTGTTTCATCTGGATGTTTGTTTGTTTGTTTTTAATTCTTATTGTCTTTCCCTCCCCAACTCCCCTACCCATTCCAGTCTTGAGATTTTCTGGCATGTTTCTGGAGGTTTCAAAGGAAATAAATGTTTCATAGAAGTGGCTTGTGTGTTCACTAGCTGAGCAGCCCAGCGGAGTCCCTGACAAGAGGGGGTGATCCAGCATCAGCCTCCTGTCCCCCTTGTCCCAGACACCATCACCCCCAGTGCACACACACCTCTAAGAACCCAGGAGCACCATTCTCACCAACTTCTCTTTCTCAAAACCCTAGTGACAGAAATCCAACACTCAGAATGTAAGAAACGTAGTGTAAAGCACAAAATACTAACCCCTGGACCGCCAGGGGATTCCTTCAAATGTAAGAAATTCTTAAAAAGAGGGAGGTTCTACCCTCACAAGTCAAGTACTGGAGGCCGGAAACCCAGACCTGGGGCTTCCCTGGTGGTCCAATGGTTAAGAATCCGCCTTGCGATTCAAGGGACACATGGTCAATCCCTGGTCCAGGAAGATCCCACATGCCTTGGAGCAACTAAGCCCATGCGCCTCATCTACAGAGACTGCACTTTGGAGCCCAGGAGCCTCAACTACCAGGCACTGCAGCAAGAAGCCTGCACACCACAACAAGAGAGTAGCCCCTGCTCTTCACAACCAGAGAAAGCGCAAGCGCAGCGAGAAGTAAATGCATTGAGATAGAAAAAAAATTTTTTTCTTAATAACGGTCAGCTTGATCTCGGCTGGCCTTGACCTGCAGTGGCTTGAAGCAGGATTTCTGTTCCTGGTCAGAGATTGAGGTCTGGCCACAGCAGTGAAAGCGCTGAATCCTAACCACTAGACCACCCGGGACAGTAGTGGCCAGTGAAGGCCCTGGCCCATCAGCTGTATAGAAATGGATTTCCACATAGAGACGGAGAGTACTGAAATAAGTGTTCATTAGGAGGAGAAAGAGTACAGTCGTGTGGATTAGATACACGGGTGGGCTCAGAGAAAGTCACGCCCTCCTGGTAGTTTGAATTACTTTTATGGGGCATTTCTTCAGGGTTTTCCTCTGGCTGGTCATCTTGCATTGCCTGGTTCCGAGTTCCTCTTTGGTTTATCCCAGGATCCTCTCATGTGTGCCCAAGCATCTCTTAGCCAAGATGGATTCCAGCAGAGAGGCCTATGGGTAGGAGTTGACATCACTTACTGAGATGACGCCCTCTTCCTTTTGACCTCCAAGGAGCCTTTCTGCACATGTGTAGTGGGGAAAGTCTACTTGACTTGGAGAATAAAGAATGTGTGGTCTATCTTTTATCTGGGCAGGGTCCAGCTCTTCTCCTGCTATTTTGATGGATATTTTGAACAGGGGAGAAGCCAGCTGTTCACCCTGGGGCCAATCTAGCTTTTGCCTCATGCTTTTTAAAATCTGGAGGTGGTATAGAAAGAAAGCTGGATTTTGAGCTTGGTAACTGTCCTCAAACTCTGAGCTGCAAGACTCAGAACGGAGGGGCCCCTGCCTCCCAGCTGGGCTATTGCCCCAGGCCACACCCTCCAGGCGGGCGCAGGCTCACTTGCACACCCACCTCTCCCACCCCCGTCCCCCGCCCTTGTCTTCTCTCTGCCAGTCGTCTAGCTGGTGGTTTGGAGTGAAGAGCAGCTGCTGCTTCCAGTCCCGGAGTTCCGGGCGGTGTCAGTGTCTTGGAAAGATACTGGTGTCCCCTGGGACCTCAGCCCTGGGCCAGACCCTCCTCTAGGGGCTCTCCTGGCCGGGAAGGGTCCTAAACCCCTGGCCCCAGATCTGCAGCTGCCTTGGTGAAACCCCATGTGCAGTTTGACCCAGAGATCGGGGTCAAACTTATTTTCCAAATCCCAAAATTTGATGTGAGAATCCCATGGTCCGGCCTCTTGTGGGAAGTCTGGGTCCAACTCCGCCTGGATCCAGGAAGCAATCCCACTACCTCTTGACAGGCCTGGCCCCACATCTGGGGCTTTCTGGCCCACCTCCCCATTTACCTGTGCTGGACTTATTTCTGAGCTCATACCTGACACTTCTCTAACCCAGACCCCCGCCCTGCAAAAAAAAAAAGCTCTTTCCCAAACGGGTACATATCCTTTTTCCAGAGGAGGTGGACCAACTATTTCCACACCTCCTAAAAATTCTAGAGTGTTCCAGACGCCCTCCCTGTCTCCGCCCTCCTTGAGGCTCCATCCTCAACCCGGGCTCCCCTCCCCCCACCGGCACGGAAACGGTGGAACAAGCTGTTCTCACATCCTCTCCTGGCGCCTGTGACACACACCAACTTCCAACACCCCACAACTCACACACGCCAGCCTGCGCTCTCACCCGAACTGTGCCCTGCGCGTCCCTTCCCCGGCTTGCCCCAGTTTTCTGCTTCCTCTGCCTGTTGCCCTCCTCTCCCCCCAACCCAAGCAGGCGCCCTCCGTCCCCGCCCCCAGCTTCTCCCTCAGCGTCCCACCCCACTTCTGGCTCTCCCCTCACCCAGCCTTTGAATCCTTTCGTGCCTTTGGCGCTCTCCAGATTTTTCTATTGTCTCCCTCAGTTCTTGACGCCCTCTTCCCTGTGAAGTCTCATCTCTGTATCTTTGTCCTGGGACTTTGCCTGTCCTGGATGCTGACTTCATCTCTCCCCAGATGTACCTCCTCTCTCATTCTCTCTTCCCCTCTCCTCTTTGATGGGCCCTGGTTCTCTGCCTTCCCTCGCAGAATCTCTTCTGCTCCTCTCTCCAAATCACTGACTACTTCCTCCTTTCTCTGTCTCTCCCCGTGCGTCTGCTATTTTTTATTACTGTTATTTCCTCTCTCCCACTAAATCTCCATCTCATCTGTTCTCTTCCCCCATAATTCCTGTGGCTCCTTCATCCGCATCTCCCAGATCTATGTCTTCCTTCTCCTGCTCTTTTTTCTGATTTTCTAAAAATGTGTGACTCTCATAGCTGTCTCTTTCCTGACCGTTCTTGTGTCCTGGTTCTCACTCTTCACCTCACCTCACCCAAGTCTGTCTTTCGCCTGATGTCCCTGAATCTGCACTGCCCTTTCCTTTGCCCCTTCCCATCTGTCCTTGGCCCCACAGTGGGGATGGGGAGCTCCAGGGGATGTCTGGTCCTAGGGTGAGGCCCTAGGCTTGTACCCCTGCCCCCTCCCGTAGCCCCGAGGGGAGGGTGTCTTCGTCTCTCCATCCCTTCCCTTCCCCCAGTCCCCAGCTTCCCGCCTCCCCCCGTCACTGCTTCCCGCTGCAGCTGCAGCAGTCGGTTGCCAGGGCAACCACAGCTGGCTGGGTGGGAGCCCCCTCTTCCCCATCCCCCCCTCTTCTCCTGTCTCCTCCCCTCTACCCCATCCTCCCCTCTTCTCCTTTCCAGCGAGGCTGGGAGGAGCTGGGACAAAGCCAGAGAAAGGCGGGGGTGCCGAGGGGAGCTGGGAGGGAGATGGAGGTAGGGGCCCCGCTCCAGCTGTTCACCTCGGTTGCTTCTCCCCTCTCGAGGCCCCATCTCCCCTTCTCGGCAACGCCCCAAAGCAGCCTGGAGAATGAAGCCGACGACGTGGGCAGAGGGGTCAGCCCCACTTTAATACACAGAACAAGTTAATTCACAGCAGAGGCAGGCAATAAAGGAGACTCGTTAACAAGGGGGGTGGGCACGCCTGGATTGGGGGGAGACTCCCCCAAGCCCACCACTTCCCCCACTTGCAGTCTCGACTTCCCTTTTTTTTTTTTAAACCCGAACAACAACACACACAACCACAAGAAACAACCACGCCCCCTCGCGACCCGAAAGTGGCCAGCGAGGGTGGCAGGGGTGGGGCGGGCAGAGGAAGGGGAGAGTCTAGTCCGTTGCAAAGTCTGTGCTTCTCATTCCAGCAGATGCTGGGCAGGGGCCCGCCTCGCCCCACCGGCAGCGGCCAGCCAAGGCCGGCAGGCACGGAGTGGGCACAGGCGGGCAGGGCTCTCGGGGAGGGAGCAGGAACGGAATTCAAAACCATGGTTCACGTCGTCATGCAGTATCCACGGTGGGCACCGAGAGGGGGCGAGGGGTGGACACCACACCCCCGGCCCGGGGCACAAGGAGGGGATGGTGCCCGTCTTGGGTGGGGAGGTGGGACAGCTGCAACTCCAGGGGCTGGGGGAAGGGGCCGCCAGGCAGGACGCTGGCGTAGACTGGTGCCCAGTAGATGCGCTCAGCAGTGCCCCCTCCACCCAGCCAGACCTTATAGGACTCTGTTATATATTAATTTCTTTCTTTTTTTTTTTAAGTTTTTGACTTTTTCTTTAGAAAAAGGCTTTGTCCATGCCCCCAGCCGGCATCCACCACCCCTCGTGCCCGCCTAGAGGCGGGGTATGGCTTTGAGGGGAGCAGAAGGCCCTGGTACCCATTTGCCAAGGGGGTGAGGAAGAAGGGAGGAAGGGAGAGGACCCTGCTGGGCCCACCAACCCACAGGGCAAACATTCCACTTGCACAGAGGGGAGGGGGTGGCCCGGCCCCCTCTCTGGCCCCCCCCGCCCCTCCCACTGTGGGGCGTTAAGGATGGGGAGAGAGTGGAGGAGCTCCGAGAGGAGAGGCAGGTAGGCAGGCATCACCCCAGAGGTCCGGGCGAGCCAGAGCCAGGCCTAGGTGAGGGTGATGTAGGCAGACGCCTTCTCTTTCAGGTGCCGAAGACAGAGGTGACAACTCCAGCTCCCTGTGGGGCGGGCAGAGGACAGGGAGTTGGGTCAGGTTTGGGCAGGGCTGCCCCTACCCCCACCCCCATGTCAGACCCTCCTCTTCTCTCACCTTCCGGGGGCTCCGCCATGGGGGGACTCAGGCAGTACATGTGGTAACCCCGATCGCAGTCATCACAAAACAGCAGCTGGTCCTGGGGGGTGAGACCCGCCCAGCTGGCACCCTGGGGGCACGGGCACCAGAAACCGGGGTGGGGGGCGGGGGCAGGGGCCAGGTCAAAGGGGCTGGAGAAGGTGGTCTTCTTGCAAGACACAAAGGGCTCTGAGAAGGTCATCTTTGCAAAACCCTGCTGGGCCACACCAAACGCCCTTGAGGACCATCAGTTTGTGGTTTGTAGTTTGGGTTTTATAGGATTCTGTGGGACACTGAAAACAACACTGAGATGGTCCGGAAGCCATGGGTTCAGGTCCCAGCAGAACCATGTCCCTAGCTGGGTGACCTCGGGCAAGTGTATTCCCCTCTCTGAGCGCGGTGTCTTCTCTGTGAAGTGGGAACAAGAGCACCTACCTCAGGGTGGTTGGGAGCACTCAGAGAGTGAAGAGTGTTAAGTGCCGGGTTCAATTAATGGCCACTAACAATAATAATAATACAGGTTAACTGGTGTTCACGAGGGAGGGTGCTCCAGGGAAAGGCTTAGGCCCAGCTGGCGGAGGGGGCGGTGCCAGGCCGGCGGCTACTCGGGGCAGGTCCCGGGGAGGGAGCGGACGGGCACTCACGTCGTTCTCTGAGGTGCCGCACAGGCTGCAGGACTTGCACTCGATGCACTGCCAGCGGTAGGTGCGCACGGCTGCCGTCATATTCACCGTGAACTGTAAACACGAGGGGTGTCCTGGGGGCCGAGGGGCAGGGGTGCGGTTAGGGGCTGTCGCACCCCTGGTGGCTGCTGACCCTGGGGAAGCCCCTGGGGGCTCAGCCCCCACCCCCTGGCTCACAAGGCCTGACCCCGCCCAGCCCACGGTGCCCCGCGCCCGCCCGTTCCGCAGGCAGCGCCGCCCTGGCCACCAGTCTCCTACCCGGCCACCATGGCAACCACACTCTGCTCCCCAGAACACCATGGCAACCGCATTCCATTACCCACGGTGCTGTGGCAACCACTTTCTACCACCCACAACACCGGGGCAGCCACGTTCTGTTAACCACTGTGCTGAGGCAGCCACATTCCATTAGCCACAGCAGAGTGGCCAACCCGCTCCCTTAACCGCAGAACGTGGCAACCACAGTCTCCCAGCCACGATGCCATGGCAACCGCCTTCCACAGAGGGGTCCCCACAGCCTGGTTCCCTGCAGCCCAAGCCCATTACACACAACGCCACAGCAACCACGTTACCAACGTGACTGTGGAGCGTGTCAACCCTCTGGTCGTCCCACCACCCCAGCGCAGACCCACAGCCATGACCCCAGGCCACCACGACACCCAATCGCCATGACAACTGTATTTCACTACCCGTAATACCATGACAACCACAATTCGTTAGCCACCGTGATGAGCAACCACAGTCTCTTACCCACAAGTCCACCTTGGGAAACCACATTCTATTAACCACAACTCCACGGCAAGCGCCCTCTGTTGTCCACAGCATCCAGGCAGTGGCAATCCGTTACTCGCCATCACAGCCCACTACCCCCTGGTGTCTTGGCAGCCAGCTTTCACTGTCCCCATGCCAGACAGGCACGTGCCAGTGCCCACAATGTCATGACAACCGCGTTCCACTGTTCCCAGAGCCTCCCTGACCCCACCGAGCTCCCCACAGTCCTCAGCAGTTGAGTCAGCTCTGTGCATCCACCAGGATGCTCTGTGTGCCCCCAATTCTCTCTCCTCTGCTTCCTGCCCTCCAGATCTGGAGTCTCTCCACCCCAGCCCCCAGAAGCCTCAGGTCGGGGGCATCACCTGATCGCCCACAGTCAGCACAGGAGATGAGGTCCTCAGGACACCCCGTCTTCTTGGAGCCCCCCAGGCAGAAGTCGCAGTAGCCGTTGGGGATGACAGTGCCGTCAGGCGCCTTCTTGGCTGAAAGACAGCAGGCAGGGGTTGGCGCGGGCAGGAAGGGACCCTCAGTCCAAGGCTGCTACAGAAGTAGGGGCAGAGGGAGGCGTCCCTACCTGTGTGTTTCCTCTGTGACTCAGGGACCCAGGCCAATTCTTTGTAAAACTCTGGGGGTAGGGGGACAGAGAGAGGGGCTCTCACCACAGGCAAGGCTCCACCCTGCCCACGGCCTCAGCCCCAGGGGTGGACCCCTTGTCCAGGCATGGAGGAGGTGAGGAGAGGGAGCCACTACCCTAAGCTGCATCCAGCAGCAAAAGAGAGTTGCAGGGAGCCCAGGTAATTCTCATCAGGACCTTGCAACTCTCTGAAAACGACTGACAGGTCCTCTTTATTAGGTAAAAACTTGGCAGGTATAAGCCCCCTGCTTCCCCTGCCCGTACACACTTCTGCCAGACAGCCACCCCCAACTAAGCCCCAACTAAATAAAAATTAGGTAGAGGCCACTGGCCACGATCTGGTATGGAAACAGACACTCAGAAAGAAAATTCGGAACACAGAGGTGCCTGGGTGTGTAGTAGGGGTGGGATGAAGAGACTGCTGTCTCCCACCGAGGAATGGGTGGGAGGATGGTTCCTCCACTGGCAGAGCCTCTCCCCAAGCCTTCCCCCATCCCTCAGCTGTCAAGGTTGGCACTGGATTGGCATGGGCGGATGCCAAGGGTTCCCAGGCCACAGCCCCTGCCCCTTGGCCGAAGCTTAGCAGAGAAGGGAGGAAGGGAGGCAGGGAGGGAGGGGAGTCATCTATCACCCCCCTCCCCAAGCTCTAATTGAAACAATAAATCAGACCCAGAAATATTACGCCCGGCCGGGAGCGAGGGAGAGATGGTTGGTTGCCATGGCAACCCCAGAGCCAGCATCCCCATGGTTGGTGGGGGGAGGGGACCGCTGAGCTGGAGATTTTCCAGAAATGTCTAATGTGCCCCCTCCCTCCCAGGCTCCTTAGCCCCCACTCCCAGGGCCCCTCACCACCCCACGCCCTGCCCGCCTGCTCACGTTTATGGTTGTTTTTCCGGTGGAAGGGCAGGGCGTGGCGTTCGGCGTTCTCCTCCCCCTCCTCCTCAGCCAGGTGGGTGTGGGTGTAGTGGTAGCTGAGCCCTGGCCGATTCTTATACCGTTTCCCACAGACTGGAGAGTGAGCAGGGAGGGCCGGTCAGCCCTCCAGCCCCTGCCGCCTCCACCCTGGCCTCCAGGATCACACCTCCCCCCTCTGCCAGGGTCCAGAACGGGAGGGAAGGGGGCCAGTGGGGGGCAAGGTCTCTGGGTCCCACTCTCTCTCTCTCTCTTCCCCCCTCTTCAGAAGGACTCACTATCACAGACATACGGCTTGTCTCGGTCCTCCAGGGAAGCGGTGTCCTGGCGTTTCCGGAGCCCCCCGATGCCGTATGCCTGAGGGGAAAGTCAGGAGTGAGGGGCCAAGAAAGGGAAGGAACTAAAAGAATTTTCACCATTTGGACTTGAAAGCCCAATCACAGCTCTGCCACTTCCTAGCTGTGAGTCTAGAGTAACTCTCTTGACCTCTCGGAGGTTCCATTTTCTCATCTGTGCCACGTGTAGGAAGATAGCTCTAACCCCCTGTACAATCTCTGTTTTGCAAATGGCTTAATATGCCCAAGTCTCAATTTCCTCATCTATAAAATGGGTATAAAAATCCCCTACCCCTTCAAGCTGCTCTGAGAGTTAAATAAGGTAAAATTGGGGCAGAGTCTGAACACTGCACAAGCAATCAATGGAACCTGCCTTGAGGGGAAGGGTGATAGGGGGAGGTTTGGGAGCGATACCTTTCCTTTGGCCCTGTTCTTCCTCCTGGGCATGTCATCCTCTGGGTCTTCCACTTCAAGATCATGCGGAAACTCCAACAGTTGCTGTTTCTGGGCACCAGGAGAAGGGAGACTGGGGTCAAGAAACGGGGTATTGTTCTGCTTTGGGAGGTAGTTCTGGACACAGCAAAGATCAGGGGTGGCAGGGCAAGTTAGGAGTCTTCCCAAAAAAAGAGGAAATGTGGAGGGATGGAGACAGGATGCTCAAAGGTCCTAGGGAATCAGGGGAGATTTCAGAGCAGGAGCAAGATGGGCCAGGACACAGGCGGGTTGAGAGGGCAGCCACAGCCCCTGGATGGGTGGGGGCTGGGCAGTCCTACCTGGCAGTCCATAATGGTCTCCTCCTCCTTCAGTTCAATCTTCTTCTCCCCTGTCTCCGCGCACAGGAGAGCCTCAAGGACTGGCCCCTCGGGGAGGCCACCCTCCTTCTTCAGTGGTGCTTCACAGTCTGGGGACAAGACCACGGTAGGTAGGAGGGGGGTCAGGTGAAGAACTTGTCCCTGGAGGACTCCTCAGACTGCCCAGGTTGGGGAATCGTGCTCTTTTCTGGAGGAAAGAGGCTTTCCCACACTCAACCAGCAACAGACTTAAATACTCAACCATTCATACCGCCCTCAATACTTCCACACATCCTAAGAATGCCCAGACCCTGGAGAAGACACAGTCAGACCATCAGAGACCATTGGACATACTCAGGAGAAACATGGCCGGACCCTCCTATATAACTACATAATACAAGTAGGAGACCCCACCCAGACCCCACAACTGGAGAGAAGAGACATTCGAACAGGACACACACGGACATACACAAGGGAGATACAGACAGATCATCTGAGACAGCCAGACACACAAAGGAAGAGGTACACCCAGACACTCAGATACACCCAGACTCACGGAGGAGACATATCCAGACCCTTGGGCACACCCAGAGACACTCCAAAAGAGAACATTAGACCATCAGATAAACCCAGACCACATGGGGAAAACACAACCAAACCCTACCAAACACCTGAACATGCTTAGGGGAGAGAGAGACACACCAGAGAATCACTCCGATGGATACTCATACACACAGGTGATACAGACTGTCCCGCTGGGACAATCAGACACACCCAGGAAGACAGAGCCAGATGGACACGCCAGTACACCTGCCTGGACCCACACAGATCCTTGGTTATACCTGAGCAAGGGAAGAGAAACAGCCAGTGACCCTATCAGTGCTGGACTCATTTGAGAAGTGATAAAGCCAGACACTCATGGAGCAGCAGACACGGGCAGAAACACATCTGACATTCCAGACAGACACTCAGGGACGAGATCCTCCCAGACATTCCAGAGCATCTGGTACTCAAAGGAAGAGAGACACTCGGGAACAGAAAGACCAACACACTGGAGAGGAAGTAAGCCCGGGAACGCCTGAAAAGCGACACAGACACCAAGACACGCTGTACTACAAATGGAAAAAGTTACAACCAGACACTCTGACACACCCAGACACACACTCAGACATCCACAGGAAAGAGCCGGCAGATACTCTGATACATCCCAACTCACAAGGGAAGAGAGACACAAGGATGGGATACACCTGGACACACAAAACAGATACCACACTCTGTCCAGGAATACACCTGGGTCCAAGTAGAAGACGCAGTTCAAAATACTCAGGGAAAACTGGAGAGTGTCTGTACTACCCCCAGACACACACCAGCAGACACAGCCAGTCACTCAGACATGGGCCAGGAGGGAAATAAAGGCAGATGCTCAGACGCACAAGGGCATCAACACACTGATCAGCCAGCGGTGTGGGCAGCCACAGGGGCCACCCCAGGCACAGGACGGAGCCCCACCTACCGATCTTGTACTCGCAGGGCCGGAGTCTGGGGTCTTCCAGGATGTTGAGCCTCCGTTTCTTTCTCCAGCAGCGGGCCGGGTACGTATAGATCTGTCCGGGGGCCAAACCTGGAGTAAGAAGGGCCGTAAGAACGCGGCTGGGAAGCCGCCGCCCCGCCCCACCCCGCCCTCCCGGCCGGTACCCGGGCCGCGGTGGGTCTTCTCCATCCAGATGTAGCAGTTGTTTTGGGCCACGCCGGTCTGCGAGTCGAGGAAGGGCAGGCGCAGGCTGCGCTCGGCGCACAGGCGCGCGTTGTAGCTGCGGCAGTGCTCGATGGCCTCGCGGTAGAAGTCCTCGCCTAGGCTGCGAGGGGCGGGTAAGCGGGCGGGCGGCTGTCAGCAAGGGCAGGCGCACCCGGTCGCCCAGCACCCCTCCCCCAGCCCACCCGTCGGGAATGGGTGGGCCGACTCCTCCAACCTCACCTCTCCCCTCCTGTCGGGACCCAGGAGCCCCCAACCCGGGACTCAAGCGGGCCTCGAGCCAAGGAGTGGATACAATATAGGAACAGATAAAGATACACCAGGACACATCCATTCAGGCACATATCCAAATCCACAACACAAATGTCTCACACATAGTCGCACAGGATTCACACACAAAGAGAGACATATCCCAAGACTCACAAAGGGAGACACAGACACATCTCACATATGGGCACACACAAATATCTTCTGAAAAATACAGATCTCTCAAGTTCCATAGTGTAGAAACAGACAGATCACACACGTGTCCATGCACAAATATACATCACATATCCAAGGACACACAACTAAACAATCACCCACACAAAGACACACAACATGTAAACAGATTACACACCACAGTCACTCACACTCACTCATGCATCCGAAGACACAGGTACACAATGTTAAGAGAAAAAATGTTAAAACTACTAGTATAAGCACTTAAACACATATCCAAATACACAACACAAATCACACACAATTCAGATACACTATACAAAGAAATCACACAGATTCACACAGGATACACACACACAGTCACAAAGATACACAATAATATAGAAACCAACATCTAAAATACCACATATTCAAATACACAAAGATACACATATACTCAATGTAGAAACAAATCCACCCATATTCACGCAAAAATTTGCACATAAATACAGGAATACCTACATATCCAAAGACACAGAACACAGATGAGGCACAGTTTCAAAGGACATGCACACACACTCAAAGACTCAAATATCCAAAGATACCTAGAGTAGAATAAAAGAAATCAAACACACATATCCAAAAAAAATAAAAAACACCAGAATCCGAACAAGTGACACACACTCCATATCCCAAGACAAAGGTACTGTGAGCTTCACTCAAGTTTACCAAGGTCCCCGCGCCCCTAGTCCATTTCACCTTCTCCCCAACCCCGGGGGTCTCAGGACGGGACATGACCCCCTTTTCCCGAAGAGGACTCGGAGTTCCGCACACTCTCCTCTCCTCCAAAAGCAGCGCGTCGGACACGGTTCTTGCCAGAGACCCACAGTCACACACACTCGCAACCCCGCGCAGCCCGGCCCACGGTGACAGCCCCCCAGACACCCCATCGGCCCCACCCCCAGCCGCCACACACACACACGCCCGCGCGATCCGCCCGCGCTCCCTCCCCCGCCTCCCGCCGGCCCGCAGCACCTCAGGGGGCCGGGGATGACCGTGGCCATCTTGCTCCCCGGGTCCTGCCCCCAGCAGGTCCCCGCCGGGCCGGTCCTCCCAGCGCTCGGGCGGGCGCTGAGGCCGCCCATCCATTCATTCCCGGGGGGCGGGAGCACCGGGGCCACAGCCAATCAGAGCGGCGGGGCGGGCCCGCCCGGGCCATGCTGGGAGTGGTAGTTCCCCGCCTGCGGCAGGCGGGACCCCGGCGGGAAGCCGGTCAGAGATGCGGCTCGAGGCACGCATAGCCACTCACGCACGCTCACCCGTGCACACCTCGGAGTCTCGCACATGGGTCTACACTCACGCATGCACACCTGGGCTCGCACACACCCACACACGGCGGCTTACACATATACTCACAGCCTCCCACGCAGACTCACGCACACTCCTCTCCCACACCTTCGCACAGACTCGCATACATTTGCACTCACACAAACACTTGAGTGCCAGGAGACTTAGAGACAACGTACAGATGCCCACGCAAACGTCCCGCCAACGCATGGCTCCCTGCCGCCGCCTCTCCCACAGTCCCTCCTGGCTTCAGAGCACCCTCGCGGTCCCGGCCTCTGGTCACCGTCGGGGCTGTCTCTCTCACAGGGACCACGCCCGACTCAGCCCCTTCCCCGGCCTGACAGCAGCCGTGCGAGTTAGGTGTGTGCTGTAGCCACACTTCATGGGTTCAAATCCTGACTCTGCCACTTGGTGGCCATGTGACCCTGGGCAAATAATCTTTCTGGGAATCAGTTTCCTCATCTGTAAAATAAGGATGATGCCTCATTGGATTATTGTGAGGATTAAATGAGTAAGTATTGGGGTCTGCATGTGTTAAGTCGCTTCAATCCTATCTGACTCTTTATGACCCCGTGGACTGTAGCCCGCCAGGCTCCTCTGTCTGTGGGATTCTCCAGGCAAGAATACTGGAGTGGGTTGCCATACCCTCCTCTAGGGGATCTTCCCAACCCAGGGACTGAACTCCTTATGTCTCCTGTATTGGCAGGAGGGTTCTTTACCACTGGCGCCACCTGGGAAGCCCTTAAATATTGGTAAATTGCTTCAAAAGGCACCTGACGGGGATTTCACTGTTGGTCCAGTAGTTGAGACTCCGCACTCCCACTGCAGAGGGCACAGGTTGGTCGGGGAACAAAGATCCCTTATGCCATGCAGTTTAGCAAACAAACAAAACAAAAGGTACCTGGCAGGTAGTAGGTGTTCAATAAATTCATTCATTCCACAAAGAGGACCTGATGTGTACTAAGATGTAAATGGTGATAGCTAACCATTATTAGAAAGAATAACGCTTGACATATGTGTGTTAGTCACTCAGTCGTGTCCGACTGTTTGCGACCCATGGACTGTAGCCCACTAGGCTTCCCAGTCCATGGGATTCTCCAGGCAAGAATACTGGAGTGGGTTGCCATTTCTTCCTCCAGGGGATCTTCCCCACCCAGGGATCAAACCTGAGTCTCCTGGATTGCAGGCAGATTCTTTACCCTCTGAGCCACCAGGGAAGCTTGGCATATAATAGATGCTTACAAAATATTTGTTAAGAATAAATATACTGAGTAGCCACCAAGTGCAGGCACAGTTCTTTAACAGAGATTCACCCGCCTAATCCTCATAATGACCCACCAGGGTGATACTATCATTACCCCCATTTTCCCGGAGGAAGTAGGGTCTCATGCCGTCAGCCCCTGGTGTTTGCTTGAAGGTGAGACTAAGATAAGTTTTCACTCGCCCAGATGTCTGTATCACGTGGGTCACCCCCTTCTTTCTGCCACTCTACCCTAAGGGATGCCCAGAGAGGAAGCTGACCTTTGGAGTCACAGCACTTGCCAAATCCCACTCACCCACACCAAACCCACAGCCCCATCCAAAGTTCCTGTTCAGGTTTGAGCCCTTGCATGGATAAAGAGGCCCACAAATGTCCTTGTCTATCAGGGAGCTCTCCAGCAGACAGAAGAGGCCTCAAAGCCCTCACCTCTTTTGTCTCTTGATGCCCCTACCTACCTCCCTGATGAGAGAGGCCCCTCCAGGTCTTCCACACCCATGGTCACTTCTAAACACACACACACACACACACACACACACACACACACTTCCCTGGTGGTCCAGTGGTTTAGACTCCACACTCCCCAGTGCAGGGGTCATGAGTTCAATCCCTGGTCAGGAAACTAAGATCCTCCAGGCAGCAAGGCATGACCCCAAAGCAAAAAACAAAATACACACACACATACACACACACACCCCTCTAGTCTTAGACCCCTTCCACAGGCTCTCCCCCATCTCTCCCAGGTAAGGCCTTGACCTCCCTCTCCTCAAACTCCAAAAGCAGGGAGTGGGTCTCTGCTTCACATCTGGCCTAGAGCAGATGGCAAGAGGGTGAGGCACCTCACTCTGCGTCACAGATCACACAGTGCCACAGGGACACTGGCCCCTCAAAGTCACTCTGGCCTCCAGGTCCCCTACAGTGGCCACCCCAATCTCATCCACAGTGAGCCCTGCCCCCGAAACCCACCAGCTCAGTTCCAAGAGCCCTTGCCACCTTCCTCTGTCACCTCCTACCAGCCTCCAATACATCCTTACACTTGCTCCCCACACCTCAGCCTCAGGCACCTGGCTCACCCCAGAACCTTGGCATCAGTTTTGCTCAGCTTGGAGCCTGAGTACAGAACACTCCATCAGCTCCCTGGAGGCCCTTGTCCACCAGTGCAATTTGACCCACAGCTGACACCTAGAGAAGGGTCTCTCTCCCCTTTCTTACCCCTAGTCACCCTCTCAGACCCCTCAGCCGCAGTCAAGCTCCCCTGTCCAAACAGTCCTGTCCCCATCACCCCGTACCCTGTGTGGAAACTGGACCACAAGTGAAATCAACATTGATACTAAACAGTAAAGAATCTGCCTTCAATGCAAGAGACCCGGGTTTGATCCCTAGGTCGAGAGGATCCCCTGGAGAAGGAAATGACAACCCACTCCAGTATCTTTGCCAGAAGAATTCCACGGACAGAGGAGCCTTACGGGCTCCAGTCCATGGGGTCGCAAAGAGTCAGACACAACTGACACTCTCACTACATTTAGTTAGAGTCAGGCTCAGTACCAAGTGCTTTTCAAACATCACAGCAGCAACCATGAGATAATAAGAACTGTAATGATGCCCCAGTTCACAGATGGTAACGCTGAGGCTCAAGGTGGGGAGGTGGTTAGTGCTCAAGATAGGGTTCCAATAGGGCAGTCAGAACCCTCCAGAGCCCATTCCTAAGGGGACTGGGTTCTCTCAGGAGCCAGCCCCTTCCCTCCCCTCATCTCCTGTAGATCCCTCAGAAGGGGAGTGCAGAGAGGGCTACTGGCACTCCCACCCCCAAGCTTACTCAGGTCTTCAGGCCCCCGCAATGGCTGCCCCACACCTACTCCAAGAGGTCAAAGTGAGGAGGTGTGGATACCTATAGACCCACCAACCTGCACACGAGCCCAGTGCCAGCCAGTTTGAGGGTGTCCCTGATAGGGGTAACACGTCTGTGTTGAAGAATTAGAGCGAGAGGGAGGCAGAAGTGTCACCGTTACACACTGTCTCACGCCTACCCCAACCCTACACACGCCCTCCAAGCCGGCTTGGCTCTCCGCAAAGCCACACGTGTAGGCGCGAGCTTGTAAGGCCCGGCCCCCTCCATGGCCCAACTCCCCTCACCATCAGAAACCCGAAGCTACCGGGGGCCTTAGGTCCGGCCACCCTAGGCACAGCCTTTCCGGAGGGCGGGGGCGGGGGGCGCCCCGAGCCCCTCCCCCACCCCAACCCCCAGCACCCGTAGCTCAAGGTCAAGGTGGCGGAGGCGAGGGGCTGGGAGGAGGGTGGGGGAGGTCGCCCCGGCCCCTTTGTGCGGCGCCGCGGGCGTTCGCCCTCCGCCTCCTCCCCGCCTGGCCGGGGAGCGGGGGAGGGGAGGGCCGCGCGCGCCAGCCGGGGAGGGAGAGCAGGAGCGGCCGCGCGCCTGTCACTCCCAGCCCGCTGTCACCCTTGGGGAAGGGGGCGGGGAGCACTGGGACCCAGGAGTTCGGGATCCCGAGGAAGGAGCGAGAGAGACGGAAAGAGAGGGAAGAAGTGGAGAGAGCGAGGGCTGGCCAGGAGAGGAGAGGGCTGGGAGAGAGCGTAGGTTTGAACCCAGGCGTCCAGGATGCCAGCCGCGGGGTCCGGGAGGAAGCGAAGCTCGGAGGAGACACGCGGACAGGGAGAAACGGAGGGAATCCCCGGAGACTGAGGGCGCTCCCAGCACCCTCTCCCGAGGCATCCGGTCCCCAAGGAGATAGGAGATGCTCTCATTACATGTGAACGGGCACGGAGAGGCAGAGAGCCCACGGTCTAAACTGACCGGAGCGTCGGGGCTTTAGGTCCTGAAGACCCGGGAAGGAAAAAAAAGGGGGGAGACAGCAGGGATCGAATTGGGGACCCCCGACGTCTCAGCTCCCACCCTGCGGCCGCGCAGACCGAGGTTCCCGGAGAAAGAGAGGGGAAAGAGAGAAAGATGCTTTTGAGGAGGTAGAGACCTGGGAGACTAGGGTCCGGACTTAGGCATTCATACTCCCAGCCCCAGGCAGGGGCAGACCCGGCGCCCCCAGAGACTCGGAGGAGGAGAAGGAAGCCCCTACCCCCATTCTGGGTGGGGAAACGGCCTCCGCCACCCCCAGCCCGCGCCACATTCCTTCACTGACAGCGACAAAGAAGAGGCGCCCCCGCGACCCTGGAGTGGCTCCTGCCCCCAGCCCCAGGGGGGAAACAGGGGGTGGCGGCACGCCCCGAGGGGACAGGGGGACAAGCTGGGGGGCCCATTCAACTACCATCCGCCCACTGCGTCCCCCTCCCCAGCGAGGGCGGGGGCAGGGTTCGGGTAGGGGGCGGATGGAGGGACGTGGACGGCGGGGACACTCACGACTTGAGCGGGTTCTGAATGGCGGTGGCCATGGCCCGCTCGGCTGGGCCGCCTCCGGCCCGGGGCGCCGCTGCCGCCGCGCGCGGGCCCAGCCCGGCCTGCGCCGCCCGCTCTGCCGCCCAGCGCGCTACGATTTCATTCATTCTTGGGGCTGCAGCGCCAGCGGAGCGGGGCGGGCCGGGGGCGGGGCTCGGCCAATCCTCGCACCTCCCGGCGCACGACGGGACGTGGAGTCTAGGGGCGCTCGGCGGCGCCCGAGGGCGCCCCTGTCCGGACTACACGTCCCAGGGGGCGTCGGGAGAACCGTGTGCCCATTGGCTACTGAGGATACAGGGCGGGGCTGGACTCGCCCCAGAGCATCCTTTCCCTTCCCCGGAATGCTCCCTTCCCAGCTCCAGCTCTCCATCCTTCAAGAACCACGGGCGCGTGGGAACGGGTGGCCGCTGATTTCTGGGTCTCCCCTGGGTGTGTGGATGACTCCAGGGTCTGTCGTGTATTCTTGTCTTTGCCTACTTCTCTGGGTGTCTCTTCTTTTGTAAGCCAGTCTGTAAACAAGCACAGGGGTTAATCAATGCCTTTGTTCATTTATTAAGTGACAGGCACTCTTCTAGGCACTGGAGAAACAGCATGAACAACAGACAGAATTGCTGCCCTCAAGGAGCTGAGCTGTGAGTGGAGAAAAACAGATGATAAACAAGCAAACAAGCTGTTAATTTTAGAGAGTGATAAGTGCTATAAAGAAAGTGGCTTCTCTGAGGAGGTGACATTTGAGCTGAGACCTGAGAAGCTGTCACCATGCAATACACAGAAGCAGGAAAAGCTTGACAAGTTCAAAGATTATTGTGGAAAGCTAGTGTAAAAGAGTCAAGTGAGTGAGGAGGGAGACAAGGTTAGCCAGAGAGCAAGGAACCAGATTATGTAGGGCCTTGTAGGCCATTATAAAGAAAATGGATTTTTGTTCCAAGTGCAATCAATCATCCTTGACTCTTCTTTTTTCACACACACCTCAAGTCCATCATCAAATCCTGTTATCTCTACATTCACAAATAGATCCAGAATCTACTCACCCTTCTCCCTTCACAGCCTCCATCCTAGGACTCCCTCCTCCCATCATCTTCCCCCTGGACAGTCCCTAACTCTTCTCTCCAGGGTAGCCAGAGTGAAGTGCCTAAAACAGCTGGCATCACCACGCTGTCTGGCTCAAAACCTCCGACGACTTCTTTCACACTCGGAATGAAGTTCTAAGTCCTCACGATGCTCTCAGGGCCCTACCTAAGCAGATCTCCAACCTCCATCTCATTTCCTCTATTTATTTAGGCTGCGCTGGGTCTTAGTTGCAGCCACCAGGATCTTCGTTGTGTGGCATGCAAACTCTTAGTTGCAGTGTGCATGCTAGATCCACTTCCCCAGCCAGGATGGAGCCTGGCCCCCTTACATTAGGAGCATAGAGTCTTACACTCTGGACCACCAGGGAAATCTCCCCACTACCCCCCGCTCAGTTACATTTCTGATCTCATCTCCCTTCTTTTTTTCCTTGACTAGCTTTGCTGACTCACTGGAAAAAACCCTGATGCTGGGAAAGATCGAAGGCGGGAGGAGAAGGGGACGACATGGTTGGATGGTTGGATGGCATCACCTACTCGATGGACATGAGTTTGAGTAAGCTCCAGGAGTTGGTGATGGACGGGGAAGCCTGATGTTCTGCAGTCCATGGGGTTACAAAGAGTTGGACACGACTGAGCAACTGAACTAACTTTGCTCCAGCCACACTGGCCTCCTCTTTATTCCTGGAACATTCCAGCCCCACTTCAGCCACAGGACCTTTGCACTTGCTGTTCTCACTGCCTAGAATGCTCCTCCCCCAGGCATCTTCATGGTTCCAAGCCTGACTTTATTCAGGTTTCTAAATTAATGTCACTCCCTCAGAGACAACCTCAGCTAAAACGGCATCCCTGAGAAACTCTATGTCTTTTTGAAAGCTTTTTTTTTTTTCTCCCCTGGGACTTCCCTGGTGGTCCAGTGGCTAAAACTCCACTCTCCCAGTGTAGGGAGTCTGGGTTCAATCCCTGGTCAGGGAACTAGATCCTATATGCCAATCTTTGCCATATGGAAAAGACCTTGATGCTGGGAAAGATTGAGGGCAGGAGGAGAAAGGGATGACAGAGGATGAGATGGTTGGATGGCATTACTGACTCGATGGGATGAGTTTCAGCAAACTCCGGGAGATGGTGAAGGACAGGGAAGCCTGGCATGCTGCAGTCCATGGGGTCACAAAGAGTCGGACACGACTTAGTGACTGAACAACAAACTGCTGATCCTGTGTTGCCGCAACTAAGAGCTGGTGTAGCCACACAGATTCATATTAAAAAAAAAAAAAGCTTTCTTTTTCTCCCAACACTTACAGTAATCCATCCTCATACTATAGACCTATTTACTTACTTGATTTATTGCCATTTCCCCCCCTTGAATACCAGCTTTATGAGGCAGAGGTTGTTATTTAATCTGCTGCTCTCTCCCCAGTACCTAAAACAGGGCTTGAAAAATAGCAGGTGCTCAACAATTATTTGTTGGATAAATAAATGAATCAATTAGTCATTATGCTCCATGTCTCTCCCCACTGTCTGGCTCTGTGGAGTACAACCAGCAAGGAGAGAGAGAGTCATGTGGGCCCCAGGCTGTGCCCTCCCGCACACATAGACACTTAGATAATCTGAAGGGACCAGGGTGGTGGCCAGGGTAGCAGTGGGGGGTGTTGTTGAATTAAGACAACCTTCCCAGCAGAGGGTCTGGAGCTAAAGCTTCAAGGCAAAAAGAAAGGAGAAGTTCATTTCTACAGAATCATGCCCTGTGTGGGCATGCAATGATGTGTTTGCACTACTTATTTATGTATTGGCTGCGCTGAATCTTCGTTGCTGCGTGCGGGTTTGTCTTTCGTTGTGGCGAGTGAGAGCTACTCTCTGGTTTCGGAACATGGGCTCTAGAGCACAGGCTTGCTAGTTGTAGCACACGGGGTTCATTGCTCCATGGCTTGTGGGATCTTCCCGGACTGGGGATCGAACCTGTGTCCCCTGCATTGGCAGACAGATTCTCAACCACTGGACCACCAGGGAAGACCCAGCAATGAAATGTTTGATGGCTCTGCCCTAGGCTCTGCCTTAAGTTTGCAGTCCTGTTGGGTAACAGATCCCTCACTATACAATGACAGCCAAGGGTGGGGGAAGCCCAGGCAGAGGGGTCAGGAGATACACGGGTTAGGGGAGCCCAGAGGAGGTTCCTGACCCAGTCTGGGGGTCAGGGAGGGCTTCTTGGAGGAGGTTTCAGGGAAATCTTTTAAGTCTTGACCCTCTGATCTCTCCAGACAGAAGGCAAGTTCCTGTCCTGACCTCTTGTGTCCGTGATGCCTGATCTTCCTGTCACTCAAATCTTAGTGACAAGCAATTTAATCACTTCTTTAAGCACTTCTCCCAACCTGGAACCCAAAGATTTGACCACCAGAGGGCACTGTGGCTCCACTTTTTGTCTGGGCAGGCTGTTCAGGACTCCTCAGATCCAGGAGGGACATTGTAGGGGGCAGCGGGACCAACCAGTGGACACATTGGTCCCCCCACTCTGAGCCTCAGACACTGCCCAGGACTTGGTTATCAGGATCAGAGCCCCTCCCTGCAAAAACTCCTGTGAAATCAGTGTGTGTGTGCGTGATAAGTCACTTCAGTTGTGGCCGACTCTTTGCAACGCTATGGACCATAGCCGGCCAGGCTCCTCTGTTCATGGGATTCTCCAGGCAAGAATACTTCAGTGGGCTGCCATGCCCTCCTCCAGGGGGTCTTCCTGACCCAGGGATCAAATCCACATCTCTTGTCTCCTGCATTGGCATGCAAGTTCTTTACCACAAGCGCCACCTGGGAATCAATAGGAGTCTCTCTGTCCCAGACCCTTGGGAGCCCAGCTTGGGCCTCTGAGGGAGCAACTTGCTTAGCCTCCCTGATCCCTCTCTTTCCCACTATTCTTCAGAGGGTACAGCCCTCCCCTAAGCTGCCCTTGGGATGTTCAGACATGACACTTGGAATGTTCAGACATGACCCTTGGAAGTCTCCTGCCCAGATGGGGATACTGAGGTATACAGGAGGTGTGGCTGGTGGCGGGGAGGGTGTCACACAATACCAGGACAAAAACAATAGCAGTTAATAATAATAACCACAATACAGGACTTCCCTGGTGGCGAAGTGGATAAGAATCCGTCCACCAATGCTGGGGACACGGGCTCCATCCCTGGTCCAGGAAGATTCCACATGCCACGGAGCAGCTCAGCTAATGAGAACCACAACTTACTGAAGCCCACGGGCCCACGGGCCCACGCTCTGCAACAGAAGAAACCACCGAAATGAGAGTCCCTCACACTGCAGCTAGAGAAAGCCCACGGCAACAATGGAGATCCAGGGCACCCAATGAACAACTGAGAAGCAATACGCAAGGCCCCATTAGTTAGCTCCTCCTGTGTATCAAGACCTGTCCCGAGCCTTTTACGGGTCTAATATTGCTGTCACACAGACCACACTTTGGAAGCAGGACTCTTAACTCAGAGTCAGACAAGACAATCTGGGCTCAGAGAGACAACACCCTTATCAAAAGACCCCACTCATCATGGCAGGAAGGTCTGGGACTTTTTAAATTCATTTTTATTGGAATATAGTTGCTTTACAATATGTTAGTTTCTACTGTACAACAAAATGAATCAGCTACGTTGATACCTTTGGCCCCTCTTTGTTTGGGTTTCCTTCCCATGTAGGTCACCACAGAGCCCTGAGTAGAGTTCCCTGTGCTGTCCAGGTTCCCATTAGTTATCCATTTCATACATAGCAGCGAGTATAGGTCAATCCCAATTTCCCAATTCGTCTCACCCTCCTTCCCCGCCTTGGTGTCTATATGTCCATTCTCTATATCTGTGTCTGTACTTCTGTTTTGCAAATAAGATCATCGATACCATTTTTCTAGCTTCCACATATATGTGTTAATGTACAGTATTCTTTTTCACTTTCTGACTTCACTCTGTATGACAGACTCTAAGTCCATCCACGTCTCTACAAATGAACCAATTTCCTTCCTTTTCATGACTAAGTAATATTCCATTGGGCCTTCCACCATGGTTCAGCGGTAAAAACACTGCCTACAATGCAGGAGACTCTGGTTTGATCCCTGGGTCAGGAAGATCCCCTGGAGGAGATGACAACCCACTCCAGTATTCTTGCCTGGAAAATCTCATGGACAGAGGAGCCTGGTGGGCTACAGTCCATAGGGTTGCAAAAAGTTGGATATGACTAAGCAACTGAGTGGGCTTCCCTTCCCTGACAACTCAGCTGGTAAAGAATCGGCCTGCAATGGGAGACCCCGGTTCAATTCCTGGGTTGGGAAGACTCCTTGGAGAAGGGATAGGCTACCCACTGTAGAATTCATGGGCTTCCCGAGATCTGGGTTCGATCTCTGGGTTGGGAAGATCCTCTGAAGGAGGGCATGGCAGTCCACTCCAGTGTTCTTGCCTGGAGAATCCCCATGGACAGAGGAGCCTGGCGGGCTACCGTCCGCGGAATCTCAAAGACTCAAATGTAAACACAAAAGCAACTGAGCAGGAAGAAGAGAGAAAGCCCTTAGTGGCTGGCACATTTTAGCACACAATAAATATTGTTTGTGATCCTCACAATACCAGCTCCTGTGCCTGCATACCTCCTGAGTGCCATCCCCAGGCTGAGGGTTTTACATGCATAAAATACATTTCTCAACGGCCTAGAGAAATGTGGTCTCCAAATAGAGATCACAAAGAAATCATGAAATCTGGACTTTGGTCTCATGTGTGCTGACCCAAAGCACCCTCTGTGCGGCCCTAATGGGCAGTTTTAAATTTATTTATTTATTTTGTGGTGTTGGGTCTTAGTTGTTCCTTTGTGGCACACGGGCTCAGTAGTTGGGGCATGTGGGATCTTAGTTCCCAGACCAGGGATTGAACTCGTGTCCCCTACATTGCAAGGTGGATTCTTTAGCAGGGACCCCCAGGGAAGCCCCTTGAGGAGCACTCTCACCTCTACTGGTTACCGTGCTAGTGGGCACACTCATGTGACCCTCACAACAATCCTGAGACAGGGGATAAGGTGAGGCCATATCAGAGAGCACCACAAAACCTAGGGTAAGGGGTTTGGGTTTGATTCTGAGGCTAGGGGGAAGCCAGTGGAGGGTTTTCAGCATGATCTCCTTCTGTTTTAGATAGATCCCCACGGCTGCAAGTGTGGGACAGACACGGGACAAGGTAGGAGGTGGGAGACCTGGGAGGGGGCTTCGATGGCTTGGGTGGGAGGATGGGGCCAGTGTAGGGGTGACAAGGTGATGAGAGGCAGCAGAATGCAGCTGCTGGAACAAATGACCACGAACTTGGCAGCTTAAAACAATAGGAATCTATTTTTTTTAAAATAATTTTATTTATGTCTTTATTTCTGGCTGTGCTGGGTCTTCGTCTCTAGTTGGGATGAGAGGGGGGCTACTCTTCGTTTTGATGCATGGGCTTCTTGTCACGGTGGCTTCTCTGGTTGCGAAGTATGAGCTCTGGGGCCTATGGGCTTCATCTTCCCAGACCAAGATTCGAACCTGTGTCCCCTGCATTGCCAGGAGGATTCTTATCCACTGGTACCACAAGGTAGGTCCCAGCAACAGAGATTTATGCTTTCAGGGTTCTGGGGGCCAGAAGTCAGAAATTGGTATCACTGAGCTGAAAACAAGGGGAGGGCAGGGCCACACTCCCTTGGAGACCCCCAGGGAGCATCCTTCCGTACCTCTTCCAGCTTCCGGTGTCTGCTGACGCTACTTGGCTTGTGGCCTTACCGCTCCAGTCTTAAAGCCTCCATCTTCACATCGCCTCCTCCTCTGTGTGTGCTTCTCTCTCTCTGCTTCTGCCTATAAGGACACTTACAAGTGATGCTGTTTAGGGCCCACCTGGACAGTCCAGGATAATCTTCCCATCTCAGATCCCTAACTTCATCACACACTCTTTTTCCTTATAAGGGACTAGAACCAGTTGCTTTGGGGTACCATTATTCCGCCTACTACAGCAGAGTGGGTGGAATTTGTAGATGGATAATGTATGGAGGGGGATTCCCAAGTGGCTCAATGGTAAAGAATCTCCCTGCCCAGCAGGAGATGCAAATTCTATCCCTGAGTCGGGAAGATTCCCCTGGAGAAAGGAAATGGCAACCCACTCCAGTATTCTTGCCTGGGAAATCCCATGGACAGAGGAGCCCGGTGGGCTGCATTCCATGGGGTCATAAAGAGTTGGACATGACTTATCAACTAAACAACAGCAGCAGCAACGATTTATGGAGAAAGAGGGAAAGACTCTTTGGAATGGCAGGGAGGACTCCGAGGTGAGTGGCCTGAGCAGCTGGAGGGGTGGAGGTGCCATCCTCGGGATGGGGCTGGAGCGGGAGGGGCAGGTTTGGGAGAACCCAGGAGCTCAGCTTTGGAAGCAGAACCCTTGAGTCTGAATTGGATGTCAAGCAACTAAGGGGGGCTGCTGGGTAAGTCTGGAGGTTGGGTTAAAGAGAAATTTGCATGCATAAAGAGACTGGATGAGCTCTCCAGGGAGAGAAGAGCACCAAAGTCACACGACCAGGGTTTTTCAACAAATAATTTGCTTTAAAGAAAAGGGCCTATTAGGGAGTGTCATTAAGCTTTTGAATGCAGGGGGATCCGTATGGACCTCAACATCTCGCAAAGCCCATAAGGCCCTTTTGAGAATCAAGTTTACAAAGGTATAACATCCACAAAGTTACGAAGGAAACTTTTTGTATTGATTTACAGTTTAAAAAGTAATTGTGATATTTGTGCTTCTTTATTAATACAGTAAAGAATAACCTGATAACTCAGTTGGTAAAGAATCTGCCTGCAATGCAGGAGACCCTGGATTGATTCCTGGGTCCGGAAGATCTACTGGAGAAGGGATAGGCTACCCAGTCCAGTATTCCTGGGCTTCCCTGGTGGCTCAGCTGGTAAAGAATCTGCCTGTAATGGGGGAGACCTGGGTTCAATCCCTGAGTTGGGAAGATCCCTGGAGAAGGAAAAGGCTGCCCATTCCAGTATTATGGCCTGGAGAATTTCCTGGACTGTATAGTCCATAGGGTTGGAAAGAGTTGGACACAGCTGAACAACTTTCACTTTCTTCTTTCAAAGAATAAGATCTGGCTGCAGACCCAGTGGGGCTTCCCAGCGGCACTAGTGGTAAAGAGCCTACCTGCCAATGCAGGAGACAGATGTAAGAGACGCGGGTTTGGTCCCTGGGTTGGGAAGATCCCCTAGGGAAGAGCATATCAACCCTCTCCAGTGTTCTTGCCTGGAGAATCCCATGGACAGAGCAGCCTGGCGGGCTACAGTCCATGGAGTCGCAAAGAGCTGGACACAACTGAAGCGCCTTAGCACGCAGATCCAGTAACTACCATAATTTCAAGCACTGATGAGTGTAACCAATGTTTCAGGATATCTACAACAATTATGTGCTGTAAAACAGCTGTGATTTATGCGAGTGATGAAGTCACAGGTTTTGGCAATAGTACTGATTTGTTGCCAATGTTCATAATTGACAAAAATATCAAATTTTAGTTAGAGGTTTGTGAAAACAGACATTTCAAAATTTTCCCACCAACAATGATAGAACTCTGGACCCCTTGGAGGTCCCAGGACCCCAGGTTAAGAATCCCTGTAGATTAAAAACACAATGTGGGAGTTTGCTAGTGGTCCAGTGGTTAAGAATCTGCCTGTCAATGCAGCGGACACAGGTTCGATCCCTGGTCGGGGACAGTTCCACATGCCACAGGGCAACTAAGCCCATACGCTGTAACTACTGAAGCTGGAGTGCTCTAGAGCCTGTGCTCCGCAAGAGAAACCACCGCAGTGAGAAGCCTGAGCACCGCGACTAGAGCGTAGCCTCCACTCGCAGCGCCTAGAGAAAGCCCGCCTGCAGCAATGAAGACTCAGTGCAGTCAAAATAAATTACTTAATACAGTAATTCTATTTTATTTATTTTTCTTATATTTATATACTTGGCAGCCTTGGGCCTTAGTTGCAGCTCATGGGCTTTGTTGCCCCATGGCATGTGGGATCTTAGTTCCTAGATCCAGGGGTTGAACTGGCATCCTCTGCATTAGAAGGCATATTCTTAACCACTGGACCACCAGAGAAGTCCATAAAATAAGTTTTAAAAATACAACGTGTATAAGAGAACAAACATATGGATACCAAGAGTGGGGAGGGTGGAATGAATTGAGAGATTGGGGTTGACCGTCTTGGCAACCCACTCCAGTATTCTCGCCTGGAGAATCCGATGGACAGAGGAGCCTGGCGGGCTACAGTCTATGGGGTCTCAAGAGTCAGACACAACTTAGTGACTCAACCACCACTACAACATATACTACTATGCATAAAATAGATAACGAAGGAGAATCTACTGTATAACGAAGGAGAATCTACTGTATAACACAGGAAACTCTACTTGGGGCTCTTTTGTGACCTAAATGGGAAGGTGAGGTCAGGTGAGGTGAAGTCGCTCAGTCTGACTCTTTGCGACCCCGTGGACTGTAACCTACTAGGCTTCTCCATCCATGGGATTCTCCAGGCAAGAATACTGGAGTGGATTGCCATTTCCTTCTCCAGGGGATCTTCCCAACCCAGGGATAGAACCCGGGTCTCCCGCATTGGAGGCAGATGTTTTAACCTCTGAGCCACCAGGGAAGCCTAGATGGGAAGGAAATACAGGAAAGAGAGGATATATGTGTATGTACACCTGATTCACTTTGCTGTACAGCAGAAACTAACCTAACTCTGTAAAGCAACTATACTCCTAAAAATTTTATTAAAAAAAAAAAAACCCACAATGTGTGGATCTTGCATAGATCCTGGTTTGAACAAACCAACTTAAAAAGACACTTCCAAGATAACTGGGATATTTGAACATAGGCTGTGTATTATAAGATATTAGGAAATATTGTTCATTTTTTGCATGATACAGGCATTGTGGTTATGATTTTTGTTACATTATTACTGATTTGAGATAGATGGTGAAATATTTGAGATAGAACGTTACAGCTAGGGTTGGCTTATTGTGTGTGTAAGCTTAAAATTAGGGTTTGTTTTAACGTATTATAGCTAAAGGAGAGTGAGGTCATTTTCTTGAATGATGGTGATGTCCTGTTTCTTTGCATGTGTGTGTGTTCTCAGTTCAGTTCAGTTCAGTCAGTCAGTCGTGTCCGACTGTTTGCGACCCCATGGATTGCAGCATACCCAGCCTCCCTGTCCATCACCAACTCCGGAGCTTGCTCAAACTCATGTCCATTGAGTCGGTGATGCCATCCAACCATCTCATCCTCTGTCGTCCCCTTCTCCTCCTGCCTTCAATCTTTCCCAACATCAGGGGCTTTTCCAAGGTGTGTGTTCTATTTCTTATCAAAGATTGGGATTACACAGGTACAAGCATTTGTCAAAAACCCATCAAGAGCACACTTAAGATTTTGAATTTCTTTGTGTACAGATTTAGGTAAAATTTGGTAAAAGCTACCAGCTTCCCTGGTAGCTCTGTGGTGAGGAATCCGCCTGCCAATGAGGGAGACACAGGTTCGGTCCCCAGTCCAGAAAGATCTCGTATGTTGTAGAGCAACTAAGCCTGTGTGTGTGCCACAACTACTGAGCCTATTCTCTAGAGCCCGGGAGCCACAACTAATGAAACCCACATGCCCTAGAGCCTGTGCTCCACAACAAGAGAAGCCACTGCAATGAGAAGCCTGCGTGTTGCAGCTAAAGAGTAGCCCCCACTCCCTGCAACTAGAGATAAGCCCAAGCATAGCAAATGAAGACCCAGAACAATAAAAACTACATAAATAGGTTTTTTTTTTAAGTAAATAAATCTTGAAGCTAGGTAATTGTATGTGTATTAGCTTCCTAGAGCGGCCATAACAAAGTACCACAAACTGGGGGTCTTAAAGACAACGGAAATTTATTCTCTCATGGTTCTGGAGGCCAGAAGTCTGAAATCAAGGTGTCTGCCTGACCATGCTCTCTCAAAGCTTCTAGGAGAGGCTCTTTCCTTGCCTCTTCCAAGCTTCTGGGCATCCCAGGAGTTTCTTGGTTTGTGACTGCACCATTCTGATCTTTGCCTCTGTCTTCACATGGCCTCTTTCTGTGACTCTGTGTCTGCATGTGGCTGTCTTCTTACAAGAGCACAAGTCATACTGGGTTAGAACCTTCTAGCATGACTTTCCCTTAACTAACTATGTATGTTAGGCAGTTAGAATTGGGGAAAGGAGTCCAAAACGGCAGTGGCTAAAAGACAAGGAAGGGAAAAGCCCACGAAAATAGGACAAAGGAAGGTCAGAGGACCAGAGTGAGAACTTCAGGTAGAACAGCAATCCTGGCTGAGCCCAATTTGCATAGGCTAGGCCCAGGGGGAAGAAAACATATAAAAGGAGGAGCCAAGCATGCTCTCTCCCACCCCACCCACCCCGTCCCTACCCCGCCCCTGCCTCCCGCCCTCGAGTGCCCGTGTGCTCCTCCACTCTCTTCTTCGAGGATGGAATCTCCTGCTGTCTTCTAAATAAAATAGAGCTGTAACACTGATTGGTCTAAGAGCTATGACACGGTTTGTTCAAGACCCGAGAGCTGTGACGCGCTGAGGGCTTTAATGTCCATTGCTCCAAATCATTGTTGTGACAAGACAAGAACTGAGACGCATACACTCGCCTGACATATGCATCTTTTTTTGCCATGCCACAAGGCTTGGGGGATCTTAGTTCCTTGACCAGGGATCAAGCCCGGGCCCTTGGCAGTAAGAGCTCAGAGCCCTAGCCACTGACCACCAGGGAATTCCCTATCTGCATCTTATTATTTGGAAATAAGGTCACACTCTACAGTGCGGGAGTCAGAACTTCAAGTATCTTTTTTGAGGGGATACAATTCAACTAATATGCTTGCTGAAAAGTTTAGAGGAAGAAGGTGGAGCTTTGAAACGTATTCAAAAATGTGATGGGTGGATGGATAGAGGGAAAAAATGAGTGTTAGTGCCAGTAGATTAGAATGTTTTTGATTAAGACTTCCCTCGTGGTGCAGTGGCCAAGACTCTGCGTTCCTAATGAGGGGGCCTGGATTCCATCCCTGGTCAGGGAATTAGATCCCACATGCTCTAGGAGTTCGCCTGCTGCAACTAAGACCTCCTGCAGTCAAATAAAGATAAATGTTTTCTATAAAAAATGCTAATGGTAGAGTCCAGCTGATGGGTGTGTGGGTATTCCCTGAACAATTACTTCAACTTTTCTGTATTTTTGAAATTGTGGAAAATAAAGTGTTTCAGCTTAAAAAATAAAAAGGGTAAGGAAGATAATTAAAATACAAATCACTGTGCATTGATCATTCTTGGGGCTGAATAACAGCTAAATAAGGGGTCATGCTATTCTCTCTACCTTCGATGCTTGGAAATTGCCAAAATAAGTAAATAAAATTAAGAATTCTGTTTAGTGAAGGAATTATGAACAAAATAGACAGGTAAGTGAAAAGTACCATATCTGAAACTGACAAAAGATTAATGATAAGAATATTCAAGGAACCCTTAAAAATGAACAAGACAGCCACTTCCCCCGCAAAAAAAATATCTGAGCAAGCAAAGGATGTGAGCAGTTAAATGTCAGAAGACCCAAAAACCTGTCAAGCATAAGAAAATGTTTTCAAAACTGTTAGTACTCAGAAAAATGGAAGTTAAAAACAACTGGGGTATGAGTGTTCAAATTCCTTCCAATTTTTCTATACATTTGAAAATTTTTCATAATAAAAATGGGGGGAAAAAAACAATGAGAGATCACTTAGTACGTAGTTGTTGTTGTTCAGTCACTAAGTTGTATCTGACTCTTTGTGAGCCCATGGACTGAAGCACACTAGGCTCCCCTGTCCTCCACCATCTCCCGGAGTTTGCTCAAATTCATGTCCATTGAATCAGTGATGCCATCCAAACATCTCATTCTCTGTCATCCCCTTCTCCTCCTGCCCTCAATCTTTCCCAGCATCAAGGTCTTTTCCAATGAGTTGGCTCTTCGCCTCAGGTGCCAAAGTATTGGAGCTTCAGCATCAGTACTGCCAGTAAATATTCAGGATTGATTTCCTTTAGGATCGACTGGTTTGATCTCCTTGCTCTCCAAGGGACTCTCAAGAGTCTTCTCCAGTACCACAATTTGAAAGCATCAATTCTTAATGCTCAGCCTTCTTTATAGCACCTACTAGACAGACAAAAATCAGAAAGCTGGATCATGTCAGGTGGTAGAGGGAATGTAGAGGCCCAGAAGCCCTCATGCATGGGGCAGGGGTGAGGCGGGTGGGTACTGTTAGGGGAAACAGTGACTGAAACTGCCCACTCTGGCCAAGAACCATACTAACCACTTGCATGCGTTTTATGGCAGGAGGTCCTAGTAAAGAACAAGGAACTAACAAGCCACCACCAACTGGAAGAATTCGGGAAAGGTCAAAAGGAGACACATGCCCTACCACCTCCCAGAATCCTCCTCACTGGTGTCCATCTTGGCTGAGCCATGTTTGTACCACCAGGAAGGACCTCGAGTCAAAATGATTGGCCAGAGACAACCTGGAAACTAACCCATCACCACGAAACCGGATCCTGCTACTCTAGTGGCCGGCAGTCCTCCCGGGTCCCCTCGCCCTGCTGTGCTCCACCCGGGTGCCTCTCCCCAGTAAAGTGCTTTGCTTTGCCAGCAGGTGTGTCTCCTCAGACAATTCATCTTCGAGGGTTAGACAAGAGCCCCTTTTTGGGCCCCCTCCACTGACACAAGATCAAGAGTGATTTCCCCGCCATTCTGTAAACAGCTTCTCTATGAGAAGTTATCTTACTCACGTTATCTTTATCTGCTTTGCCTTGTGTTTCCTCTTGGGGTCATGACTGATACAGCCAAGTCCGCCTCAAGCCAGTGGTACACTTAGAGGCCCACACACAGGACCAGGAGTGCAGCTGTACAAGCATCATCGGTTCTGTGGGGTCTCCGGTGAATTCCTCATTGGGCACCCCGGTCCTTTACGATGATTTCATTACCATGACAGTCGATGCAAGCTGCCAGCAGACTGTGTATATCACAGCCACCCAAGTCAATCTGTTTTCTCATTCCAGCTGCTTTCTTAAGTTGTGGCCCCTGCTTGGGCACTTACACGTTCAGCATGTAACCTGAACTTACAGCCAATTGCTATATTTATTCCCATGGGAAAGTGCCCTATGAGGGTGTCTGCTTAGCATTCAGTCTTTGGGGGGTCTCTGACCTGACCACATAGCTAACCCTTAAGAAAGATCCTGTTTTTTTAGACTCTCAGACATGGAGAGTAGACTTGTGGTTGCCAATGGAGAGGGGAGGGATGGGTGGAGTGGGAGTTTGAGATCAGCAGATGCAAACTATTATATATAGAGTGGCTAAACAACAAAGTCCTACTGTATAGCACAGGGAACTATATTCAATATCCTGTGGTAAACCATAATGAAAACACATTTTAAAGTTTTATATATATATATATATATATATATATATATAAATCACTTTGCTGTACAACAGACATTAACACAACATTGTAAATCAACTATACTTCAACTTAAAAAAACAAAGAAATGCCCCCTGGTCACAGTGATTGGTTCAGAGACAGGACAGGACCCTGCTTCACCAATCAGGGCTGTTCCCTGCGATTTTTCACAGTGGACCTAAGTAGAGAGGTCTTTAGTTCAGGTCCACCATGAAGTCTGTGGCTTGCAACCAAAAACTCCTGATGGACACAGTCTAAGTGTCTTCAGGTCTTTTATGTATCCATTCACGCATTGATTCAGCAAATGAGTGCCAACTATGTGCCCATGTTGGGCTTCCCTGGTGGCACAGACGATCAAGAACGCACCCGAATGCGTTCAGGATGCAGGAGACGTGGGTTTGATCCTTAGGTTGAGGAGATCCCCTGGAGAAGGGAACGCAACCCACTCCAGTATTCCTGCCCGGAGAACTCCATGAACAGAGGAGTCTGGGGGCTACAGGCCATGGAGTTGCAGAGAATCAGACAACTGAGCAACTAACACTTTCACTTTCACCGCGTGTCCATCACCACGCCCATGTTGGGAGTATGAGAATGTTCAGTCATGGGAGACTGCATTCCTTGCTACAGGGAGGAAGCGGGTCTTAGAAAAAAGTCAGAGAGACAGCCCAGTCCCTGTTTAGTAGAGTGGCAGCTGCCTCGTGGTTAAGAGTTTGGGCTCAGGAGTCACATTGCTTGAGTTTGACTCTCTTTACAAATGACTGGCCCTCACTGTGCTCCAATTTCCTCATCTGTAAAATGGAATCATAATAAGACCCACTTCATCCATTTAATCATCTCTTCTATAAATATTTACCCAGGTCCATTTCTCCATCTGTCTGGAAGGATGTTGTTGTTGAGTTGTCAAGGAGAAAAACTACCATGGCTTCCAGTTCTTTGACAAAACCTCAGATGTGTGGCCTTCTGGCCAATATCTGTGATTTCATATCCTTGGATTATTCACTGTCTCCTTGGGAGCTGCAACTTTCTATAAGTTTGATGTGATTGAATAAGGAAAGAAGATATATGCAGATTTCTGCAAAAATTATAACTCCATAAAAGCTGTTGAGGAGATCAGGAAAACTGGTATCTTTCAGAGTGCAATGTGATTTTGGAATAGAAAGAATTTCTTTGGGTTGTGTTCCATGGAAGTTTGCCACTTGCCTATGAACTATGAATATCTGGGCTAAGGAATAGTTTCTCTAGATAAATAAATGATTAACAAATACTGTGCCCAAAAAAAAAGTTTAACAAGTACCTATCCTGTGTCAGATGCTGTGTTAAGGATGAAGAGCCCTGCAGGAAATGAAAGAAAGAAAGCAGACAAAAATCCCTGCTCTCCTGGAGCTGATATATGAGAGGAATTGTCGACTAAAAAGATGCACAACATGAGAGTTGCAATTTAAGTTTTATTTGGGGCAAAATGAGGCCTGCAGCCCAGGAGACAGCACTTCAGATAGCTCTGAGAGACTGCTCCAAAGAGGGAGTAGGGGGAGGTCAATATATAAGACTTCGGTAAAGGGGGAGTTCAATGAAATCAAGTGCTTACTTTTTACAAAAGTTTTTCTGCTGGTCATGAGTCACCATGAAGGGATTTAGTGCTTTTCTAGATATAAAGGTTTCCCTGGTAGCTCAGTGGTAGCGAATCTGCCTGCCAATGCAGGAGACACAGGTTTGATCCCTAAGTTGGAAATATCATATCCCCTGGAGAAAGAAGTGGCAACCCACTTCAGTATCCTTGCCTGGGGAATCCCATGGACAGAGGAGCCTGATGGGCTATGGACAATGGGGTCCCAAAAAGTTGGACAGGTCTGAGTGATTAAACAACAATAACAAGGATTAGGATCATGCAATCAGTCCCTGAGAATATCTAACTATCTAAAGACCTGTTCCACCAGTGTCCCCGGGGCACAGAGTATCTCACTCTGCACCCTGAGCTCCCAGGGTCAGTAGCTGCAGCAGCACAGCAGGATGGCAAGTACCCTTGCTGTCACTCAGTTGCTGGCAGTCTTTAGCTGACAGATGTTACCTGAAAAACTGCGTTCGCCTCTTGGTGGGCGTTGAGCCAAAAGACAGGACTAAGCCAGAGCAAGGGAAAAGGAAGGGTTATGATCACTTTCATCCAGTCCCAAAGAAAGGCAATGCCAAAGAAAGCTCAAACTACTGCACAATTGCACTCATCTCACACGCTAAGAAAGTAATGCTCAAAATTCTCCAAGCCAGGCTTCAATAGTACATGAACCGTGAACTTCCAGATGTTCAAGCTGGATTTAGAAAAGGCAGAGGAACCAGAAATCAAATTGCCAACATCCACTGGATCATAGAAAAAGCAAGAGAGTTCCAGAAAAACATCTATTTCTGCTTTATTGACTATGCCAAAATCTTTGACTGTGTGGACCACAACAAACTCTGGAAAATTCTTAAAGAGATGGGAATACCAGACCACCTGACCTGCCTCTTGAGAAACCTATATGCAGGTCAGGAAGCAATAGTTAGAACTGGACATGAAACAACAGACTGGTTCCAAATAGGAAAAGGAGTACGTCAAGGAGTACGACAAGGTATATTGTCACCCTGCTTATTTAACTTACATGCAGAGTACATCATGAGAAACGCTGGGCTGGATAAAGCACAAATTGGAATCAAGATCACTGGGAGAAATATCAATAACCTCAGATATGCAGATGACACTGCCCTTATGGCAGAAAGCAAAGAAGGACTAAAGAGCCTCTTGATGAAAGTGAAAGAGAAGAGTGAAAAAGTTGGCTTAAAACTCAACATTCAGAAAACTAAGATCATGGTATCTGGTCCCATCACTTCATGGCAAATAGATGGGGAAACAGTGGGAACAGTGGCAGACTTTATTTTGGGGGGCTCCAAAATCACTGCAGATGGTGACTGCAGCCATGAAATTAGAAGACACTTATGCCTTGGGAGAAAGGTTATGACCAACCTAGACAGCATATTAAAAAGCAGAGACGTTACTTTGCCAACAAAGGTCCATCTAGTCAAGGCTACATACAGTAGTCGTGTATGGATATGAGAGTTGGACTATAAAGAAAGCTGAGCACTGAAGAATTGATGCTTTTGAACTGTGGTGCTGGAGAAGACTCTTGAGAGTCCCTTGGACTGCAAGGAGATCCAACCAGTCAATCCTAAAGGAAATCAGTCCTGAATATTGGAAGGACTGATGTCAAAGCTGAAACTCCAATACTTTGGCCACCTGATTCAAAGAGCTGACTCGTTTGAAAAGACCCTGATGCTGGGAAAGATTGAAGGCGGGAGGAGAAGGGGACGACAGAGGATGAGATGGTTGGATAGCATCACTGACTCAATGGACATGAGTTTGAGTAAACTTTGGGAGTTTGTGATGGACAGGGACGTCTGGCGTGCTGCGGTCCATGGGGTTGCAAAGAGTTGGACATGACTGAGCGACTGAACTGAACTGAACAGCAGTAAGTAAGGAGAACACCAGGGATCTCTCCCAAGACAGTGCCTCCTCAAACAGTAAAACTGGGAAAGTTTTAAGCTAAGGGTGCATGCATACTCATGAAGGGGTTTGGGTGGCCAACAGAGCCCAAGCTTTAGTTGATTAAAGTTACAAGGGTCAGAAAAGGTCAATGTCATCATCGCTGAGGTTCTGATCTGGTGGTTGAGCACTTCAGGCTAATCTTTACCACTGAAATAGAACTGTATCTTTACCACGGATTCATTATCTTTACTATTGTTATTTGTCTTGCATGCTAACCCTCCTTTGTTTCTGCATTCTTTTATTCCCTTTAGTTCACTGATTACTGAGAACTATTCAAGGGCAAGCCTTGTGGCTGGGCTCAGATCACAAAATGACTTCTCAGGTCAAAAATGGATTCTCAGGTTTCCATGGTGGCTCAGTGGTAAAGAATCTACCTGCCAGCGCAAAAGACAAGGGTTCAATCCGTGGTCCGGGAGGATCACACATGCTGAGAAGCAACTAAGCCTGTGTGTGCACCACACTATTGAGCTTATGCTCTAGAGCCTGGGAGCCTCACCTCCTGAGTCCACACACCCTAGAGCCCTGCTCCACAACAAGAGAAGTCAGCGAAATGAGAAGCCCGAGCACCGCAACCAGAAAGGAGCCCTTACTTGCTGCAACTATAAAAAAAGCCCACGCAGCAACGAAGACCCAGCAAAACCAAAATTAACTAAATAAATGAATGAATTTGTTTTTTAAATGGCTTCTCCTGTGTCAGGAAAGCCATGCCTCGTTCTTTTTCTCCAGGAACCCTCTACCCTATCTGCTTACAAGAGGAGACAGACAAGAAACGTATGTTTTGAAGTTTCATGGAGATTTCTGGCTCTGACCAAGGTGGAATAACAAGGACTAGATGTGTTTTACTGCCTGAGTCAAGCAAAATCATGAAAACAGACAAATACTGGAGTAAAAAATGGCAACCTCCTCCAGAAGTCTCGCCTGGAAGTCCCATGGACAGAGGAGTCTGGTGGTCCTGTCTGTGAGTCTCTTCTGTTTCTTGGCTGTATTCATCTGTTGCTGCATCAATGCCATGGTTTTATTTATTTTTGGCCGCACCTGTTGACATGTGGGATCCTATTTACCTGACCAGGGATCAAACCCAAGTCCCCTGCAATGGAAGCATGGAGTCCCAGTCACTGGACCACCAGAGAAATCCCCCGAGTTTTCATTACTATGGTTTTGCAATGTGGCTAATATTTGGTAGAGCAAGCCCTCTTCTCTTTCCTCTCTAATGCTGACTTCGTTATTCCTCCATACGGCTTCCCAGGTGGCGCTAGTGGTAAAGAACCTGCCTGCCAATGAAGGAGACATAAGATACATGATTCCATCCCTGGGTTGGGAGGATCCTCTGGAGGAGGGCATGGCAACCAACTCCAGTATTCTTGCCTGAGAAATCCCATGGACAAAGGAGCATGGCAAGCTACAGTCCATAGCGTCGAAGAGTCGGACACGACTGAAGCGACTCAGCACGCGTGCATGCATTCCTCCACACAAATTTTAGAATAGGTTTTATCAAGTACCTCAAAAAATCCATCCAGAATTCTGATTGAAGTTGCTTTGAATTTATTGACTAATTTGGAGAGAACTGACATGTGGATAATACTAAGATATCTTACGCAAAGGCATGGATAGTCTCATTTTTTTCCACATTATCTTCTGTATCCTTTATTGGCATATTGATGCTTTTTCCTTCAAGGACTTATGTATCTTTAAGGTGTTAAATAAACTATAGTTTTTGTAGCTACTGAGAGCTGAACAAGTTTGTTTTGCTTTTTGGTGCCGGATTTCCGGGAACACATTTTTAAAATAATGTTTTATTGGTTATGTTAGTATTAGTGAAATGACATTGATTCTTGTAGGCTTATCTTGTATCAACCATGATACACCTTTTGTGAATAGCCTTCCTGCCCTCTTTATTGTAAAGGCGAGTAGTACTTCTAAAACATTTTAGCCAATTAACAATCATATCATCAACGTGATCCCATTTCTAATATTTATCATTCTATTAGCAAAGCCTCTGGTGTTGATCAAAGATGGGCGAGTGCTTTGCAGTAGCAATCTCTGGAGCCAGCTCTTAATTAATGCCGGCTGAGCCCCCTGGTTTGGGTGAACTCTGGGAGTTGGTGATGGACAGGGAGGCCTGGCGTACTGCGGTTCACGGGGTCGCAAAGAGTCGGACATGACTGAGCGAATGAACTGAATGACTGAGCTCCCTGGAGTAACTGACCTTTGGGGTGTAGTTTAAAACAAGTCAGATCCTCTGGTGAAGGGAATGGCAACCCACTCCAGTACTCTTGCCTGGAAAATCCCATGGTAGGCTACAGTCCATGGGGTCGCAAAGAGTCGGACAAGACTGAGGAACTAAAAAAAAAAAAAAACCACAACTTTAAAACAAGTCGCGTAGCCACGAGGGGGCGCTAAGGCTTCACGTCCCTTCACCCTCGAGGAGGGTTACTATGCGGGGAGAATGTGGCCACCAGGAGGCGCTGTTATTGGTCCAGCACCTACCGGGTGCCAGGCGCCGCTCCTGACGTTAGGAATACCGCTGGGCCCAGTAAGCTAATATTCTGAAAGAAGGGGAAGGCAGGGGGCTTCCCGGGTGGCTCCTTCTCTGGTGGCTCAGTGGTAAAGAACCCGTCTACAAAGCCGGAGACGCAAAAGGCACAGGTTGGATTCCGGGGTTGGGATAATCTCCTGGAGGAGGGCATGGCAACCCGCTCCACTATTCTTACCTGGAGAATTCCACGGACAGAGGAGCCTCATGGGTACACCCCATAGGGTCGCAAGCAACCAGGGAGGGTAGACAGAAAATAAACTAAAATTTCAGGGTGTGATAAATCCTGTGGAGAAAATGTATTGTGACAGGATAGCCATAGTGATAGCCTTAGACAAGGGGCTCAAGGACACCTGTCTGAAATTACATCTAAATGATGAGGGATTCTGAGTAGAGTGCTCCGGCAGAGTCGAGGAGGGAAAGAGGATGAAGGCAGAATGATGACAGGGGAGGGGCGTGGAGAGTGGAGGATTTCTTTTCTGAAGCCAGAAGCAGCCCATGGCGGGAGCAAGGTGGAAGAAGACTAAAAAGTAAGAGGGACTTCCCTGGAGGTCCGGTGGTTTGAACTCTGCTTTAATTGCTGACTCCCCTGGTTCAATCCCTGGTCAGGGAACCAAGATCCCACAACCTGAGATATGAAGCCAAAATTTTTAAAAATGAGAAAAAGTATTATTTGGCTGATAAATGAGAAACAAGATCACAGATCCCTGGGAGGCAGTGTGAGGAGGTGAGTGTGGTAATGATACAAGCCTGGTAGGCCAGGTACACTGTGTCCTTTGTGACTTTTCCTTAACGGAGGGGCTGTGATTCAGTGTCCCTGAGGACATTTTGTTGGCCAGGGATGGTGGCTGTAAGGAGCTAATGGTTTAGTCTTCCCCCCAATGATAAAGTTGATCATAAAGCTTATTATGTGCCCTGGCGCTAGTCTATGATTGATGGATTTAAACTTCACAACCACCCTGGAAGGCAGGTACTATCACCTTCATTTTACAGATGTGAACACTTGAACCATGTGGACACAGAGGGGTTAAGTGATTTGCACTAGACCACACCTACGAAGTAGAACAGATGGCCTTTGAATCCAGGCATTAACCCCAGAGGTCATGCTCTTACCCACCATGGTATCCTGCTTCCAGATCCATTTGTTGTAGCCACGTTCTCAAACTGTATTGCCCTTTATTTTACTTAAAAAAATTTTTTTGGCTGCACCACACAGCGTGTGGGACCTAGTTCTCTGACCAGGGATGAAACCCACGGTCCCTGCATTAGAAGCATGGAGTCTTAACCACTTGAACGCCAAGGAATTCCCTGCATTGCCCTTTGGATAGACTATTTCAGAGAGCTGGCAGCAGTCACTTGCACCTTAGTATGAATTAGTACACCTCTTCTTGCCCCTGAAGAACTGCAATTTATGCTAAAGCTATGACTTATAAGGGCACTGTAGTGAAGAAGTAGTTAGGTTCTGGAGTCATAATGCCTAGGATTGAAACCCAGCACCACTTCCCAGCTGATTGACTTGGGGCAACTGACATCACTGTCTGGGCCTCAGTTTCCTCATGGGTGAAGTCCCCACTTTACAGACGAGAAAACTGAGAGGCCCGACACCCGGCACACCCAAGACTTCATGTGGCTGCTGGGAGGAGGGGTTCCCCGCTCACACTCTGTACCCGGTTGTGTGGAGGGGAAGAGGCACTGGAAGCCTGAGGTCTGTCTGCACAGGGACAGCAAGGTCACCTGAAGGGCTGGACAGACCAGGGGCTCCTGGATATTCCTCTTCTCCAGGGTCAGCTTCTCTTCCTGCCAGACCCCTGGGATGGGCGCCTAATTTTGGCAGGGCTGCTGGGTGGCACTGAATGGGCATGGGGGTTGAGGCACAAATTGTGGTTAGTAGGGGTGAGATGGGAGAGGTGCTTTGCCCCTCCAGGCTAGGGATGAGTCCAGACACTCAGCTCCACAACCAGTGCTGGATCCAGAGAGGGCCAGAGGGTCACAAAGCAGCTCTGGCCTGACCGCAGTGCTAAACACAGCCACAGCCACACCCCCATCTCCTGATTGTACACAGCTGGGACTGATGGTACAACAAAACTATTGTTAATGAAATACTTCCACAGTCTTTGATAAATAGCTGCTATTCACTTGATACCCTGGCCCTTCCCCTAAGACTCTTCTGGGCCTCCTTTCTCCAGCATGAGCATGCCCCAGCCCAATTGGCTTCCCTGTTTCAGTTCTGAAGGACTTGTCTATTCTGACTGATAGATGGGCCTGCCAATTATTTGTTATCTTCCCTGTCTCAGAAATAAAGTGAAGTCGCTCAGTCGCATCCAACTCTTTGCGACCCCCACGGAATGTAGCTCACCAGGTGAGTCCATCTGAGGAATTTTCCAGGCAAGAGTACTGGAGTGGGTTGCCATTTCCTTCTCTAGGGGATCTTCCTGACCCAGGGTTCGAACCTGGGTATCCCATACTCCAGGCAAATGCTTTACCATCTGAGCCACCAGGGATGCCTCCTCAGCCCCAATGTTAATCCCGTCACCCACCAGTTCAGAGTCCTCAGATATGGGTACCCATTTCACACAAACTCCTACACATCCTTCAAAGCCCTGCCCAAGTGTCGGGAAGCACTCCTAGATTTCTTCACCACCCCAAGAACCGCTCCTCCCACTCCCTAGGCTCCCAAGTATCTTGAACTATTCAGCACACTTTGCTCTAATCTCCTGCCTGCAGGCTCTCCTTCCCCGCCACCTTGATGCCAGGGGCCATTTTCTGCTTATCTCTGTGGCCTCGATACCAATGGCAGTGCTAAGCATACAATTGTGGTGGTTTAGTCACTAAGTCGTGTTCGACTCTTACCACCCCATGGACTGTAGCCTGCCAGGCTCCTCTGTCCATGGAATTTCCCAGGCAAGAATACTGGAGTGGCTTGCCATTTCCTTCTCCAGGGGATCTTCCCGACCCAGGGATAAAAGCATCCAATGAATGTGCAATAAAATCTACGGAGAGGCTGAATGGTTTGTTCCGGGTACGCTGCAGTCACAACAGGCACATCGGTCCTGGGTCTCTGCTGTGGTGGTTCACGGGTGGTCCTCCCCACAGCACCCCCCTTCCACCACTGCCCACATACGGAGGCCCTGCTGCCTGGGGCTAGGCCAAGGCTGGAGGAGGCGAGGACAGGATGTGAGCCCCAGGGGTGGAAGGTCAGCAGGGCCTGTTCTCATGCTCTCTGGCTGAGGAACTGTTCTCCATCTGTCCGGGCCAGCTGCGGGGGCCGGGGGCCGAGGAGACGCAGCGGAGAGAGGGCTGTGGGGGGAGGCGCTCAGGGAAGCCCACAGTAACCAGGGAGAGGAAAAACAGGCACGCGGTGTTATTGTTACGGAACCATTAAATACGACTTATAAACAAGCCAGGACAGCGTTGGGTGGTGGGGAGACGGAGCAGGTCACGGAGGCCAGAGGGGGTCAGGGCGGCGCGGTCCGGGCTCGGTCCTGGCGGGGGCTCAGGCTGCCGTCGCCGGAGGGGCTGGGCTGACGGAGGCCTGGCTGCTTGTGGAGGCCTCGCAGCTTCGCCAGCAGCTCCTGGACGAAGTCCTGAGGACGGGGTGAGCATGCTGAGAACACGGGGAGGGGTAGGGGCACCCCTGGCCAGCCCAGCCCTTCTGACCCGGGACCCCTCTTTTTCCTGCCCTCTGGCCAGTTAGAGGGGACGGAGGTGGAGGTCAGGAGGGGCAGAGGCTCCAGATGGAGACAAACAGGCCGGAGGGAGAGGAAGAGACCAGAGGCAGGGAGAGAGACAGAAACCGAGAGCAGTGCAGAGAAAGGTGGGGAGAGAAACGAGGGGCTCGAGAAAGAAACAGAGCCACGGGGCGACATGGGGCTATTTCTCAGGCCAAGAGATTACCAGGAGGAGGGTCCCCAGGGGCCAAAGGCCTGAGCCGGCTCCAGGGCAGACAGACACACAGTGACGTTTGTCCCTCAGGCAGCCCAGAGCTGGTCAGAGAAACACGAATAGTTTTCCCTTTTAAAGCCGGGAAGGAAGTGGGAGGGGTTGGGCCTGGAAGGCTGGGGGGCCCCTGAGAGGTGGGGAAGGGAGCCCCAGGGTGCTGCAGGCAGGGATGGGGGAGAGAGGCAGAGACGGGATGGCGCAGCAGAGGCAGAAACAGGAGACAGCTGGGGGAGCGCCTCAGCAGGGGGAGATAATGGGGCCCCCGGCAGCAGATGGGGAGAGGGACAGGAGTGAGGAGGACAAAGGACACCACTGACATGAAGGGCCCTGGGAGAGGCAGGGCCCCCAGGGTCCCCTCTGCGGGTCCGGGCCCCCGCCAGCTTCCTCCCTCCTCCCCGGAGCCCACCCCCACCCCCACGGGTGCAGGGGACAGAACAGGGCCTAGAGTGGGGGACAGAAAACTCACCTCTGTGGGATTCGTGCACGACTTTAGGAGTCCCTAAACACCCCCCCACAGAAAAAAATAGTAAATGACCAACACCTACACCCCTCCAACCCAGCAAAGCCCCAAGGCACCAAGACAGATGGACGTCCAGGTGGACTTTCCACGTGGCTTCAAGGGAAGAAATAGGTCTGGGCATCTTAGAGAGCTACTGGGGGCTAGGGATGAGTCCAGACACTCAGCCCCCGACCAGCGTGGATCCAGAGAGGGTCAGAAGGTCACAAAGCATTTCCTCCCTCTAGAGCACGGGGGCCGGGAAAGTGGGGCACTGCATACGCTCTGCTGGGCTCAGACTCTCAGCTCTGCCCCTGCTGAGCTGTGTGACCCTGGGCAAGTGATTAGATGTCTCTGGGAGTCATTTTCCTCGAGTTGAAAATGGAGATAATAGTAGCGATAGTAGTGCAATGGAGATAACAGCCCTTTTTGAGGGTTTTGTGAAGATTAAATAAGTTACTAAGCTTAAAACCATTGAAACAGTGCCTGGCACTGAGGGAGCGCTCAATAAACCCACTACATATTGATTCGATTTTTAGGGAGATGCAGGGGAGGGGGCTAGGTGCGGCTTTCCTTTCCACCTACCTGGATTTTCCGGCTTCTCTCCTCTTCACTCTCTAATTCCAACAATTCATCGATGTTGACCTCATCGGGCATGTCTGCCTCCTGAGCAGAGAAGGAGGGGCAGTCAGGGTCCCTTCCCTCCCTCCCCTGTCTTTGTCCCAGGCTCCGGAGGAGCCCCAGCCGCCCCAGGGGCCAGCTGGCGGGTTCTGGAGCAATAATGTGGTAGTCAGGGACAGCACCGCCGAGGCGGGACATCTGGGTGTGGTGGGGTGGCGGGGGATGACAGATGGGTTGACAGAGGCCCCAGAGCCTGTACCAGCTCGGATCCTGGCCCCTGGGTCCCGGGAGTCTCGGACCTGGCACTGCACTCCTGCCTTGGCCCCGGTTCCCACAGTGGGAAGCAGGCCTGGTCGAGTCTTGGAATGTCAGATTCTGGGATTCTGGAGAGGGGCTGGCTCTGTCCTTTCAAGGAAAAGTTTAAGCACTAGGTGGAGGGGAGGGAAGCTGGCAGGCTAGAGCCTGCTAGGGATGGCCCCTAACCCCCTGGGGCCCTAGCTCAACCCTCAAGTCCCCAAGGTGGGTGGGTGGGATAAGTCACGAGCCCAATTTCGAGCGGCCAAGAGGGGGACCCTTGGGTGGCCTCTCGAGGCAAAGGGCCAAATGCAGGCTGGCTCAGTACCCCTGTGGGGGACAGATCCCAGCTGTCTGAGCAAAGAGATCCCAGAGGCTACAGTCTCTCCTCCTCCAGCAAAATCCGGCTGACTCCACTGTGGGCTTCGGGCCTGGGCAGTCGGGGGATGGTGTGTGGCGTGGAGTGTCTGTAAGTGTGTAAACCGCCTATGTGAGTCTCTGTGTTTGAGACCAGGGCCAACGGGAGGGTGCAGAGATGCGTCGTGTGTGTGTGATGTTCTCTGTGTCAGGGGTCTGTGGCCCTAAGGGTGGGGCTGGGTGACTCTGGCTTAGCTGTGTTTGTCTCACTGCAGCATAGGTCAATCAGTAAGTGACCACAGCTTGTGTCCCTGAGAGTCTGGTTAGCTGATGCCACCTACCACTAGCCACTGTCCATCAGTGTGAGCCCACATGTGTCTGAGGACAGAGGGGCCTCGGGTCACTGCAAGGGGCTGTGGCGTCTCCCAGCTTCGAGCTGTGCTGAGGACAGTATCTCATCCTCTGTGTGTGTGTGTGTGTGTGTGTGTGTGTGTGTACCTGTGACCATGCTCTGCAGCACGTGTGTGTTGTGCAAATGTGACTACAGACAGTGAAATGTCATGTCTGTCTGTAGCCCATGAGATAGCAGTGGAGGCTGTAGCATATGCCGTGTGTGTTCATGGGCAGATGCAGTTTCTGCCTTTGTGTGGCCGGAGGAGCCCATGGCTTACGCAGTTTACTGTCTGGGTGTAGCTATAATTTCTGTTATTTTATGTCTGTGCGTGGCTGCAGCATCTATCATTGCGCTTGCAAAGTGATTATCGTTTTTTTGCTTTTAGGAGATAATGGATGGTCGTTACTTGAATCACTGGGTGTCAGAGGTAGCTGTTGTAGCTTGCAGTGTCTGCGAGTTGCTACAGCTTTGCTGTACATGTGGACAGCCGTGACTAGAGTCCTTTTGTGTGGTATAGCCGTGTTGTGTCTGCATGTGGCCGTGGCCTGTGTTGGGGTGACTGGGAGAGCCTGTGGCAGTCACACAGGCTGATCTGTAAGCGCCCCCCTCTTGTGACCCGGGGAGGCCGTGTGGAGTTGTTGCTTCTGTCACTGTGTCTGCAAGTGGCCGCAGCGCGTCACTGAGCCTGTCCATGAATGCCAATGCTTCCTTTGCTGTATACTGTGGTTATATCTCCCCCAGACACCATGTCTATGTTTGGTTTTAAGACATCCCCCTTGCCCCCACCCTTTCTCCAAATAAGGTCACTCCAGCTCCCACATGCTAAAGCCGGGAGTTTGGACCCAAGTGTGTGTCTGTGTGCACAAGCAGAGGGTCATGGAAGGTAGACGGCGGGGCCCAGGAGTCCAGGAGGCTGCGTTCTCCCGTGCAAAGGAGGATGCATCAGGGTGCATCAGCGAGAACAAACAACCAGATTCCCCCTTCCCCTCCCCCGGGGTCTCCCCGTCATTGCCCCCCACCCCTCTCCGCCTCACCCTGCCGCGGTACAGCTCCTCCAAGCGCCCGTCGATCCACTTCTCCACGTCCAGCCGCCGCTGCAGCTCTCGCCGGTCGTACTTGACGGTGACGCGCGCGTGCCGCTTCTGCAGCCCCCCGGGGCTGCCCCCCGGCCCCCGGGCCCGCGATGGAGCCTGCAGCTTGCTCAGCACCCGCTTGCCCAGCCGCTGAGCTGCCATCGTGGTCCTGGCCCCGGCCCCGGCGCCGCGCTGTGCGCTTTCGCCGGGCGCCCAGGGGGACTCTTACGGGCCGGGGCGGGGCCGGCCGGGGGCGGGGGATCGGACTCGCAGGGGGGCCGGCCCCGCCCCGACCGCCCCGGGCCTCAGTTTCCCCGCCTGCAGCGCGAGGACTTGCCGCGGCGCCCTCGGGAAGCCCGCTGCTGTTCCTGGTTCAGGTATGGGCGGGGTCCGGGAGCCCCAGGCCCGGCAGAGTGGCTGGGGCTCCCAAGACCTGGATCCCCGGGGCGGGGCGGGGCGGGTACGGGGATGGGCTCTCGGGGACCCGGCCTGTCTTCGCCCCCTGGTGGTTGCCAGGGACAGTGAGGGAGGCCCTGTGCTACCTACTCTGTTTGCAAAGGAAGGTCAAGCCTTAGTACTCACGGTAGATCTTTTGACCCCTCTTTCATTTATTCAGTCACCCATGTATCCATTTGTTCATATTCGCTTTATTCAACAAATATTCTTTTGACATCATGTCATCTGAGCTGTTAGCCACCCCTCCCCGCCACCTCGCCGCCTTTCTTTCTCCCCTTCATATCAGTCTCCTTATGCCAGATAGCATCCAAGGGTTCTCTCCTCTTCCCGGTGATCACCAGGTTCCCCCTGCTCAACTTCCCTGGGCACCGAGGACAGGGCGGTGAACAAAACAGACAAGCCTAATCCTCATGCAGTCAACATTCCATGAGGTGGAGACAAGTAGTGACATAATAAGTAAGTATAGTATATTACACAGTTTGTTAGAATATGATTGGTTTATGGAGAAATATGGAGCAGAAAATGAGAAATGGAGGAGGGTGGAGTTTGCACTTTTAAAAAGGGTGACCAGAGAAATTTCTTACCTCACAAGTCTTCCCACCTTAATTGAAAGCACTTCAAAACTTAAATTTGGCAGGACTTTCCTGGTGGTCCAGTGGTTGAGAATCTGCCTGCCAATGAAAGGAACCCGAGTTTGATCTTTGGTCCAGGAAGATTCTACATGCCATGGGGCAACTAAGCCTGTGTGCTGCAACTGCTAAAACCCGCATGCCCTTAGAGGCTGTGCTCGGAAACAAGAGAAGCCACTGCAATGAGAAGCCCGGGCACCTCAGCGAGAGAGTAACCCCCACTTGCCGCAACGAGAGAAAAGCCCAGGAGCAGCAACGAAGACCCAGTGCAGCCATAAATAAATAAACAATTTTTTACAACCTTACATTTGGCCATGTCCTTCCCCATTCCTAGACAATGGTTCCTTAAATATGACACCAAAAGCAAAGCGACAAAAGAAAAAAATAAATAAATTGGACACCATCAAAATTTAAAACTTGTTTTAAAGAACTTCACGAAAGTGAAGAGACAACCCACAGAATGAGATAAAAAGTTGCAAATTATCTATTCGATAAGGTACTTGTATCTAAAATAAATAAAGAAGTCATGTAACTCAGTTATAAGATGACCCATTTTAAAAATAGACAAAGGACATGAATACACATTTCTAGAAAAAAGATATACTAGAGTCTATACCTGAAAAGATGATCAACATCATTAATATCAGGAAAATGTAAATCAAAACAACAATGAAATACCACTTCGTACTCAGTAGGATGGCTAGCATTTTTTTAATGGAAAATATCAAGTGCTGGCAAAAAGGTGGAGGAATCAGAACCCTGATACATTGATGGTGGGAATGTGTATGGTTCAGCCACTTTGGAAAACAGCCTGGCAGTTTCTTTTTTTTTAAGATTTATTAAAAAATAGAGATTTATTTATTTATTAATGGCTGCACTGGGTCTTCGTTGCAGCACACTGGCTTTCTCTAGCTGAGGTGACTGGGGGCTACTCTTGCTGTGGAGCAGGGGCTCTAGGCGTGGGCTTCAGTAGTGGCTTGCAGGCTTAGTTGCTCAGAGGCATGTAGGATCTTCCAGGACCAAGGGTCAAACCCGCGTCCCCTGCATTGGCAGGTGGATTCTTACCTGCTGGACCACCAGGGAAGCCCCTGGCAGTTCCTTAAAAAGTTAAACTTAGAGTTACCTTATGATCCAGTAATTCTATTCCTAGTGTACCAGAGAGTTGAGAACATATGTTCACACAAAAATCTGTACATGAATGTTCATAGCAGACAACAGGTGGGAAAAAACCCAGCCCATCAACTGATGAATGGATAAATAAAATTTGGAATATCCATATGATGGACTCTTATTTGGTAATAAAAAGAAATTAAGTACCTATATATGAACCTTGAAAACATGCTAAGGCAGAGAAGTGAAGTGAAAGTCACCCAGTAGTATCTGACTCTTTGTGACCCCATGGACTATACAGTCCATGGAATTCTCCAGGCCAGAATACTGGAGTGGGTAGCCTTTCCCTTCTCCAGGGGATTCTTCCCAACTGAGGGATCAAACCCAGGTATGTCTCCTACATTGCACGCGGATTCTTTACCAGCTGAGACACGAGGGAAGCCCAAGGTAGAGAAACCAGATACAAAAGGCCACATGTTGTATGATTCTATTTACAGGAAACGTTCAGGATAGGTAAATTCATAGAGACAGAAAATAGATTTATGGTTGCCTGTGGCTGAGAGGACTGGAGGAAGGAGAGCGACTGCTAAAGAGTAAGGGGCTTCTTTTGAGGACGATGAAATTTTCTAAAATTGAACGTGATGATAGTTGCACAACTCTATGAATATACTAAAACCCATTGAATTGCACACATTGAAAGGGTACATTGTACACTGTGTGAGTTGTAGCTCAATAAAGCTGAGATATCTTGAAAAACCAAACAAAACTGTCCATAGCTCCCCATTGTTGTGGGACAATCAAAGCTCTGCCAAACAGTCCTACCCCAGCTCCTTTGCATTAGCTGTTCCTCCATCATGAAAACTCTTCCCTAGAATGATGTCAGCAATCCTATCTTATATTGCAACTCCCATGCCCCATACCTGGCTGTATGTTTTATCCATAATGCTCACTGCCTTTTAACCTAGTATATAATTTACTTATTTTATTTACTGTCTTTTTCCCAGCTAGTGGTATACCAAAGGGAGGGAAACAGGAATGGTCCAACTTGGGCATAGGAAAAAAGGGGATGCACGGTCTGTACAGAAGTTTTTAAGGTTTATTTAAGATTTATTTATGTATTTTTGGCTATGCTGGGCTTTCTCTAGTTGCAGCAAGCAGGGGCTACTCTCTAGTTGTGGTGCACAAGCTTCTGATTGCAGTGGTTTCTCTTGTTGCTCTAGAGCAACTGGCTCAGTAGTTGCAGGGCACGGGCTTAGTTGTCCGACAGCATGTGAGAACTTCCTGGACCAGGGATTGAACCCATGTCCCCTGCACTGGCAGGCAAATTCTTTACCACAAGCCAACCCTGTAGAGAATTTTAAAATAATAATAAAACTGATCAAAAGTTGAAGATGTGGTACATGTTTATGATGGAATATTACTCAGCCATTAAAAAGAATAAAATAATGCCATTTGTAGCAACATGGGTGGACCTATAGATTGTCATACTGAGTGAAGTAAGTCAGACAGAGAAGGAGAAATACCATACAACATCCCCTATATGTGAAATCTAAAAAGAAACGATACAAATGAACTTATAAAACAGAAAGAGACTCAGATTTAGAAAACGAACTTATTGTTGTGGGTTAGGGGGTGAGGAAGGGATAGTTGGGGACTTTAGGAAGGTCATGTTCACACTGCTATATTTAAAATGGATAACTAACAAGGACCACAGCACATGGAACTCTGCTCAGTGTTATGTGCCAGACTGAATGGGAGGGGATTTGTGGGGAGAATGGATTAATGTGTATGTACAGCTGAGTTCCTTTGCTGTTCACCTGAAACTACCACAGCATTGTTAATCAGCTATAATGCAATAAAAAATAAAAAGTTTAAAGTCTGGGGAAAAAAAAATTGGCCAAGTTTATATTATGCCATGCACTGACAAATTCTAAACAGTATCAGTGATAAAAGAATCATTCCGCCCCTAGGAAAAAAATTGTTTGGAGGTCTACTGACTGAACAATTAATGCAATACTGTTGAATTTGTTTTTTAAAACTGTTGACTTTTAATAATATATTGGTAAGTTTCAAATTAGATATTTTTATTACTCTTATCCTTTAGCAAATATTGTATGTGTATTAGTTTTTTATTGCTCTGAATAAATTACCACAAATTCTGCGGCTTAAAACAACACCTGGTGGCTCAGTGGTAAACAATCTGCCTGCCAATGCAGGAGACATGGTTCGATTCCTGGTCTGGGAAGATCCCAGGTGCCGCAGAGCAGCTAAGCCCATGCACCACAACTACTGAGCATGAGCCCTAGAGCCTGGGAGCCACAGCTACTGAGCCCATATGCTGCAGCTACTGAAGCCCGTACGCCCTAGAGCCCGTGCTCTGCAGAAAGGGAGGCCACCGCAGTGAGAATCCCGTGCCCCGCAAGTAGTGCATAGCCCCCAGTCACCTCAGCTACAGAAGACCCCACGCAGCAATGAAGACCCAGTGCAGCCACAGATAAATAAAACAAGCAAGCAACAAAAAACACTTGTTTATTATCCCATGGTTTCAGTTATGGCTTAGCTGGGCCTTCTCTCTCCAGGGCCTCATCAGGCAGCAACCCAGGGGTCAGCCAGTGCTGCCATCTCATCAGAGACTCCACTGAGAAAAGATGCGTTTCCATCTATTTGAGGCTGTGGGGATGCAGTCTTCATTTTTTAGCTGGCTATCAGTGGGAATGGCCCTCGACTCCCAGAGGCCACCTATAACCCCTTACCATGCGGTCTTCTCCATCAATCCTCTCACAATGTGGCAACTTCTTTCTTTCAGAGCCAGCCATGGACAGTCTCTCAGTCCATGGAGACAGTCTTACATAATGTAACATAAACCTCCTTTGCCATAGTCTATTGGTTAGAAGCCAAGTCCCAGGTCCTGCTCACACCTAAGTGGAGGGGATTATAGGGGGCTGTTTGCAACAATAGTCTAAAGGAAAGTTAATATGGAGAACTCTCATGTATACTGTTGACCTCTGACATATATAGACTGAGCTATGTGTGCTCATTTTGAAAATAAGTTCGTAACAATTTGGAATCATTTGGCCTTGTATCAGGCACAGTTTGAGTCTCCAATTTCTGTGATTCTATATAGTCTTGCATTTAAATACATTAGAAATTTAAAGGATAGCACAATGATTGTAAAGATGGAGAAACTATTGTCATTCTACATGTTCTTTTGGAGTTTTTGTGTTTAAAAATTCAAAAGAGAGTGAATCAGGGTATGAATTGTAAGACATAATATTTTTATTTGATAAGTACAAACTTTCATTCATACATAAAATATTTTACTGAATTTGAGTAATATCTTTAAAAGGGAAATTTATTAAATTTTGATTATTAATTTTAAAATTAAAGAACAAATAAAATAATGATACTTACATGATTATTACTGAAAATAATTTGATAAAGTGGAGGAGGTATAAACAATTATTCACCCCAGGGGCTGTTACAGAACTGAATGTAGGTTCATTGGCCTGCCATACAGCAAAGCTTCCCTGGTGGCTCAGGTTAAAGCAACTGCCTCCAATGCAGGAGACCCAGGTTCGATCCCTGGGTCGGGAAGATCCCCTGGAGAAGGAAATGGCAACCCACTCCAGTATTCTTGCCTGGAGAATCCCATGGACAGAGAATCCCGGTAGGCTACAGTCCACGGGGTCACAAAGAGTCGGACACGACTGAGTGACTTCACTTTCACTTTCACAGCAAAGCTAATTTACTGACACTGGGTTGTGGTAAAGAAAAGTGCAGCATTTATTTGCAGGACAGCAAGCAAGGAGAGGCTTCCCAGGTGGCTCAGTGGTAAGGAATCTGCCCTCCAATGCAGGAGACACAGGTTCAATCCCTGGGTCAGGAAGATCCCCTGGAGAAGGAAATGGCAACCCACTCTAGTATTCCTGCCTGGGAAATCCCACGGACAGAGGAGGCTGGAGGGCTACAGTCCATGGGGTGGAAAAGAATCGGACATGACTGAGCATGCATGCACGCATGCAGGGAGAAGGGGCAGCTCAAAAGATGGATCTCGCTGAAGGGTTTCAGGGAGGGAGTTTTAAAGGTAACATTTGGGGTAAAGGTTTTAGCTCACAGACTTTCTTCTGATTGGTTGGTGGTGAGGTAACTGGGTGATGTTTCAGGAATCTTAATCATCAACCTTCTGGTTCCAGCCAGTCTGGGGTCTACATGCCTGTGGTCAGCATTTAGTCACTGTCCTCCACCTGGGTGGGGGTCTTAGTTTCTGCAAACAAAACTTAAAGATATGCGTCAGATTGTTACGTATATCCCTTGAGGAGGAACTAGGACTCTGTTTTATCAGTGAACTGTTGCTTCTTGCCTGTTTCCTTTGTTTCCATTCCCTTACTTCCCTAATTAGTAACTTTTGAGTTGACTCTTTGGAACTCAAGGAAGGCCTAAGAGACCAAAGCTTTCTTCTACAAACAAGAAACAGGGTCCTGCTCAGTTTCAGTTCCCTTTTTCTTTGATACTCTTCAATCCTGAAGGGCACAGGGGCAGGACAAGAAAGGGAATAAAGTTTTGGATAAAGAGGCAGGGGAACTCAGAATTAGGGGGCTCAGTCTCAGATATGCTAGTTACATGACTGTTCTCAATAGTAGAAAGTGAGTTCCAACAGGTCAGACATTTTGCTTTGTTCACTGTGGTATCTTCTCCAGCGTTTACAAGAGTACCTGGCTCATAGTGGGTGCTCAAAGAAAGTATGAATGAATGAACAGGCCTGTGTCTCCTCTCCAGCCTCACCTCCCACCACAGTCCTCTCAGTCCTCCAGCATAAACCTGGGTTTAGTGGAATGTGGTGGGGATACTGGGTTCAAGTGCTTAAGAGATCTTGGGCCTCACATTCAGACTCTTGGCCTTGAGTCCCAGGGCCTCACTGCAAGATTAAAGAAGATGGCGGGCATAAAACTTTAATTGTTTAAGGTAAACACCACTTAGTTAACCCAGTTAAGACTCTTGAGATACTATTATGTCAGGAGGGAAGCCAAGTAGTGGGTGTGGCCCTGGCTTCTGTAACACACTGACATCTTCTTTGCTTCAGGACTTTTGCACTTGCTGTTTGCTTAGAATGTTTGTCCATCAGCTCTTCTTATCCTCCAGGGTTCATATCTAAATCACCTCCTCCACTGTTAGTTTCCATCCTAGCCCCCAGTTTATTTCCTTCATAGCACTGTTACGGGCTTTTAATAATATATTTATTTTAATTATTCATCAGCTGTCCTCTACTCCTATGCTTGCCCTATTCCATCCTCCTTTCGAGATCCAGCTGACATATGCCTCTTTCAGGAAGTCCCGCCATGGCCCCTAAGCTGGTCAGGTGCCTCCTTTGGGTTTCACTCCTTTCAGGTCTGATTACTCTGCCTGTGCTTCCCCAACACTCTCCTGACACCTATCTGTCTCTGGTTAATTATCTGTCTTCATCTCAGTACTGGAAACGCAAAGGCAGAGTCTGGGGCTCTTGTTCACTCATGGGTCTATAATCTCCTCTGAGAGCCCTCTCTGGCCCTCTCTCAGACTGAACGGGGAACCTGTCTGGGCTCCCAGGTCTTCCACCACGCAGCCCCTGATCATTCAGCCTGTGTTTGCCCCGTCTCATCCATAATCACTTCGTCATGTGCTTCTGTCATCACTCTGCTGCACTGTTCCTGTCTGGTGATGCGGGAACTGGTCCACGCTGGGGAGGCACTTAGTGAACGTTGGAATTTAGAAAGAAGAAATCCCTTGCTGTCATCGGAAGGCTGAAGCAAGCTGGGCAAAAAACCCACACAGGTGTCCAGTGAGAGCACGCCTGCACTCTCATTTCCCAGAGGCCAAGTTCAAGAGCGAAGGTGCTCGGACAAGATCAACAAGCCCAACAAGCCGACGCCCACGGGCAGCAAGAGCCCTAGGGCTCACCCTACGCCTACCGCCCCGGGCTAGGCCTCACGCGGGGCGGAGCCAATATAAGCCCCGCCCTTACCTCAGCGCCAGGGGCGGGCCCAGGTGCGCCTAGGGAGGAGTACGGCCGCTCAGGTGCAGGCTCTCTGCGCCTGCGCTCTACGCGTCCCGCCTTACCAGGTGCGCCCCGCCCCCTACCTGGCCTTCCACCTTCGACAGCTGCTTCGAGGCGGCCGCCATTACCTCTGGCGCCCACCGAGGGTCTGGGGGTGTGGTGGGGTTCTGAGGGTAGAGGGAGTCCGGGGCGACTGAGGAGCAGAGAAAATCATCGTGGGCACAGGAGGCAAAGTATCCGCACACCGAAGGACCGAGAAAAGGGCTTCCTGGAGATTTCCTGTGTGGCGAGGGCAGAGGTGCACCCCGCAGACCCCTACGAGCGCCCGCACCCGAACGCAAGGCGCTCCAGTGCGCGTGCGCGGAGAGGGTCTTCCCGCACCCGCTCGCGAGACCCCAACGACCAGAGGCTCGAGGCCTCTCCCCTGGGCTGCCGGCGGAGTCCGTCATGGCGCAGCTTTCTGAGCCGAGGCGGTGCGGGGTGCTCCTCGCCCTGCTGGCATCGCTGCTCCTCTCCGGGGCTGAGGCGGCCGACGAAGAACGTGGCGTCCACGGTGAGGGCCCGGGCGGGCGTCCTGGGGGTTGTGGAGGGTCGAGAGGCCGAAGGCGGGGCGGTAGGGGAGGGTGGAGGGGCTAAGTTGGGGAACGAGGAGGGCCGGAGCGAGGTCCGAGCAGGGAGAATTCGCGAGGGAGGAAGTTTGGGGGCGATTGGGTGAAGCTTAGGGGGGTGTAGTGGAGCCAGCCCTGCTGGATTGAACCTTGAGAAAGAGATTCGGGAGCTCCCGGGAGCGAGGGCGGGTGGCAGAGCCCGGGCTGGGAAAAGTTTCCTGTAGAGGAGGAGGAGACTGGCTTAGGGCTGTTCACCAAGAAGGAGTGGCAGCGGCCTTTCCTGTGGCAGGAAGGAGGTAAGGGACCGAACCGAAGACCAGCCTCTTCCTGCCAGCGAAAAAGAAGCCCAAGAAAGCCCGCGGTGGGGGGCCAGGCCCAGAGGACAGGGCTTGGGTTAGGGGACCTAACCTGTTGGCCTTTTAACCCCTGGGAAGAAGCCTGCACCCTATGTTTTTGGGTATTGGACCACAGCCTCCTAAGAAATCTTTCTGGGTTCAGTTGCATTAGAGCGCCTCCCAGAACAAAGGTGCTTCTCAGTGATATTCAAAGGAAAAGAAAAGCAAATATGTTGGGAGGGAAAACTTGCACGGGGTGCAAGGGGCGGGGATGGAGCGCCTCTTGGCTTAAGAATATTGGCATTGAGAAGCTGGGCTTGAATTTGTCCTTAGAGGTTGGTCCTTAGACCCAATTTAAACCTCTAAACTCTTCGGAAGTTCGGCCTGAAAGATCTTTTTGAACAAGTGTTGGTTTAACCTTACTTCCTCAGACAAGTACAAGCAGATTTTGAAAATAATCCTCCTGAAAGAAGAATTCGTTGATTCAGCAAAACTTCTTGCGCCCCTGCTGTGTGTCAGAGGGCAGTGCTGAAAGCTGTGATACCATTTGTGACTCAGGCAAGCCATGTCCTTGCACTTAGAGAGCTGATACTCCAGTGGGATAGACAGAGACAGGGAGTAAGCATTTAAGTAAAGAGTACTTACCGCAGTATTAAATTACTAAGACGTAATTGAACAGGAAGAAGCAGACAAACAGGGATGATGGAGGCCACTTTAGCTCATGTTCTCAGGGGAGGTCGCCCTGAGGACAGGGACAGCTGAGCTCTAATGTGAAGAAGGAACAAGTGGCAGTGACACAGCAGCCTCAGGGATGGTTGTCCAGTTGGAAGCAATGGAGTACAGGGGCCTTGAGGCTGGAATGAGCTTGGTGGTATTTGAGGAAAAGACTGCCAGCGCGACTGGAGTAGCGGTGTGGAGGGAGAGGTGGGAGATGGGAAGAGGAGGCCAAGTGGGGAAAGCAGCCAGGAGCCAGGTTACTTTACAGGCCAGCATTTTGGATAGAAAGAGAAAGCATTGGTGTTTGTACACCAGGTCATCTCCTGCGGTGACTTCTGAAGACTGTTATTTTCCCTGTGCCCAAGATAGAGAGGAAAAAGTGAGTCGAGGGCCTGTGGGGAGAGACTCAGCTCCAGAGAATTAGGAATGCAGGTGTTGATCATTCTTGTGATCTGAACTAGAATTTCCTTCTGGACTTTTCTTAGATATACTCCTCAATACGTGGAATTCTCCAGGCCGGGATACTGGAGTGGGTAGCCATTCCCTTCTCCAGGGGATCTTCCCAACCCAGGGATCAAACCCGGGTCTATTGCATTGTAGGCTAGATTCTTTTACCGTCTGAGTTGTCCAGGAAACCCTGGACAACTGGGATTTTTGTCAAAACCGAGTTTGGGGCTAACATCTATTGCTTACTTTGAGCACTTATGCATTGTTTAATTCTTGAAACAACTTGATGTGGTGGTGAAGATACAAATCTTGCCTAAGGCCACACGTTAGTAATTGACAAAGCTGGGTCTGGCTACAGAGACCTTTTCTGCTTGTTTCCAGTGGTTTTCCCAGCTGCTGTAGCTGGCTGGACCTCCTGACCTTTCAGAAGTATTCCTATCTGGCTGGGTAAACTAATGCCCTTGCTTATCTGAAGTTCTGTTTGTATGAGAGCTGAATCAACAGCTTATTTGGAGACAAGAAGTAGTTTTTATTCCTCTGCCCACCTTCTGATTGCTTTGATTTTTCTCAAGAAGCAAAGTCGTCCACTAAGAGTGAGGTGTTTCTCCAGCCACACACAACTGCACAGGTACCTCCAGATGAATATAATGGAGGGAGGGGGAGTGTGTAAGGGGGCGATCATAATGGTTGGTCAAAGAACAATCTATGTGAAGGTATGAGGGGCTGAGGGGTAGTGGAAAGGTGGTAGGACCAGTGAGTTATTGGACCTGAGGTTCCGAAAAGAATGGACTAGGAAGATAAACTACACTCGGCAGTGAGGGAGACCCATGACGCTGAGGTTCTGAAAGGTCTAGGGGAGCGGCTGTGGGGAGGACAAGATCATTGGAGGAGAGGAAGTCTAGGAACCAAGAGGCCAGGATGGTTGGAGGAGCACCTATCTGGATACAGCAATCACCAAGAATAGTGATAAGAGCCACAGTGGGGATGACAGGGAGCTAAAATCAACGGAGAAACCAGGGGGGATGAACTGGGTCAGCAGATGACACACAGGGTGGGGTATGATTTACTCTAAGGACGAGATTCATAACTGGGGTGTTGAGGGTGGAGGGAGAACGGTGTAGAAGCAGTGCCCACTTGCAAGGGCACAAGAGAAGCCATCTCTTCAGGGGCAAGCTGGGTTCAGTTAGGGTAAGACTGTTCAGAGAAGAGATTGAGGGAATGAGAGGTTTTGCTGAAGACAGGCCGTATCAGAGACTCCGGGAGTTGAGGGAAGGGAGATGGCAACGAAACAGGATGCATGGGGATGAAGGGTAACTTGGGAGTCTGGGGCTGGTGTGGTGATAAGCAAGGGGTAGGAGCGTCACATGGTGTCGAGACAGACAGTGTTGGTGAGGCACTGGGTGGCAGAGGGCAGATAGGAAGGGGTGTGGAATGTAGTGGGCATTTGGAGGCACACCTCTGCACATGGAGGTGGGGGACAGTTGACACATCTCCGGGTGTTCGTAGCATCCAGGGACAGAGCCAGTCTGCCATGGAAACACATAGATTATAAACTGGCTGTTGAGACTTCCCTGGTGGTCTAGTGGTTAAGACCCCGCACTTCCCATGCAAGGTCTGGGGTTCAATTCCCAGTCGGGAAACTAAGATCCCACATTCCATGTGGCATAGCCAAAATATTTTAAAGTAAAAAGTAAATAAAACTATTAAAAAAAAACCCACCAAACTGGCTGTTCCCAGGAGGCCTCAGACAGGCTTTATGTGACTTGTTTCTAGAATTGAGAATTTTTTAATGAAACATTTTGATTTGGGGCTGTGCCTAAAAAATATGAAGATCTGGCTCAGTGTTCCCACATAGCACCCTGGGGTAGTGCCAAGTACTTCTGGAAAGGACACAGACTGCTCTCTTGTGTTTATTCCCCTGGCCTGCCCTCTGTATCTTCCGAGCATTTGAGTTGTGACTCCCACATTAAGAATATGCCCCATTTAGTAAACAAAGGTAGATAAAACATAATAGTTTATAAATTGTACAGTGCAGTGTGTGTATGTGTGTTGTTATTCTCAGGGAACACCCCTTAACAGGTGGCCACAAATGTGCATGATTTTTATCTCTTCTTTCGTGGTAAGTCCTGGTATTTGAAGTACCTGCAGATATATCATTTTGATCAGTACAAGGGCAAATAGTATATTCCTTTTCAGAATAGAACCTCAAAAATGCCTTTTGGGAGTGGTCAGTTAAATGTAGTTCCTACTGCCAGTAACTTACACATGAGAACTTGTGTTAATGGTTCCCTGGCTCATAGCCCTTTGTTGATTGTTCTTGGGAATTTCCACTGGAGACAAGTGTGGCAGCATTCATGTGAAAGCCTCCAGTGCACTTTGAAGTTATCTTCTGTGTATTTTATTTTATTTATTTATGTTTGGTTGCACTGGGTCTTTGCTGTTGGGCCCCAGCTTTCTCTAGTTGTGGCAGTTGGGGGCTTCTCATTGCCATGGTTTCTCTTGTTGCAGAGCACGGGCTCTAGAGCATGGGGACTTTGTTGCTCCATGGCATATGGGATCTTCCTGGACCAGGGATCAAACCCATGTCCTCTGCATTGGCAGGTGGATTCTTAACCACTGGACCACCAGGAGAGTCCGTGATCTTCCATTTGCATCAACTTCTTGAATTAGTTTCTCCAGAACTTTGACTGAAAGAGTGAACTTTCCAATAAATCTCCATAAGCATATTAATCACCACTCATTTCTCTTCTCCTCACCCCCATGAATAGTTGTAAACTGGGTAGTCAAAAAGAGGATGAGAGATAAGAGTGAAATTGCAGCTGGTGTTGGTGATCAGCTGAGAGGTCTCCAAAGTGGCATCTTACACTATTTTCATCCTTCATAGAAGCGCTCGTTCTATTTTCAGGAAAGACAGGTTGGTTCCAGGGCAGTTTTAAATATTGATTAACTGATTTATTCTACACAAACACCCACCAAGAACCAGGCACAGTTTTAGGCCCTGGAAACAAAGCACTGAATGAAACAGATGGCAACCCCCCCACCCCCAATCCATGACAGTTACATTGTAATGAGAGGAAGACAATACAATAAATAAACAATGAATAGAAGACTTGGTAATGAGTACTATAGAGAGAAATATGGTGGGGAGGAAAGATAGATTAGGAATTGGGGATTAACAGATACACAGTCAGTTCAGTTCAGTCGCTCAGTCATGTCCGACTCTTTGCGACCCCATGAATCGCAGCATGCCAGGCCACCCTGTCCATCACCATCTCCTGGAGTTCACTCAGACTCACGTCCATCGAGTCCGTGATGCCATCCAGCCCCCTCATCCTCTGTCGTCCCCTTCTCCTCCTGCCCCCAATCCCTCCCGGCATCAGAGTCTTTTCCAATGAGTCAACTCTTCGCATGAGGTGGCCAGAGTACTGGAGTTTCAGCTTTAGCATCATTCCTTCCAAAGAAATCCCAGGGTTGATCTCCTTTACTATGTATAAAATAAACAAGGACCTACTGTATAGCCCAGGGAACTGTTGGTACTGAAGATATTCAGCATAGTGTAATAACCTACAATGGACAGAAATCTGAAAAACGTAGTCACTTGGCTGTAAACCTGAAGCACTGTGAACAACGACTAAAAAGAGAAGAAAGGAAGGTAAGGTTTGGTGTGTTTAGCGCTAAAAACATGGCCTTTGAGGCTGAAATGTTGACAAAACTTAAAGAATATCGAAGGATTTGCCTTCAGGCCCACTGAGGGAAAGTGGACCCTTACCCTGGTCAGCATTTGAGAAGTCAGCCTGTAATAGAGAAAGCCAGCCTGTGACTTGTATACCTGTCTCCTGAGTCATTCGCAACACTCAGGCTTGTCTTCAGGTAGTTGGCCAGGCAGCCAAACCTCTGTTTACCATGTCCTGAGGCTGACAGGCTGAATAAGGGATGAGGTAGCCTGTGATTCATGTGAGGCAGGAGAGAACCCTGAAGGGGTCACACTGAAATGACTTAATTGACCCCAGGAAGATTTCATGGCCCATTGGTCACTGGCTAATAAGGAGTTCACAAATGACCGCAGGAGCATTGGTGTATGGATTATGGACCTCCTTTTTCCATGCTGTTCACAAATGTCGTTTCACTTGTTTCTGACAAGATAATTTTGAAAACTGTAATGAAGGGATGCTGAGGCCCAGGAACTTTGAAGTTAAAGTTACTTGGAAATTTATTTGAAGCACACTTTTTTATTACTAGGAAGCCATTTTAGAAATGAGGCAAGTGTTTGAGATCGATCTCACCAGTGGGGTCCTTGGTCCCTGGCTTCAGAAGCCTGTGATTTGTGTTTATTCCAGGGTCAGTCATTTAGAATCTAGGATATGTTTGGGAAGTGGGGTAGAATAATAGATAGTATAATAGTTTTTGACCTTTCAAAGGGCTACATATATGTCTGTGGTGGTAGTGGGGTGATTAGAGAAAATGTCTAAAACGTCTCCGGGGGTGGGGGGTGATAATAGAAAAAAAGGTCGGGAAACATTATTCTAGGTAGACAGCCCATAAGCTATAATCAGTTTCTGAAAAATGGTCCCAGGTTTTAAAAAAGTTAAGAACCCCTGAATGTGAATTAACAGTTCAAAGCCTATGAAAGACTTTGAAACTACTGTTTGAAATTATTCAGATTGACCACTGTAATTCTAGTTACAGATTTAGGTAAGGGTAGAATTTATAGTCCTGCTTGAGTGATGAATATGTATTTTATATCTAGAATGGCAAGATTTTATATCTAAAACAAGATTTTATGAGTTTTACAATATAAGTTGGGTTTGTCATTGTAAATGTTCTCTCCTCGTAAATACCTAGCAGTTAAAATTATTTAAAATAACTTTAAAATAAAGTTTCTGAATTACTTATCCTAATAATGACAACTTCCAGGCACCCGAACCTAGAGGAAGGCATGGGTAGTAATAGCCTTCTGTCCTAGAAGCAGAAGTATGTATGTAGGCTCCTTAAGTATGTAGAGCCTATCCAGCTAACCAAAACAGGTGGATTTATAGATCACCTTGAAATAAGACTGATTGTGAAATAAATGTCAACTTTGCGATTTGGCCCAGCAGAATTAAAACGGGTGAATATCTGCCTCCCCAGTATTTAGTACCTCTTCACTCACACAGAATGTGAGTCTCATTCCTTGGTGAAAAGATAACTTGAAGTCAAAATAGGTAACCAACGCATAAAGTGAAGTGAAGTTGCTCAGTCGTATCCGACTCTTTGCGACCCCATGGACACCAGGCTCCTCCGTCCATGGGATTTTCTAGGCAAAAGAGTACTGGAGTGGGTTGCCATTTCCTTCTCCAGGGGATCTTCCTAACCCAGGGATCAAACCCAGGTCTCCCACATTGTAGACAGACGCTTTACCATCTGAGCCACCAGGGAAATCACGCATAGTGTTTCTTATTTTCTTCTTTCCCACCTCTTAATCTCCCGATATTGTAGTGTTGCAGGACTTTATAAGGAATTTTATACCTTCAGGCAGGCATGCCAGGTGGTTGCACAGCAGAAAAACAAAGGGGAAGAGTGGTGGTTGGATTGCTTTGATCAACTCACTGAGGAGTTTGTACTTTGATTTTCTATATCCCCTCTATCCTGTCAGTCACCACCAGTCTGGGCTTCATAAAAATACACTACTTACTCAAAGCTTCATGCCAAATGTTTTAAGCATTTATAATGGAGTAAAAAAATGCCTTTAATTTTTACAACACTCTTATTTAATGATTAGTCCCAGTGTCAAAAAAGTCCCTTCCATTTGAGTCTTTTTAAGAGATGCATCTGCAAGCCCACAGAATTTATCTCAGTGGGACGTATGGAGGGAAAGCCAACTGAATCTCTGCTTTATTACTCAGCAGTGAATTCAGGTTACATTGAGCAAATGCCCTTTCCCAGACAAGCCATTGCAAGATAGCCTCTAGTACATGGTGCATTCCACAGCAGTAAGCAAAAGTCTAGGTCTCACAAGATGCGACTTGCTGCTAACAAACTTGTCAAAAAACATTTTTATATTAACTAGATCTAGAATGGATATTAATCACACAGAGAGGCCTTCAGCCGGGGCTGAGTTATGTTTATAATGTCCTCTGGTTCTTCAGCTAACATTCTTAGCTTTCGCTCTAATCTTGAAGGGATTTTAAAGAGAACACTCTCCTGTCTACTACAGAAAATATTTCTGATACAAGATGTGTGGGTTTTTCCACATCAGGCAATTCTCAGCAGACTCAGAATGGGTGTCTGGCAATTTAACTCAATTCTGAAGCTGCTGGACGTGAGCACAGATCGTGCAAGTTAAGGACTCCGTCTCACAAGACTGCCCCTCTCCCTTCAGATGCCAATCAAAGCCCTAGGTTGTCATCTGTCAGTTTCACCAACTTGAAATGTTCAAGGGTTCCCATAACCCTCTCAGATCCAGTTTGCTAGAATAGTCCACAGAACTCAGAGAAACACGTTTACCAGTTTATTATAAAGGGTACAAATGAATAGCCAGGTGAAGACAGAGGTCTGGAAGGGTCCCCCAGTGTACAAGCTTCTGTCCTTATGGAGTTTGGAGTGAGCCACCCTTCTGGCATGTGGGTGTGTTCACCACCCGTTCAGTTGGGATAGTTTATTGAAGCTTCATCAGGTAGGCATGATTGATTATTAACTCAGACTCCCTGGAGAATAGGGGGTGGGGCTGAAAGTCCCAACCCTTTAATCTAGGCTTGTTTTTTCTGGCACCCAATCTCCATCCTTTTTGGGGGGCAGGGTGCTGTGCCACACAGCTTGTGAGATCTTAGTTCCCCAGTCAGAGATTGAACTCAGGCCCACTGCAGTGAAAGTGTGGAGCCCTCACCACTGGACTGCCAGGGAATTCCCCCAGCCTCTATCCTGAAGTTCCTGAAACTTTCTAGGGCACCCCCAGCCACTAGTCATCTCACTGGCATTCAGTAAGACGATTGTGCCACTCCAGAGATTGCTAGGGTTTTAGTTCTTGTGTCAGAAAACCGAATATTAGAGTAGAACATGATATGGCACTCAAGGAATTCCAAGGGTTTTAGGAGCTCTCTGTCAGGAGCATGGGGTAGGGAGAGACCAAATACATATTTCTAATTATGTCACAGATATGATAGGTCTGTAATCAGAGCTTTGCCTTATCAAGCCTCCCAAGAGTCTGATTTAGAAGCCTCTGAAAAAAAGTTTTTTTTTAATTAGCCCGACCTAAATCAGAATAGAGGGCTTGCTGAATTGAAGAATGCTGCGTTTTTGTGTTTTCCAGCTTTATTGAGAGGTTTACACATTTTTGTTGTTTGTATTATTGTTTCCTTATTATGAATGAGGAAATACATGTACAGGGAGGTTAGGAAAGCTGCCCCCATCCCCACCCCTAACCCCAAACAGTGGGCAAGTAAGAGGCAGCCAGGGGCTCCTACACACACTGGTCCTTCAGCAGGACAGCTTCCTGTGGGCCCTGTCCTCTAATCTGTCCCCTACACTTTGGCCGAATGACTTTTCTTACTGTGTCACTTCCCGATAGCAGAGCTTTTCCTCACTTCCTTTGTGCCCTGTGTGGCTTACAAGCCCTTTGAATTTAGGGTGTGATTGTAGTAGTTTACCTTGTGTGGTTTTCTTTTTTTCCTTCTGTCCAAGCCAGTCTTGTGGCTCTAACTTAATCGTAAACCCCTGGAGGTCAGGGGCTACCTTCCCAGTGGGTGCCTTCTATGTAGGCTGGCTACACCGCTCAGATTACCTTAGAGGGTTCCAACTTATGCCACTGTACTTCCCAGGGTGGCTGTTAAGAACACCCCGTTTCACTCTTTAAAGTATCTTGATCGGAGGATAAATGGTATGATCACCCCATTTACAATGATGAGCTATTAACCAAACACTGTGTGCTAATTTGTGTTAATCTGCTTCAGTCGTGTCCAACTCAGCGACCCTATGGACTGTAGCCCTCCAAGCTCCTCTGTCCATGGGATTCTCCAGGCAGGAATACTGGAGTGGGTTGCCATTTCCTCCTCCAGGGGATCTTCTTAAATCTCCTGCATTGGCAGGTGGGTTCTTTACCACTAGTGCCACCTGGAAGCCCCATAACCAAACACTGGTGTGCCTAGTCACTCTGTCGTGTCTGACTCTTTATGACCTCATGGACTTGTGTAGTCTGCCAGGCTCCTCTCTCCATAGGGATTCTTCAGGCAAGTCTATTAGGGTGGGTTACCACGCCCTCTTCCTGGAGATCTTCCCAACCTAGGGACAGAACCCAAGTCTCCCGCATTGCAGATGTATTCTTTACCATCTGAGCCACCAGGGAAGCCCAAGAATACTGGAGTGGGTAGCCTATCCCTTCTTCAGGGGATTTTCCCAACCCAGGAATTGAACTGAGGTCTCCTGCATTGCAGATGGATTCTTTACCAGCTGAGCTACCAGGGAAGGGTCAGTCAATCAGTTTAGTTGTTCAGTTATGTCCGACTCTTTGTGACCCCATGAATCGCAGCACGCCAGGCCTCCCTGTCCATCACCAACTCCCGGAATTCACTTAAACTCACGTCCATCGAGTCAGTGATGCCATCCAGCCATCTCATCCTCTGTCGTCCCCTTCTCCTCCTGCCCCCAATCCCTTCCAGCATCAGAGTCTTTTCCAGTGAGTCAGCTCTTTGCATGAGGTGGCCAAAGTACTGGAGTTTCAGCTTTAGCATCAGTCCTTCCAATGAACACCCAGGACTGATCTCCTTTAGAATGGACTGGTTGGATCTCCTTGCAGTCCAAGGGACTCTCAAGAGTCTTCTCCAACACCACAATTCAGAAGCATCAGTTCTTCAGCATTCAGCTTTCTTCACGGTCCAACTCTCACATCCATACATGACTACTAGAAAAACCATAGCCTTGACTAGACTGACCTTAGTCGGCATAGTAATGTCTCTGCTTTTCAATATGCTATCTAGGTTGGTCATAACTTTCCTTCCAAGGAGTAAGCGTCTTTTAATTTCATGGCTGCAATCACCATCTGCAGTTAGTTGCTTACTATTCTCAAGATACTGGGGAATTTATTTAATAGGTTCATTTCATTACCATGAAAAATATAACAATTTAAGCAAACAGAAGGGGTGACTGTAATCCACTATCCAGATAAAACTCTGAAAGAAAATAAGTTGTGCATTCACAATACTGCTCAAATTATCCTAAAACATACAGAGGGGAAAAAAAAAAAACAACTGGAAAAGCTTCTGCCTCCTTTAGTCTCTTTTCGCTAAAGGTATATTCACACACATATCTAAATTAAAAGTTTTAAAAAATCATAATATTGCATGTAAACCATTCTTTTGCTTTTGTCTCCCTAGTTCTATAGCAGCATATATGTACTGTGTGTGGGTGTCTCGCAAGTTACTTCACCAGCCTGAACAGGGTGTTCATGAAAATTCAGTGGTGAATTTTCAGCTAATATAGGTTTGTGGGTAGCAAGCCCTTCGTGGGTATGCTAATAGTTGTCCCTGTTGTTTGAAACTCAAATTAATGTATTCTTCCTAGTTTGCTTTTCGGTACTGAGGAGTGAAGTGTATTCTGTCCTCTTTTTTTTTTTTTGGTGTAAAATTCATATTTTCACATGTCTGAGTATTATTGTAGCAAATCATTTCCTGTTGGCCATTATCCTTTGAATTCTATGTGGCTTTCATGAAACGAGTAGAGCTGCTTTCAGTGATGAAAGGGTGTGTTGTCATAAGAAATGTGAGCCCTCGGAGTCTGTGTGGTAGCTCCTGACCACACATAGGATTTGCTGAGTTCTGTGACATGACGGGGGGAGGGGTGGATGTGGAAAATCTGAGCAGGGTGTTTTTATAAACTCTCTAAAGAGCTGATTGGCAAACTCCAGCTCATGGTGACTGCATGCATACAGCCTGCACACTAAGCATGGCTTCTCTCTTTTTTGGGGTGGGGGGGTGGCTGTGCCGGGTCTTCATTGCGGCACTTGGGCTTTCCCTAGTTGAAGAGCACAGGTACTAGGGTCCTCAGACTTCAGTAGTTGCCGCACCACAGGATCAAACCCATAACTACTGGATCAACAGGGATAGTTGAAAACGATCTCAAGAATATTTTACGGCATAAAAACTGTATGAAATCAATTTTTATTGAAATGCCAGTCATGGTCATTTATTTACATATTAGGCTGCTTCCGTGCTGTAATGACAGAGTTGACTAGTTAGACTGTGTGACCCATGAAGCTTGAGATAAAGGCAGTCCTTGGTTTGCATGGACACACATGCATGGTACCTGGTCACTACACATGTGTTATTCAGTTCATACACAGCAAAGCATGTAGTTGTGTTATCTCCTTGCTCCACAGAAAATTCGACAGTTTACAAAAATGATTGATCGATAGAGGAAATTGGGCCAAAATAGACCAAAGTGTAGCAAAGAAGACAAGTGATATCGCTGGATGTGAAATTCAGGTTGAGCATAAATGGAGTGATCAGAGGACGAGCCAGCTGTGGGAGTGGGCACTGCTGCCATTAGAGACCGGTGTGCAGCCAGAGGGGCTCACAGGCATGAAGAGAGTAGTTGGGACAAAAAAGGGTGGTGGTGTGTGTGTGGAAGTCACGCTCGCTGAACCTCGGACAGAATGCCAGGCAACTCTCCGAGCAGTCTCATGGCATTGATAGAGCAAAGGATAAAAGGTTAGAAGCCGACCCAATCTAAGGTGAACTGAAAAGAAACTGGCCTCATATCAGTAACATATATGACTAAAGACCTTTGCAAGTACTCTTCACACTACTCTTGGTGAGTTTGCTTGCTTCTTTGCTTGCTCAGTTGTGTCCGACTCTTTGCAACCCCATAGACTGTCCAGGCCAGAATACTGGAGGGGGTAGCCTTTCCCTTCTCCAGGGGATCTTCCCAACTCAGGGATTGAACCCAGGTCTCCAGCATTGCAGGTGGATTTTTTACCAACTGAGCCACAAGGGCAGCCCTTATTTACAAAGTACTTATTTACAAAGAAAATTAACACTTCAGTTCTCAAGTTTCTAATGTTTTAACTTACAGTGAACTAAATAAATATTCATTTTGTTATTTTTTATCCTATGCATTTGTAACCCACAGGTTTTTTTTTTAATCTTAAAGGTCATGAAACAGTCATAATTTTTTCCATTGTTTTGCCTTATTTCACACTGTTCTGGCTGTATTTACTATCTGGCCTATCTTAAAAAAGTGTATTGACGTTTGCTGTAGAGAAAACAGATCGGGGGAAGAAAAGGACCATTTCATGAGTGGGTCCGAGCTTGTGAGATGATCCAGGGCTTTCTTTTTTTTTGATCCAGGGTTTTTCAGTGTATAACACCCACAGGAGTAAAAAGTGTATCAAGGACTAGAGTCTCAGGAGAGTTGTTTTTGCTTGTTTTGTAAGTAAACTGACTCTGAATGGGTATAAAAAACATGAATTAAAAAAAAATGCTAAGTTCAAGGTGGTTGTTAATTTAGGGGAGAGAGAACAAGTGGGATTGAAGCGAGGGGGTACACAAAGGGTTTCAGCTCTGTCATGTTTTGGTCCTTAAAATGTTAGAATTTCATAGAGCTGAGAAGTCGGTGTACCAGTGTTGTGACATTTTCTGTAGTTTTCAAAATATTTGAAATATATTAAACTTTTCAGTAGGGACAGCTGTAATTGTGCATTTCTGAAGAATGATTGGATACCATCTTCTGAGGCCTGTAAAATTAGGTTGGGTTAATAGTGCCTGGGAGCTTAAAATGTCTGTGATGTCCTTGTTAGAAGGTAGTAGCAGGTCATTCTAGCAGGTAGAGTGAAGTAGAGCACGTCTAAGCCATTGGCTCCTTATTTTGGTTAAAGCTCAAGTGACTTCAGAACCAGAAAAACCTGTTTTCTATGACAAAGACCTGTCTGTTTGGCAATTTTGTAACAGCTAATGTTCAAAATGCCTGCCAGGGTTTTGTAATTTAGATTCCTATTTCAGATAATGTGTGACTTTAACCATTTTTGATGCTTTTCCAAGACAGTGTTACTCTTTCCCATTTTTTCGTATTCTGAAGCAAACTTATCCAAATTTGGCGCCCCTCAGCTTTTCCCCCTGTTTTTTTTTCCTTCTTTTTTTACCCTCTATTTTTCCCTCCGTTTTGAAAACTTAACGGAACGTATTTAATTTTGCACTAACATTGTTGAGCATTAGAACTAGGACTTGAAACACGTTTTTCATGATTGTTTCCCAAAACTATTGAGACCAAAATGTCATCTCTTAACAATAACAGTTATTAAGGAATAACTTCCTGAAAATTGTCCAGCCAAGCCCCCTCAGCCCGGGGCAGTTCTTTGGTATGGAGCTATCAGTGACCCTGTCATTGTGAAAAGTCCTAGCAAAAGGCCTGGCCTCCAGTTGTGATGAAGCCTTGAGGAATGTTTTGGCTTTTAGGCAACTTCAGTTTCCTGTTTTTCCCACTGCCTGTCACTGCAGTGGCTTTTTCTTTCTTTCCATCGAAGGGGTCCTTAAGTTTGTGCCTGAGCTGTCTGATCAGGTCAGTTTGATTTCAGATCCAGCTCTGCTGCTTGCTTAGGTTAACCTGCCCAGAGTGTTCTCATTTGTAAAGGGAAGTGGGTGTTACCGCATGAGTCACAGTTTTTATCATGACTATTAGAAATAGCGCACATAATGTGCCCGGCATCTGGCTTAGTGAAGGCAGTGAAATGGAGTGTCAAGAAATAATCCATGCTCTGCATTTTGATTTTAAGCTGAGTCTACCAGAGATAGTATTCTGACTTTTTGGAAGCTTTTTCTAAGGAAGTTGATAAGTCATGGAAGTCATCTTACATACTAAAGTATTTCTGGCTCTTTGTACAATAGAAGAGAGAATGCATCAGTGTGATTTGGAGTGAGGTGAAGAACATGTGACCTGTGTTTCCTAAAGGAACATTCTCTTCTTTGAAAGAAAACCAACCAAACAAACAAAAAAAAACCTCCTTCTTCATAAGATCATTTCCTGAAGCCTAGAGAGTAAAAATGTGTATCGTAGAAGCTTAAAAGCAATTTAGTTAGGAAAGGCATGCAACAAAGTGGACTCTTCTCCATTCCGTTTGACAAGGAGCCTCCCTCCTCACAGAAGGTACTCTGTCTTGTGTGGTTAAATTTCATCTTGGTCGAACCTAGCTTTGGCCAACTAATCTGCTACTTAGAGCTCTTTTACTCTGTTCAAATTTATTTTAAAAAGAGATTAGCTTCTTTCTGTTTTTATTACAGGAATTTCCAAGTGTACATGAAGTAGTAGAAGCAGGTTTATGAGCTCCCATAGATCATCACTCACCTTCAACAATTGTCAACATTATGTCTTTCCTTCCATATGTACTATGTCTTTAGTGCAGCAGGTGGGTGTGTTAGGCATTCAGTCGTGCCTGACTCTTCGTGACCCCATAGACTGCAGCCCACCAGGTTTGTCTATCCATGGGGTTTTCCAGGCAAGAATACTGGAGTGTGTAGCCATTTCCTTCTCCAGGAGATCTTCCGGACCCAGGGATGAAACCCAGGTCTCCTGCACTGCAGGCAAATTCTCTATCCACTGAGCTTCTCTTAAACAGACATTTCTAAATTCCCTGGGACAAAAATGAAGCCACCCCCATCCCCTCCTACCCGACTCAAGGAACCTGAAAATAAGCCTGCTTCCAAAACTTAAACCATGAGATCAGTGTGTGATCATTGACAGCAGATGTGAGCAGCTGAGACAGAATGGCCTCTCAGTCCCACAAAGTTCATAAGGAAGGAACCATCACATCTACAGAAAGAGCTTTCCAGTCAGGAAGTGGCATCGGTTCATGGCGGCAGTCAGAAAAGTGTTCAGACACAAACCTTGACCACGCTCTCTTGACCGAAGCACATCCTGAGCTGTCTCCTGAGAGCCTCTAGTCCGCCTGGTAGATCCCAGCAGAGTGGATCTTCATAGGAATCCTCCAGAAAACTGCCTTACTCAGATGCCGAGTGACCTGCTTCATGTCAGCTGGCTTTCTGAGGTGGTATGTTGGCACACATCCACCCTGCTGGACAGTTATTTTCTCAGTTTCCTCAGTGTGCTTTGTTACCAAGATCAGCATCCCTGCGCCTCTTCAGCCCTGGGGCACTAGGAGTGCCTGTCTGAGCCTGCAAAGAAAAGGCCAGATTCCAGGCAGTGTTTATTTCACCAGGGTAACTGCTGTCCATCCCTGGATAAGCTTTCTCCCTCCTCCTCTTTATGCACCCTCAGGCTTCTGTACCTGCACAGAACCTCTGGCAGAAGTATCTGGCATCCTTGCTTATGAAAAGCCACCCAGTTCCCACTCTTTATATTGTGGTTGCCCTGCTGTGTTCTCTGCTGTGGCGTCTGACAGTTCCCAGCAACCCTGCCTTGAGCTCCGTTCGGCCCCTCTCAGGTGTTTGTTTCAACTGAGACATAATTCACAGTCCGCACAGTCAACCCATTTAAAGCATACAATTCCTTTTTCAGGTATTTTTGTTTAAAAGACCATACCCGAAGCTGTTGAAAGTTTTGCTTTTGTTTTAGATTTGAAGGGTTTGTTAACAAAAGAAACCTTTATTTGTCACACACAATAAACAATTTCAGTATTTAATAGAGGGTTATTTAACTTAATTTTACTACACAGTCATTAAAAGAAAAGAGAAATAGAAACAATAGGGAAGAGTAACAGTGTGTATGTACATCACCAAATTGGGCCCACCAGCATTCAGACCTCAGCAGCGCTGGGAAGTCGCTTGTTAACAGCAGCCTGGAGATAGTGCATCCGCTTTGTTGATGAGGCTGCAAATTCCAGTTTTGGGGGGCCCCCATTTGTAATCCCAGGCTGCAAACTGATACCCTGGTCAGTTTGCCTGCAAAACTTGTAGCTCTGGTTTTAAGTTTTGCAGTGCTTCTAGTTTCACCTGGTGAGCCGCAGGATTTCCGGACCCCAGGGGGCTGGCTGAGACCCACTCCCTCTCTCGTCTAAAGTGCCTCTTGACTTGCTGGTAGCAGTTGGTGTTTTTGCAAGCAGGCGGGTAGTACAGGCAGGGTCAGAAGTCAATCAGAGGCCTGCTCCCCTGCTTCTGAAGCCTGGACAAGACTGCTTCCATTTTCATTTCCCTAACAGCTGCTTGGGAAGCAAGGACACCAAGCAGTCAGTGGTCTTCAAGGCTCTCAGCTTGGCAGGGCATTGGACAGGCAGCTGCCACACCTCGGCAGCAGTTGGGTGCCTCTGCCCTAATGTTTTCAGTTTGGGGTCATAGGGGATCCTGTCTGGGTCCTCTCCGGCTTGTCATATGGATAGCAGTGCTGCTTCTGGCCTTTGAAAGCCTTTTGGGTTGGGCAGAAACATACACCAGAGAACTCTTCTGCTATGTCTTCCCTGGGCCTTGTTGATGGTGTTTGTTTTGTGACTTTTGGCACATTGTCAAAAATGCCTGTTTGGGGTGCACACCCAGCTGTTTCTGGTTGATGCAGTTATATGGACAAAAGGGGTCTGAGCCTGTTTAAAACAACAACAACAAACAAAACTGATTTGTTATTTACATACCATAAAATCAGTTGTTATAGGCATACAACCCAATGGTACATTTACAGGGTTGTACAACCATCCCCACAATCCAATTTTAGAACATTTCCATTATCCCCATTTGCAGTCATTCTCCACCACCCCAACCCCACCCCCACCCTCCAGCACCAAGCAAACACTAATCTTACTTCCTGTCTCTCTTGGTTTGCCTTTTCTGGACATATGGTATGATTCCATTCATATGAAGTGTCCAGATAAGGTACTTTTTAGCTGATGACTTTGGTGATGGTTGCTTGCACGTTAACAGAAGATTTTGTTTACTTCAGAGTATGCTTTTTCTGCTCTGCTAGTTACCTGTGATTTATTGGAATTCCTTGGGGATGTTTGTTTGTTTTACATAGTACCAGCCTTTTTTGCCCATAGATAGATGTTTTGTGGAATGTTTGGTTTCCTGCCCATTGTTGTGACGCATTTTGGGAGATGCAGCAGAAGCACAGATACTGCTCTCTGCTTTGAAAGGCTTCCCCTCAGTGAGATAAACCTAGCAAGGCTGCGAACAACCAGGGAGGAGTCATTGGCAACATATAACCCAAGTTTTGGGCCCTGGGATGGTTGTATCTGAGATGTTTAGGAAGCACCCTGTGCTGGGCCTTAGGCGGGTTGCAATTCCCTTATGCAAGAAGGCAGAGATGTAGGACTTCCCTGGTGGCTTTGGACTTCCCTGGTGGCTCAGATGGTAAAGCGTATGCCTATAATGTGGGCGACCTGGGTTTGATTCCTGGGTCGGAAATGGAGAAGGCAATGGCACCCCACTCCAGTACTCTTGCCTGGAAAATCCCGTGGATGGAGGAGCATGGTAGGCTACAGGGCATGGGGTTGCGAAGAGTCAGACACGGCTTCAGTTCGCTTCAGAGATGTGGGAGCCCAGGGTGGAGGCAGAAGCGATGTGGGCTCGTGATCCCAGAAGGGGGTGACGTGGGAGTGCAGAGCAGACACTGAACCACACGGTCAGGTGACTTCCCTTTTCAGGTTGCTTTCAACCCTCCCAAGTTCCTCCAGAAGAAATGGTCATTCTAGTAAAGGTGTTGTCTCCAGGACTTGTTTATCTCTCCCTTTTCAAGAGAGAGAGCAGAGGGACTTCCCTGGTGGTCCAGTGGTTAAGACTCTACCTTTCAATGCTGAGGACATGGGTTCAATCCCTGCTCTAGGAGGATCCCATGTGCTGTGGGGCAGCTAAGCCCACGCACCATAACTACTGAGCCCGCGCTCTAGGGCCTGTGAGCCTGACATGACGCCTAAGCGTTGCAACTAGAGAGTAACCCCTGCTTGCCACAACTAGGGAAAACCCACCTGCAGCAACAAAGACCCAGCTCAGCCAGAAATTAATTAATATTTAAAAAGAGAGCGAGCACATCTAACTTTGTTCTGTTTCCCTGGTACCAAAGTGGGGCCAGATTTGGAGGCACCTTGTAACCTCAGACCATCAAGATAGGAGCCATTATAAACGCTGGAAGAAAGGAGCGACCTGAGTTGCCTTTGAAGGGTTGTCGGTGGGGGGAACTAATAATCGGGAGCTTCTTTCTGAGGCTCTAGTGGTAACTCGACTATGAAGTGGCCAGTCTTGGCAGAGAGTAGACAGGAAAAGTTAGGAAAGGTTCTTCTGGGTTGCTAAGAGCACCTTGCTGTGCGTGTCCTTCCTGACCGCACATTGCCAGCTCTAGCCTTTGAGTGCTAAGCTCCCCTTGGCCCGGTGAGACAGACACATATCCAAAAGGATCCTGCTGCAGTCTGGTGTTTTGCCTCTGAAGTCCAGCTCCTGTACTGGGTGGGTGTGTGTTTGATAATGGGGCAGGGGCAGTATCAGCACACAACTGACATGTAGTGCAGTTGGGTAGTCGGTATCTTTGTTGTTAGATGACGCCTTTTTTTCCTATACAAAGAAGGAATCCCTAAGCAGGTCTGATGCGACACTTGAGAAACGGCTCACAGAGGAGCTGCTGGAACTTAAGGCTCTGGAAAGCTGTAAGCCTCTTCCTCCAGGGCTGTGTTCTCTCTTGCCTGAATTGCCCTGCTAAGCATGGTCTCTGGTTGTGTTTTAGATTTTTGCCACCTTCCCAAGAAAGTGGGAAGATGCCGGGCCTCCTTCCCTCGGTGGTGGTACAATGTCACTGACGGGTCCTGCCAGCAGTTTGTGTATGGAGGCTGTGACAGGAATGACAATAATTACATGACCAAGGAGGAGTGTCTTGCAAAGTGTGCTGGTGTCACAGGTAAGAGTGCTGTTGGGGAGGTTTTATCACCTGTTGTTGTTTCCCGGTCATTAAGCTGTGTCTGACTCTTTGAGACCCCATGGACTGCAGCACACCAGGCTCTTCTGTCCTCCACTGTCTCCTGGAGTTGGCTTAAATTCATGTCCACTCAGTTGGTGATGCCATCTAACTGTCTCATCCTCTGCCCCATCTTCTTTTGCCTTCAGTCTTTCCCAACATCAGGATCTTTTCCAGTGAGTCGGCTCTTTGCATCAGGTGGCCGAAGTATTGGAGCGTCAGCATCAGTCTTTCTAATGAATATTGACAGTTGATCTGCTTTAAGATTGACTAGTTTGTTCTCCTTGCTGTTGAAGGGACTCTCACGAGTCTTCTTCAGCACCACAATTCGAAAGCATCAATTCTTTGGCATTCAGCCTTCTTTATGGACCAACTCTCACATCCATATGTGACTATTGGAAAAACCATGGCTTTGACTATATGGACCTTTGTCAACAAAGTGACATCTCTACTTTTAAAATAAACTTATTTATTAATTTGTCTGCATCAGGTGTTAGTTGCGGCATGTGGGATCTAGTTCCCTGACCAGGGATCAAACCCAGACCCCCTGCACTTGGGAGCGCTGAGTCCTAGTCACTAACCACCAGGGAAGTCCCGGAGTTTGCTTTGTAATACGCTGTCTAGGTTTGTCATAGTTTCCCTTCCAAGGAGCAGGCGTCTTTTAACTTCGTGTTATCTAGAGACACCTTATTAATTGGGTCATAGATGTCTTTTGCTCTTTGCTAGTTCTTCCTGGCTGAAACTGGGAGATATTTTTAAAAGCAGAAGAAACTGGCCTGGTATGAAGGTCACGCACACACGGTGGTTTCACAGCAGTACCCTTCCCTCTCTTCTAGAGCCAGGGGAGGGGGGACACGACTGCTTCTCCCCCGCAGCTTCCTTCCTCCCACTAGTGAGTACACATTCCACGCCACGCCAGGTCTGCTCAGACAGGCAGCCCCCTTGTTCCCTGGGCCTTTGGGTTATTTTTACCTTTGGAACAAATGACTTGAGGAGCTCAGCCAGCCAGCCGAGTAATGAATCAAGTTAAAACTAGAACACACTTCTGGAATCCGTCCTTGTCCCAGTCTTAAGTGAGGACTTCTGTGCAGTCATGTTGACCCTGTGAGCCTCCCAGTTTAAATAAAAACCTAAGCCCCACCACAGCATGTGCCAGCTCTGAACGCAGCCTCGGGGGACTCCTTGAGACCTGATGGCAGTGAGATGTTGGCCCTCTGGGGCCTGATCCCTCCCAAGTGTTCCAGAGACCTGAGGATTTGGCCAGCCAAACTGTCTGTTAAAGATTTTCACTGGCTGCTGCTTTCATTGTCATGGGACTTCTTACATCCTTTCCTGACAGCTGGGCATCGCTGGTAGCACCTGGATTGTGATTCTGGGTCAGAAAGTGCTTGTGGCACCCTCAGCGCTCACAGCCCCGCCCCCCGGGAGCCTGTGCCAGGTGTTTGTATCTCCTCCTGCACTGGCTGTACCCTCTGTTGGCTTTGAGCTCTGCATTCAGAAATCACATAAGTGAATTAAAGTTATGTGCATAAAGAGAGGACAGCAGCAGTGGCCTTGGCCGTGGCCTGAGGTTTACAGCAGCGCCCAGGCGCACAAGCCCAGCCGAGACCCAGTGCCTAGAGGAGCGTTTTACTCATCTTTATGTGCCCAGCGAGTGCTCAGTGCTCAGCACGTGTTTGGAGAGCCAAGGGGGCTGGTACTATTTTTGGATTGTGAGTGAGCCCCTCATTTTTTAGGGGGTGACTGGCAGCCTCACCAAATGGTGAGTAAGGAAAATACCATTTATTGTATGTAATTTTCTGTCATAAGCTGTGATCCAGTGTCGGGGAAGGAATTAAGAGGAAATGTTTTTTGCTACCTTTCCTGTCCTTTCCCTATCAAGAGTTCACAGTATGGGACTTCCCTGGTGATCCAGTGGTTAAGATTTCACCTTGCAGTACAGGGGGCATGAGTTCAATCCCTGGTTGGGAAGCTGAGATCCCATATGCCTCCTGGTCCAAAAAACCAAAGCGCATAAAACAGAAGCAATATTGTAACACACTCAATAAAGACTTTGAAAATGGTCTACATTAAAAAAACAAAGTTGACAGTAGCACATGTACATGCCGTTCTGGTTACTCCTTGGTTTCTCAGGGGGAAGTTCAGTTTTAAGAACACAAGCAGTGAACAGCGGGCATAAGATGGAATGTCTCTGCTGAGGGCTGTGGGGTGTAGTGTTTTGCTGGCAGAAGGCAGACAGCTGTCTTCCTAAAGGTCAGAGTCTGGCCCCCGCCTGGAGGTCCCAGAAAACCCATTTGCTGGCACCTGAGCATGGCTGCACGACACAGCTCCTGAGGCGTTCTCTCGTGAGTCTGCAAGGAGAACTGGAACTGCCAGGGTGACGACTGGGCAACAAGTCACTCACGGGCAACAAGTCACTCACGGAGTCCTTGCCAGCAGATTCCCCCCCAGGCAGCCAAGCTCTGTGGGGAGCCGAATGAGAATGAGAAAGACAGTTCATTAACAACTGATTAATTAATTATAATGAGAACCAAAGCCGCTGAAGGGACCAGACTCTCCCATTTAGTCTATGCTTTAGTTTGCGTAGACAAAGCTCAGCCAAATTCCCAAAAGGTTGCTTGATGAGGGGTGGGGCGGAACCAGGAGAGCTTGTTTGTATGCAAGTGTGCAGTGGCATCAGGTTAGACCAGCCCCACGCCTCTGCACTCGGGAGGGCTCCTCCCTCCTGCACCCTGCCAGCCCTCCCTTTTTTGCACTTCCTTAAATGGCTAGCCTCTCCACCCACCCTCTTAGCTTTGTGTGTGTGTGAGAGAGAGAAAATATACACAGCATACAATTGACCATGTTAACAGCTTTAAGTGCATGGGTTGGTGGCAGGAAGTGCATTCCCAGTGCTGAGCACGCCTTTCAGTTTTTAATTCACTTCGTGAGTTAATACAGTTCAACAGGTTATTTGGCCCTGGAAGCCATTCTGTCTTTTTATAATGTCACTTCACACGTCTTTGCTCTGATTTCCAGCTGGTTGATCTTAACGTTTAACCCACAAGGACAGTCTTGGTTCCTTATTTTCCAAGTTCTGGCAGGTTTGTGGTCCAGCGTGCACACTGAAGGGCCCACATAAAGGAGAAATGGGAGTCTGTGAGAGGCCCACAGGACCAGGCCTGCTCAGGGATGCAGTCTGTTTTGTTTGACCAGCGATCTTAGAGGTGCCCTTTCTCACTGTGCTGTTTGTTTGTCCCCTTGCAGAGAACACCATTGATGAGCGGACCAGGGATAAAGCAGATTCCTCTGTCCCAAGTGGTAGGTTTTTAAAAAGACTCGAGATGGAATGAGGGCCATCCAGATGGGTAATGTGAAAAGACATTCGTCATTTGGGAGTTGTACCAAGGCTTCCTCCTCCTGGTTCTGTTGACGCAGAATTGGCAAGCTGGGGCTGCCAGCTTCTGGCTCCTTGCCGCCTCCTCACGCTGGGGAGTTCGCATTGTCCTGCAGACAGGAGGGCTGAGGGACTCCACAGTGCTCCCTCCTGGGGGCAGGGGTGTGGCTACCGCTGCATGTGGCTCAGGCCTCAAGTCTTCACTACCGGATCCCCACTCCTTGCCGCTCCTCCTTTGCTCTCTGTCATCCTTGCGGTCCATCTCCCTCCCTGTGCCGAGTCGTCTGTCCTCTGCCACCCCGCCTCCCTTCCCACTGCAGTCGTTGATCTCTTTGTGTTAGCTTGCTTTGTAGTGCTGAGAACAGCTGCCCCTTTCTTTCTTTATGCTTAAAGGACTCTGCCTCAGGAGCCTGGGGTGGGTGGTCCAGATGCACCAGCAAGGCCAGTCCCCAGGCAGTGGGTTCTGCCGGGAGAGTCCTGCTGTGGAGGGAGGGAGTCCACCCTCACCCCCTTTGAGGATGGCCCCAGTCAGCCAGTGGCCACACACTGGTTGCAGTCTTGATTCTGGTCCCTTGACTCTGGCCTCAGCGCCCACGTGCGAGTAAGCATTTATTAGTTTAGCAGTCAACCAGTTGGCAGAATGCTGAGAGTTAAGGTTAGAGGCACTTTACAGTTTAGATAGGCTAGGATTCCTGTGACTGTCCTGGCCACCGCTTTGCCTGGGTTCATTGTTTATTCCCGAACTGGCCTCTGCCAGGTCATCCAGAGCCATGGGGCACTGGGTTCATAACTCTGGTGTCTGTCCTGTTTCAGAGGAAAATTTCCCCAAGAGAATAAGTGACCTCCTATACCTCTGGTCTTTCTGGTCAACCCAGAAATTGTGGCTGGGATTGGTTTCCATAGTGACCCCTGACCTGCCAAGCAGGCCTCCCCATCCAGCCATGGTGCTGGAGGCGCTGTACAGCGCATTAGGACTGAGAGGTGATGGAGCCAAGCTGCCCACGCAGAGGGGACTCCACTCCCTTCCTTCCAGGTGCCAGAGTGTCCACGCTCCCTCAGTGGGCCCCTTTCGACTCAGCCCCAGCTAGGTCACGTGTCCTGTGACCATTCCGGCCTCCCTGACATGGAGACATGGATGTTTGTGTTTCAGTTCCCAGAAGGCAGGATTCTGATGACCTCTCCGGTGATATTTTCAGCTATGAAGGTACAACTTTTTAAAAAGCACGTTTTCTTACTTAGTTGGGAATTGAGACACACTTGAGGGTTTCTATGAAGGATATGGTAGAGCGGGGCTTCCCGACTTTGCCCGGGTATTAGGACTCGTGAGGATGCCCTGGGGCACAGGAAGCAGGATGGGCCCACAGCATGCCCTTGGAGAAGTTTGCCCTGCCTGCCAGCAGCTGCGCTGTGGGGCGGGTAACTAGCTCTGCCCCCGAGTCCTGAGATTGAAATGAGCAGCCTGGTTCAGACCTCTCAGAGCTCACACAGATTGAGTGCCTACAGCAGTGACTGACATAGGGTAACCTCCATAACCGTAGTCTGGTTATGCTACTGTGTAAAGAGAGAGGCATCTGAAAATATGGGCCAGACTGGCCATGTCTGCAATTAACCAATTTCTTTTAGCAGAGAGAGGTTTTCCCCGTGGGCCAGCAGCCATATGACTGCTTAGGAGCATTCCAGCTCCAGTCACCTCTCCTGGGCCCTGCTAATTTGTGCCCCTCGGGCTGTCTCGCTCCCAGAACACTGCATTGCCAAGGCCGTCACTGGGCCTTGCCGCGCAGCCTTCCCACGCTGGTACTTTAATGCCGAGGAGAACACTTGTGATAACTTCATCTACGGAGGATGCCGGGGCAATAAAAACAACTATCGCTCCAAGGAGGAGTGCATGCAGCAATGCTTTGGTGAGTCTGCCTAGGGTCTCAATCCAAGACACAGCCACGGGGAGGGGGGACCCTCCCGAGAGGACCCAGTCCCTTTCCTTGTCCTCTGGACTCTTACCCTCACCTTCTTCTGACTCCCTAGTGGGGAGGGGGTGGCTTTGGCCCCAGCTGTTGGGCAGATATGTCCTATGTCCCTACTGGGGTGGCATGCCTCAGACCCTCTGAAGAACTGGAAGAAGTCGCTTAGCTAGAGCTCCCCTCGAAGGCCCAGGACCAAGGGGAAGCCTCTCGTGGCTGCCGCTCTGAGTGAACGAGGGCTGGGAGCTGACCTCAAGGTTGTGTGTTTTTTTCCAGGCAAGCAGTTGTATCCTGCCCTGCCCCTTGGCAGTAAAGGTAAATGGCCTCTTGCTCCCCTCCACCTGCCTGCCTTGACTGAACTCAGCTCTGTCTTTGTGCCCTCATGTTGTCTTGGACACGTCATCCTTCACTGTCCACATCTTTTTGTTAAAAAGCCACGTTTCTGCACGAGAATGGCTGGGCAGCTTGGAACACGCTGTAGATGGGTGTCCCATGGTGCGGCTTACAATAAACAGGGGTTAGAAATGTGGTCGTCTCTTCCCCGCAGCCCCGAGGGCGACCGGGGGACACCTCCTCCTGCTTAGGCATGTGGGCTCCCCTGCCGCACTCAGGCCTGAGATTGAGTGCAGGTTTGGGGAGCTTTGCCGCCCTGGCGTGTTCATCGCTGGCCCTGGGTGGCAACGAGGAGTGCGGAGCCCTCGCAGTGGGTGGGCCCTGGCCCCCAGCAGCGCTGTTGTCCCCACCCAGGCTGGTCTGGTGAGGAGGCTGGGCCTTCTCTCGCTTTTGTCTCTGATTCTGAGCCCTAATCACGCACAAAAGACCTGCCACGCTGGTTTGGCCTCTTTCCACCTGTTTCCTGTTCAGGAGCCCAGGCCTGGCCTGTGTGTCTGCCCCCCTTTAGAAAAAGGAATGAAGCTGGAACCTGGTTGGCCAGGCATCAGGGTCTGGAGGGTGGGAGATGGGGAGGGAATTGACCTTGTCTGGTTCTGCGGCTACGCGGGGAGAGGGAGCTGGGCAACTGCCACCGGACCGCATTCCTTACGGGGAGCCTCGCCTGAAGAAAAAGCGTCTTAACTGACCAGTGGGGCTGCAGTGGGGCAACCACTGTCAGATTTGCCTGGGCAATTAGGAGTGTGAGGGTCCCCTCCTGGCCCTCGGTGCCCATCCCTCGTTCCACAGGCCACCACCCCAGCAACCTGCAGGGCCACATCTTTCTCTGGGCTGGTTGGGGGAGGGGCATGTTTACACACCCATGCCAGAGATGGGTGCTTTTCCTGTGCAGGTTGCCCCAGAGAGGTGGTAAGGAGATAGAGTTGAAGTGAGGATTTTTTTGTTGTTCAAAAAGAAGAAACACAAATAGCCACTCTGTGTGCACCTTGCATAGCACCTCCAATTTTTAGAAACCTATTTCTCAAGATTGTAGGGACTCTCTTGAGGACTCGACTTCCGGTCAGGCTTCCTGGGTTGGGGCGGGGGGACATGTGGCCCAAGGGCTGTTGGTCCTCCTCCTGAGCTCCCTCGGACACCGGTTGTGGCCTCCTGGCCCCCCTCCCCCCAAGTTCTGAGGCCTCTCTCTCATCCACAGTGGTGGTCCTGGTGGGGCTGTTCGTGATGGTCCTGATCCTCTTGCTGGGAGCCTCCGTGGTCTGCCTGATCAGGGTGGCGCGGAGGAACCAGGAGCGCACCCTCCGCACCGTCTGGAGCTCTGGGGATGACAAGGAGCAGCTGGTGAAGAACTCTTACGTCCTGTGAACCCCCGTTGCCAAGGGGCTGCCCCCCCACCCCCTGCTGATGAGAATCTGGGAAGGGAGGGGGGACAAGTGTTGACGCGTGTGTGCTTTTTCAAATAGAGCGATTGATTTGTACTTGCACGATCATTAGGGCTTTTGGTCTGTTTGTTCTTCCAGAAGGTGAGAGGGTTGCTCCCTGGCCGTCCAGATGGGTTTGCTTTAGAAGTCCTCTCAGTGAAGCTCTGTGCACAGTGCAGGTGGTCTGGCCTCCATCCGAGTCAGTTCCTCTTCGATTTCTTTCTTTGCTCCAGGTGTAGTTTTCTTTGCTTATGTTGAATCTTGTTGCCTCCTTTCCCATCACAAAAGTGATGTTTTCAGAGGTTTTTTTTTTTTTTTTTAAGTAAACAGAAACATGGGGTTTTTTTTATTAGGATTCTGAAAGGAAGAAAGTAAAATGTACAAGTTTAATAAAAAGGGGCCTTCCCATTTAAAAAAGTATTCAGCATGTGCTTTCTTTATGGGACTGTTAATATAGACTCTACCAAAGTATCCACAGGACATATGTCCCCGTCGAGGAACAGACTGTAACAAAACAACATCTTTCAGATCTTTTTGAATGAAATACATCTTACATTACAACTGAGTGCTCATAAAGTTTCGCCAAACAACACTTAGCTTTACACCTGTGGTAAGCTCTGATGTTTTCTCTTTTTTTAGCTCTGATATTTTCTTACTCCATTTCACTTTTTAAAAATTCTGGTCATACCATGCTGATTTTTTTTTTTTAATGACTCATTTTGGCATCCATGATCTTCATCTTTGCTGCATGTCTGCAATCATCCCCAGGCCTCCCTCCCTGCATAGAAATGGGGACAGGGCACCACCAGGCTGAACTCTGCCTCCAGGCTTAGTCCCAATTCTGCTGCCTGCTTGAGGGTACTCCCTTCCTCTCAAAGCTCTCAAAGCTGCCTTTCTCCTCACCCTTCTCCTAAACACATAGTCCTAAACAAGGGGCAGCATCTGGGCAACCCATGGGGTCAGGCAGGTAGACTGGGGCCTCCACCTGCCTCAGTGACTCAGGAGGCTGGTCTCCAGCCTGGGAGTAGGTAGAGGTGCTGGGCCTGGCTGGGGGCCCATGCTACCCGACACAACAGTTCCAGGTCTTGCTGTGGCCTCTCCTTGGAACAGTAAGCCCTCCTTTCCTTGACCCTTCCTAGAAATCCCTTCAGGCCAAAGGCCACCCTCTATACATACTATACAGGTAGACCTTTTATTGTACTCTGAAGACATGGTGGCCTTGTTAGATAATGGGGTTCGCATTTAAGTACATTTAAATTAATGTATATACATTGTTTATTTTAGACCTAGTGCAGTTGTACACTTAATAGACTATAGTGTAAACAAAACTGTTAAATGCACTGGGGAAGTCAAAAATTTCATGCGACTGGCTTTATTGTGATAGTCTGGAACCAAACACACAGTGTCTTGGAAGGATGCCTGCACACTGAGGGAAAGACTTGTGTCTGTTAGGGCTTAGAAATCTGTTGCAGAAGCAATTGGGTAAATACTTCATCCACTCCCAGCCTTTCTGGTCCATGGTAGATGTTGCTCCTGGATTCTGGTATTCTCCCTGCCAAACCTTCCAGGCAACCTGGCACTCCAGGCCCTCACTGCAGTTGACTCAAAGAGTTTGTGAGCAGGGGAAACCTACTTGTCGCGTCCCAGGCAAATTAGGACCCCTCAGTGCCTCCAGAAGAGCCTGTGGTCCAGGGAAAGAGGGCCGAGGCATTGGGAAGAGACCTTCCACCCACTGCCCTCAAGCAGGCAGGTCACTTAACTCCTTTGAACCTCCGGTTTCCTCACCTGTTAGATGCACCCATGGAAAGTGGTGGCCACCTCTGCCCACCTACCTGTCTCCTCATTGCTCCTGACTTGGTGTTTCTCCCCTACACGCCCCTTACCACCCCACGGGCAACCCTCAGGTCCACTCGTGTCCTGTCAACTTCAGGAGCCTCAGACCCATTGACGCCTCTGGCCTAGCAGAAGGCCTTTCTCCACCTACTTGAACAAGAGTTGCCTCTCCTTCATATCTTAGTCATATGAAGGAAAAAAAGTAGCGTGTTGGATTTTAAAAGAAACTATTGGGAATCACTCTTAAATCTACTGCAGTAGGAGGAGATCATGAAGTGAATTCTCCTGACACCATCAAGGCCAGTCGAGCTTCTGCAGGTTTTTCCTATGCTGTGCCTTTATGTGTTTCTTATACAGACATTATCTCTGTGACTCACTTCTGCCCAGATTTGTCCTGTCCTGTCTCGTGGTTTGGGAGGCCCTGTGGCCCCACTTGCTCCTGGCAGGGGGCCGTTGAGCCCTCTTGGTCTGCCAGGGTTGTCTCCCTTCTGTACTTTTCCATGTTACGGTACCACTGTTCCAGTCTGGTTGGCCACCTCCTGCCACACCACTGTGGCCCCTGAAACTAAACTGCCATGTTTTCCACTTTATAGACTATTTACAGGCTGACATTGGTCCTCTTTTTGTTGCAAAAACTGCCTAACAGTAGGCGAGTAGCTAAGGTGCTCAACAGACATTTCATGGCCTTTGTTATCAGACAGACTGCTGGTATCATTCAGAGGTGGAATGGATTTCTAAAAAAATCAACAAAGATCTCTCCTCTACTTCTTCTTGGTCCATACACTTAAGTAAGGCAGTTTGGTCACTGAATGTGGTTGTCATCAGAAAGGGTTTTTTCTCTCAACCATTTCCTGGGTAAAAATCAGGTTAAAAGGGTTGGGAGTTATGTAGACTATTTTGAAAAATTTGGAATTCTACCCTCATCAGCCCTGTGTATGATGCATCTTCCCCTGAAGAGCAAGCCCATGTGCAACCTCCAGGTGGCAGCTGATCAAAGGGAGCCTCAGGAATTAATGCTGGTTTAGCCCCCAAGATTCCTTCTTGGACAACTAGTCCCAAGTCATGGGGACAATGGCCGCTTGGTCGCTGAGTGCCCTGCCTGCCATGTCTCCCTACAGGGGCCCAAGTGGTCTCTGTAAATTTGTAAAAATGTTTGTTCCATTCACATCTGACCTTTCTAAACAAAGGTCTGGGTGTGAGTAGAAGATGACAGAAAAGATAAAGCTGTACCCAGTGGGATGGGAGTCACGCTGATTCTTTGTCTTTGAAGGGAGTATAACACCCTAGCACCTGGTGTGCATGCTAAGTTGCTTCAATCATGTCTGATTCTTTTCGACCCCATGGACTGCAGCTAGCCAGGCTCCTCTGTCCATGGGATTCTCCAGGCAAGAATACTGGAGTGGGTTGCCATTTCCTTCTCCAGGGGATCTTCCCGACCCAGGGATCAAACCTGAGTCTCTTGCATTGGCAGGTGTATTCTTTACCATCTGAGCCACCTGGGAACCCCTACTGAGGGAACATCTTAAGATCCCAGGAAGTGGGGGTAGGGAGCGGGAGGGGTGCCATCAGCACTCTCTCCTCTAGACCCTGCACCTCTGCCTGCCAACCCACCACCTGGTCCACCTGAGCCCTGCAGCCGGCAGTGTGGCCCATAGACCCGGCCAGTCCTGAAACATTCTATGCCTGATCCGGTCACCGCCTGAATGTGAGTCCCACCCGTAGACCTTTACAAACATGGACCTGCTCAGCCCTGTTCTAATCTGGCTGATAACAAAAGTACACACTTCTGACGCCCAAGCGGCCCTGGGCTATGCCATTTATGACAGTTGAGGCTTCAGCTTCTCACGGCACTGCCCACATGACTTAACCAAACCAGTGGTGAACTGGAGTGCTCTGTGCCCAGCCCTGTGCGTGTTTGCCTGTGGGAAAGAATGAGTCACAATGCCTCTCCGTGGGGCATGAGGGCCGCTCAGGGGCTGTGTGATTATTGGCAGTGACACCGAAGATCAGCAGGTCAGTCTGAACTCCCTCGTGTGGTTCCTAATGGACGAGAGACTAACCTTTGATTATGATCTTGCTGGCTGTGTCCTGCTCAGGCACAGCTGGATGAGGCTGGGACGCTGGATGGCAGGTTGGCCACATAACAGGAGTCACTGCTGCTTGGGGTCCTGCTGACAGTAACTAAGTACCTTATGAGACAAACAGAATTTAGCCCCAGCCTCAGCCCAGTTGGGCTTCCCTGGTGGCTCAGCCGGCAAAGAATCTGCTTGCAATGCAGGAGACTTGGGTTCGATCCCTGGGTTGGGAAAATCCCCTGGAAAAGGGAACCACTACCCACTCCAGTATTCTGGCCTGGAGGATTCGCAAGGACAGACGACCCTGGCAGGCTACAGTCCATGGGGTTGCAAAGAGTTGGACATGACTGAGCAACTTTCACTTTCAGTCTGGTTAATCAGAACAGCTGACAGATGGCATATTCCCGTGAAAATTCACTAGAAGCCAAGTGAGATGCATTGTTTGGACAGACGATCCTCCATGGAGATCTGCTTCTACAAATCTTGATGAGCGTGTCAAGAACAGACAACCCTGACAGCTGCTTACCTGGGCCGTTCTCAGTTGGATTTGTGGTGAGAGCACCTTGAGGGATGAGGTGAGGCAGTGGCTCCCTCGAGGACAAAGAGCAGGCTTGCCTACTGCCTGCTGTACAGTGGCCCTCTCTTGTAATGCCAGTCACCACATGTGCAGACTCCATCTGGACCGGTGCTTTGCCCCCTGGGGCAAGGGAGGGCAATACACAGGTTGATGCTTATGCTGCTGCTATAATAAAGCCTTCTGTCTCTGACCCAAGAGTCGAAAGGCTTCTGCCAGCATTTTGGAAACAGTTAAAAGGCTAATTTATTGTCGCTTAGTCATGTCCAACTCTTTTGCGACCCCAAGGACTGTAGCCCACCAGGCTCCTCTGCCCATGGGATTCTCCAGGCCAGGATACTGGAGTGGGTTGCCATTTCCATGTCCAGGATATCTTCCTGACCCAGGGATCAAACCCAAGTCTCCTGCATTGGCAGACAGATTATTTACCACTGAGCCACCTGGGAAAGTCCACAAGGCTAATTTATCAATAACTTGTAAATAGAATAAAGTCAAACCCCAGACACAACAGTCAGCTGGGTGTAGACCAAGCTTGGGTTTCTCCAGCTGGGCCGTCAGCCCCTTGGAACCTCCCAGAGGATGATCTGTTGCAATTTGCTGATTACCAGTATTCTAGAACATCCAGGGCAGCGTTTCTGTCTTGTGGGAAAAACTGAGACCCTGCATACTGTGTGCGTAAGGTCATCCATCTCCCGGGATGTGGTTAGGTTCAAAGAAAACACTCCAGGATGGGGATTATGATGTTTATAGGACCGGGGCGCTCTGGTCGTGTAAGCTTCACAAAGGAGACAAAACCAGGCTTCCAGCAGTTGCTCTTCCAGTTAGGCATGTCCATCCACAGACCTATAGAAGCACAAGACCCCCAGGGAGGACTATCCCAGCAATCTCCTCAGTCCTGTACTGCTAAAGTTGGCATCCAGAAATCTCTTCCTTAACTGCAGTGACTACGTAAAAACCTGAGGGTTCAAGTGACCCTTTGAAGCATGTTTGCTGGTGAAATGTTGGCGAAAGGGTGAGCTGATCTAGCTGTGAATGACATGGAGATCGCAGGCCAGCTGGGAACTTGTCCTACAAAGGAGAAGGCATTGCTAATACTCTTAGGACCAAATCATTTTAGGTGAAAACAATGAGGAAACAAGCAGGGGAGAGCAGTACCGTAGGATGCCAGGAGCAGGCAGGGCCTGGGGAGGACAGGCATAAGCTACCATCTCTGCTTCTGTTAGCCATGGAAGATGAGAAGTGAATGACAGGGAACTCTCCCTCTAAAGAGCAGATGGACATGGCCTTGTCTCACAAGCCCACACCTGTGTTTTTCATCCAAGCCTATACATACACCTTCCCAGCTTAAATCTCATCTCCCATTTGTAATCCCTCCAGAGTAGACAATTAAGGGTCTCTCACTGCCACCGACAGGAATATTGATAGATGGGCTCCTTATCCCATTTCTCTTTCTTCCTTTCAGTAATAAAAGTCCCCAGATTTTAGCGGGGACGTGGCTGCCCAGCTCGGAACTCTCATTTCCCTCTCTTGCAGTTGAATGTGACCAGGTGAATAAATTCAGACTGAAGGGGTGTGTGATGCCTCCAGGTCTTCGGGTCTTTAAAAGGAAGTGGTGAGACTTCCCTGGCAGTCCAGTGGTTAAGACTCTGTGCTTCCACCGCAGGGGGTACAGGTTGCAATCCATGTTCAGGGAACTAATGCTATGTGCCAAGTGACACAGCCAAAGAAAAAGTCACAATGTGTTTAATGTATGTGTGAATGGCCATTTGAGATTAACCAAATTCAGAAAAGAAAAAAGGAAGCAGTGTGCCCTCCACTGCCCTTCCCTTCCTGAGAAGCAGATGGTGGGTACCAGCCTCCCTAGTGGGGGTGGCATCCTGGAGGGATGCAGAGCACCCAGACAGGGAACCTCGTTCCTGGATGACCTCACAGAGCCTCCCATCACCTGCTCTGGACTCCCACCAGCTCAGGCTCTTGCCGGAGAGAAAAGTGAAGCTCTCTCGTCAAGCCTCTGTCTTCAAAGTCCCTGAGAAAGCTGCCACATCCTAAATGTATTGTAATGAAGCAAACAGGTGGGGGTCTGGAGGCCCAGGCCAAGGTCTCCCGGGACCCACTCACCCCATTTTATTTAGCACAGTAGTGAAGAGCTGACCTCATCTTGGGTCTGGAAGGTCTCACACTGCTGCCCCACTCCCTACTAGCCCAGTGTCCGACAGTTCCTTTACCATGGGGATTGTATTATCAGTTTCATGAGGAATAATCAGACTGTGTGTATGGATCACAGTTAAAACTAACATTTACGACTTCCTTCGTGGTGCAGTGGTTAGGAATCAGCCTGATAATGCAGGGGATGGGGCTTTGATCCCTGGTCCCAGAAGATTCCACAAGACAAGGAGCAACTCCTCAAAGCCCATGCTCTGCAACAAGAGAAGCCACCGCCACAAGAAGCCCGAGCAACCTCAACCAAGAGTAGCCCCCACTCGCCACAACTAGAGAAAGCAACAAAGACCCAGTGTAGCCAAAAAAAAAAAAACACCCAAAGGAGCCACTAACATTTATCAAATATCTATTTACCTTGTCCCAGACAGGCTCCATGCAAAACCATTTGCCTTGTGAGGTAAACTCCATTTGACAGAGGAGAACAATGAGGGCCAGTAACTGACCAAATTGTCCACAGAGCAGTAAGGGGTAGAGTGAAGATTCACCGAGCTCACAGCCATTCTAGGCTTGCTCGAACCTGTGGACACCACACTGCCCAGCAGCAGGTCGCCTAATTGACCAAATGATAGGGAGCACTGACTCTGAGTCATACCGTTTGGCACTGAGCAAAGCAATGAAACCTCCACCCTCCTGAAATTTCTTTTCTGCCAGGAGAGACAGACACTGCCTCTCAAATCCTGCATGTGGTTGTTGGCAAAGCCACAATCTCCATTCACCTCCTCTTCTCACTCAAAGACCAAAGGTCTTTGATTTACAAGACATTTCCCCCACACAGCCCCCTTGCCCCGGTTGTCGTCTGTCCTCATCTCCTACCTCTTTTCCTCCAGCTCTTCAGGCTCACAGACACATTCCTGCCTCAGGGCCTTTGCACTGGCCGTTCCTTCTGCCTAGATATGCTTCCATGTGCTTGTGTGGCTTATTTTCTGACCTTCAGATCTTAACAAAAAATACTTCAGTGTGGCTTTCCTGGTAATTCTATCTGAAATCCAGTGCCTCCCAAACATACTATGTAGTTATTACCTAATTCCCTTTCTTACTGTATTTCTCCTAATACATATTACTTGAAGAAAAATAAAGCTGTTATTGGTTACATAAAACCCATTTCAAACATCCAAGGACTTTTAGTAATTTTACCAAGTGGTGCAACTATCACCATAGATCTGTTTTAGAACATTTTCATCACCTTCACCAAGTAAGATCCCTCAGGGCCAATTTAGAGCTAATCACCGTTCCCACACTCAGCTCCCAGCAACCACTAATCGACTTTCTAGCTCTGTAATTGTCTTTTCTGAATACTCATATGAATGGTGTCATATGACATGTAGTCTCTTGTGTCTGGCTTCTTTCACCCAGCATGATGTTTTTGAGGTTTATGTAGCTGTTGCTACATAAATACCAGGAGTTCATTCCTTTTTATTGCTGAATAATATTCCATTGTATGAACGGATCTATCACATTGCGTGTATCTATTCACCAGCTGTTGGACAGTTTCGTTTCCAGCTTTTTCTAACATACTCTACATTTTGCCATGTTCCCCCCACTAGAACGTCAATTCCATAGGGCTGGGATTTTTGCTGGTTTTATTCACTTCTGTGCCCCCAGCACTTGAACTGTGCTGGACATACAGTAGATACTCAATATTTTATTATAAAATTTATTATGTGCTGAGGGAATCAGAATAAAGATAATCTCAGAGAGTGGGAAGCAAGGGCTGTCTACGCTGGTCATTGAGCTAGGGGAAAGGGGACCGAGTGACGAGGCTCCATGGAGTTGGCAGTCAGGGCAGGCTCCTCTAAGGAATGGACTTTGGAGCAGAGACCTGAGTGCACAAGGCTGATAACTGCACGTTTGTCATTATCCTCAGGCCTAAGTACCAGCCCTGCCCACCACTTCTGCAGGTCCAGCAGCCAGGTCGGGGGGAAGGGCTGGGCTGGAGAGGGACTCTCAAGGACACCTAGCCTCACAGCAATTGGAATAAATGACTCAGGCCCCCAACTCCTCTCCGAGCCTCATCTGGGCCCCACGCAGTGTGGGGAGGGAAGGCTGGGCTCCCGTGGCTGTCCCTCCTACTAAGTGCTCCCTCCCCCACGGTGAGGCCAAAGGGCTACACTTGGACTTGAGCTATACTTGGACTTGTGCTATACTGCCTGGGTTTGAATCTTAGTTCTAATCTGTTCATTACTGTTTCTGCTCCTCACCATCTTTTTTTTTTTTCTTCTTCTTTTTTTTTTTTTGGCTGTGCTGGGTCTTCACTGTGGCACATGGACTTAGTTGCCGTGCAGCATGTAGAATCTTAGTTCCCTAACCAGGGATTGAACCCATGTCTCTTGTATTGGTAGGCGTATTCTTAACCACTGGACCACCAGGGAAGTCCTGCCCCTCATCATCTTAACTGGTCCCTCAGTTTTCTCATCTGTACAATAGAGACAGCCACCATACCTACCTTTTACTTAAAAAACAAACACTCAAAAGTACTGCTAGTAACTGTGTGCAGGCATGGTTGTAGGAAACTAATCCGTTTGATTCTTACATCAACGCCATATGGTAGTTATCATTTACAGATGAGGCACCGAGAGGGGAAGTAACTTCCCCAGATCATTCTGTTGTTGTTTAGTTGATAAGTGGTGTCCAACTCTTTTGCAACCCCATGGACTGTAGCCTGCCAGGCTCCTCTGTCCATGGGATTTCCCAGGCAAGAATACTGGAGTGGGCTGTCATTTCCTACTCCAGGGGATCTTCCCGACCCAGGGATTAAACCTGCATCTCCTGCACTGCAGGAAGATTCTTTACCACTGAACCACCTGGGAAGCACTACTAGGTAATAAAGACGGACTTCAAATCGTGAGGCTAGTTCCCAAGTTCATGCTTTTCTTCCTTTCAGACTCTGCTTCTCACCAGGCCAGAGGCAATGTTATAGTGAGTTAATGTACAAGAAACCCTTGGAACAGCGCCAGGCACAAAAGTACACAAGGAGTGTCAGTATTATTATGGTACAGAGAGCATGCAGAGGCACCCTTTCTCTCTTTTCTTCAAGTGCAAGCATCTGACCCTTTAGCGGAAGCTAGTTGGATTTCCCTGGTGGCTCAGGCAGTAAAGGGTCTGCGTACAAGACAGGAGACCCGGATTTGATCCCTGGGTAGGGAAGATTCTCTGGAGAAGGAAATGGGAACCCCCTCCAGTACTCTTGCCTGGAAAATCCCATGGGTGGAGGAGTGTGGTAGGCTACAGCCCATGGGGTCACAAAAGTCAGACAGGACTGAGTGACTTCACTTCACTTTTCAACACTGCTAGTAGTCCCCTCCCCAGAAATCCTCACTGGCCCATACTCCTCTCCCAACCCCAAGTCCCTTGGACTGAAAGATCAAACCAGTCAATCCCAAAGGAAATCAGTCCTGAATATTCACTGGAAGGACTGAAACTGAAGCTGAAGCTCCAATACTTTGGCCACCTGATGCCAAGAGTCGACTCACTGGAAAAGACCCTGATGCTGGGCAAGATTGAAGGCAGAAGGGAACGACAGAGGACGAGATGGTTGGATGGCAATACTGACTCAATGGATATGAGTTTGAATAAGCTACAGGAGAAGGTGAAGGACAGAGAACCCTGGCTTGCTGCAGTCCATGGGGTCGCAAAGAGTCGGACACGACTGAACACCACAGGGTGGGTGAGGTGTCGGGGAGCATAGCAGTTAACCGTACGCCCTCCCCGTTTCCCAGAGGACCAGTTGGGCGGTGCCGGGGAGGGGCAATGAGTCAGGGTTAAGGACTTTGAACAGAGGTCGGGTGGGGCTCCTCAGAACTTCCTGGCAGGCCCACCGCCCCTCCCCAAGGCCCGCCCCCTACCCTTGCAGCCCTGCTCCGGCGCTCTGGCCCTGCATACACACCTCTCACTACAATGGAGTTCGACCTGTCGGCAGGTGCGCTGCTGTGGAGTGGGGAGCCTGAGGGCCAGAATCAAGCCCAAGGGTCTGCCTCCAAGGGGGGCATTTTCTGCGCCTGCGCCAACCCATCCAATGTCTCTTCTCCCTGCAGCCGTGGAGTCCACCTCCAAGAAGCCCCAAGGGGCAGGCAAGGTGGGAGACCCCAAGCACAGCCCCCCCAAAGTTCAGGGCGGGTCAGCCGATAACCTAAAGGTAAGTCACCTCATTCCTGGGAATTGCTTTTTGACCCCAGGACCCTGCTTGGTCTGGGGCCTCTGACTTGGGGGGAATGGGAGCTGGGAAAGGGGTCCCCTCGCCTCACTGGTGTGCCTCCCAACTAGCATCACCACGGCCATGGCCACGGCCAAGGGAGCGCCTCAGATTCCAGCAGCAGCTCCAGTGATTCGGAAAATGAGGCGAAGGTAAGAGGCTTCCCCCTCTGTAGCGGGTGCCCGGCGCCCCAAGTGAGGGCGGAGTCCCAGCCCGGAACGCGGGCCGAGGACTCACAGGCGGAACCCTCTCTCCTCTCCTACCCCCACCGCCCCCGGCCCCACAGCCCGGCTCGGAGCCGCACAAGAGCGCCTCAGGCAAGGTCAAGAAGCCCAAGGTGAAAAAGGAGAAGAAGAAGAAGGAGGAAGGGAAGAAGAAGGCTTCCCACTGATGGGTCTGGGCGGGGCTCATTAAACCTTTGCTCTGCCTCCTGGTCGCCTTCTGGTTGCGAGGCGCCGTGAGCGGTCCCCGGGCCGGGCCTGCCCCCTGCTGGACACCGCGCGCCAAGGAGAAGCCGGCTACGCCGTGTCCGTCACGGTTTATTGTTTCTGGAACGGTGGCCGCCCTGCTGGGGGGCGGCCTGTGCAGCTGGAGATCTCAGCACCTCGGCGAGGGCGGGGAGGGTGGGAGGGGCTCGGGCTGCGGGGCGCCCCCGGTGGCCGGCATGTGGCCGGGAGATGAGCTGTGGCGGCATCGCCGGTGGGGCTGAGGGGGCGGCGGCCGCCGGAAGCAGCAGCGGCGGGAGGCGTCGCGGGGCCGCCCTCACCGCACCAGGTGGAAGGTGAGCCAGTACATGAGCAGGGGCTGCGCCGCCGCCACGGCCATGGTCAAGTACATGCGCAGCTGGTTCCTCGCCCCACGCACCGGGATGCCCTCGGCCGCCGCCTCCGCCAGGATCTTCAGCCGCAGTGTCCGGATCTGGACCGGGGAGGGAGATCACTCTTGAGCCCGGCCTCCTTCGGCTCCCCACCCTTCCTTCATAGAGTGGCTGGGCTCAAGTCTGCTCCTGGAGAGCCTCGGGTTTCTCTTAGCTCTCCTAACACACAGGGAGGACCTCCTTGTCCTCCCAGGCCTTAGGAGAAAATGTGAGGATTCCAAACTAAATTGCCAAGCCAGGGCCTTAAGTTGGTGAAGTGGGGAACTTCAGAATGAACGGCCGGGCCCAAGGGGATGGCCAGACTTGGCCCTTTGGCCACCATCAGCTTGTGCTGCACTTGATGACTTTTTAACACAAGCCAGAAATGCCATTTTTTCTCCCCAACTGTTTTGTTTAAACCGCCCCTAAAGTTGGACACAACTGAGCGACTGAACTGAAAGTTGTAAATAATGACATGTAAATAGAAGTTTATCTGTGGGGCAGATCTGGCCCACCAGTCACTAGCTTTTGCTCTCTGCTCCTCACACTTTTCATACGTTCATGGGGTTCTCATGGCAAGAATGCTAAAGTGGTTTGCCATTTCCTTCTCCAGTGGACCACAGTTTGTCAGAACCCGCCACCATGACCTGTCTCTCAGCTGGCCTTACACGGCATGGCTCATAGTTTCATTGAGTTACACAAGGCTGTGATCCATGGGATCATTTTGGTTAGTTTTCTGTGATTGTGGTTTTCATTCTGTCTGCCCTCTGATGGATGAAGATACGAGGCCTGTGCAAGTTTCCTGATGGGAGGGACTAGATGTGGGGAAAACAGGAGTCTAGCTCTGGTGGGCAGGGCCATGCTCAGTAAATTATTAAATCCAATTTTCTGCTGATGGGTGGGGCTGTGCTCCCTCCCTGTAGTTTGGCCTGCAGTGGCCCAGTCCTAGAGTCTGCAGTCTTTATGGTAGGTTATAGGCTCTATGGTAAGGGTAAGGGCGATCTCCTCGAAAAGGACTTATGCCAGCGTGCCACACGCCTCCCGGGACTGCTACTGTCAGGACCCTGCGGCAGGCCACTGTTGACCCATGCCTCTGCTGGACTCCCAAGCACTCACAGGCAAGTCTGGCTCAGTCTCTTGTCGCCCAGGAGAAGGGGGCGAAAGAGGATGAGATGCTTGGATGGCATCAGTGACTCAATGGGCATGAGTTTAAGCAAACTCTGGGAGACAGTGAAGGACAGGGAAGCCTGGAGTGCTGCCGTTCATGGGGTCACAAAGAGTCAGACATGACTGAACAACTGAACCACCTAACACCTGCTCACACTGATTCTCTCAGTACCCTGAAGTGGAATTATTATCACCCCATTTTACAAAGCGTTTCCCTGGTGGCTCAGTGGTAAAGAATCTGCCTGCCAAGCAGAAAACAGGTTCAATCCCTGCGTCAGGAAGATCTCCTGGAGGAGGAAATGGCAACCCATTCAAGTATTCTTGCCTGGGAAATCCCTTGGACAGAAGAACGTGGTGGGCTATACAACCCAGGCGGTCACAAAGAGTCAGACATGACTTAGCAACTAAACAACAACCTTTTCAGAAAAGGGGAAACAGGTTTAAAGAGAGGAAGTGAGCTGCCCAGGAGCCAGCAAGGCCTGGGGTTAAAGCCAGGCCTGTTGTATCCCAGGGCTCCTAACCAGCCCTTCTATACCAGCTGAAAGGACTCTCAGAGAAGCTATTTCAAGGACACTATAGTCTTTTCATCCTAAAGGAAATTCTGGAAGGAAAGCCCACCGTACAAGAAAAGTGGAGTGACAGTCCACTGGCTGGCTCCTCTCCCTTCAGCAACCCCCCAGACACCCCCCTCTTCTGGGAAGCTCTCTGGACCCCAGGGCTAAGGCAGCCACTCCAGGACTCCTCAGTTCACCAGTATGGCTATGGGTCTAAACTCCTGCCTGACATCCCTTGCTTGGATGACCCTAGGGACCCCCAACTCTGTCCAGAAGGCCTGTGCCCAGAGTTCCACCCTCCCTTGAGCCCCAGCTCACCATGAACACAAAGATGGACACACAGCACCAGCCCAGCACCAGGTAGTAGCCGATCTTCCCAAAGAGCAGGCCCATGAGGACCCCACCAATCATCCTGTGCGGAGAGACGGGGGGAAGGCTGGTCTGAGGACGAGGCCCCGGGGCTGGAGGCTGGCAGCAGGGAGGCAGAGGGGGTACTCACCCAACATACTTGTAGCCCAGGAAAGCCACCAGGTCGATAGTGCTGAGGTCTGTGTTGACAGTGATAAGGTAGAGGCTGAGCAGGATGGCTAGCACCTCTACTGTCAGCCAGGCCAACGCCGAGCTCGCCTGCAGCCCCAGGAGGTCGGGGGAGAACCTGCGACGCCCGAGCTCTGTCAGCCAGCTGGCTGGCCCAGACCCTCCCAGAGCAGGGGGGACAGCCTCTGGGGGAGGGGTGGGCGCTAGAGACCCGGCAGGGACCAAGATGGATGTGGGCCCTGTCCTGGAAATCCCATCCTGAGTGACAGACAGCCCAGAGAGGTCAGGCCAGGATTGGGGGAAGTACAGGGCGGGGCACGTGTGTGACCCCCTGGGGAGGGAGAGTGTCCTCGAGGAGGGGCACTTGAGCTGAAAGAGTAAAGAGCTGATGGGGGAAGGAGACCTCTGCCATATCCCCAGCCTCAACAATTCATGGCTGTAATGACAATGGTTTTCCATGCCATGAAGGTAATGAACAGGGGTCTGCAAGCAAGAGGTGGGGGCCTGACCCAGGCTGGAGGGTGGGGAGGCTTCCCTGAAGCAGTACTAGCACAGTGGAGACATGAGGAGTGGGGAGGAACGCACTCCTCAGCAAAGGGAACCAGGTGTGCAAAGACCCTGGGGAGGCAGCCCAGGTCCTTGGCAGAAACAGAAAGAGGACCAGAGTGGCTCAGCAGAGTGAAGGGAAGGAGCAGAGAGAGACTGCAGGCGGGCAGTGATAGGCTCTGGAGCTGGGGCATGGTCTGGGGACAGCATCTGAGCAGGGGGCGGAGGGGGGTTGGCACGGCCAGGCCCACCTCTCAGACAAGACCTTCCTGTTGGAGTTGGGGTGCAGAGGGTGTGTGGGGGCCGGGCAGTTAGTTAGGAGAGGCCAGGGGAAGGCTAGATTCAGTGTCACTCGCCACAGGGTGGGGTGATGGGCTGCACGAGTGGGGAAGAAGAAAGAGGTGAAGGCAACCCTGAGAGTACCGAGGGCTCTGTCTTGGGCCAACTGGCTACACGATAGGACTGTTCTGACCCAGGGGAACCAGAGACCTTCTTGACTGTCCCCCCCGTGCCACAAATCCCACACCACTCAGCTGACCCCAGGCCTCTCTTACCTATCCTGGGTCCCCAGCGCCAGGCCAGCCACCAAGACGTAGGTGATGAAAGCCATGGCTGTGGGAGGCAGACACACAGACACTGGTCAGAAGAAGGACCATCGGGGCCTCCGGGCACCTAAACGTCTGCCCGAGACAGGCCCGCCCGGAAGGAGGAGGTCGCCGGGTGGAGGTGGGTGGGACGAAACCTGGAATGTAGAGGTCAGGAGCGTTGACGTCAAAGCGGGGGGCCACCGGCGTGTCCTGCTGGTACTGCACCTCCCAGTCCTGTGGGGAGAGTGGGGGGAGCAGGCAGGACCTGGAGCGAGGTGCCTGCCCCCCTGCAAGCCCTCTCTCGGGGCCAATCTATCTGGCCTGCTCCTCAGTCTCCTTTACCCCTGCCCATCATGTGCCCTGGGGGCCCAGTGCTCACCTGGTGTAGGTAGGGAAAGACGAGCAGGCCCAGCTTTTTGCCCACGTACATGGTGTCCACGGCGAAGTAATACTTGAGCTTGGTGACAGGGATGAAGCGGTCGATCTGGGGAGGCAGAGCTCAAACCTAAAGCCCTGGCCCCACAGCCCCTGCCTGGCCCCCCAACTCCCACCAGTCCGGCCCACTCACGTTCTTATCCACCAGCTCCTTGCCCTGCGCAGCGAGGCTGCTCCCATAGGCCATGGCCATGTTGGACACAGGATCAGCCAGGAAGGCCCCCTGGGGCGAGGCAGAGGGTGCAGGGTAGCCCAGGCCGCCGGGCACCCTCTGGGCCCCATAGCCCCGGCTCTGGGATGAACTCGTGTCATCAAAAAGCTGGTGGGGGTCAGCCATGCCTGGCTGGGACACGGGAACCCTCCGCTTCGAGGCTGCAGGGAAAGAAGGGTGGGAGCCTCATTCATTTGTCAGAAGCTCTCCCTCTGGCTCCTGCTACAGTAGGGTGCTGGTTTTGATGTCAGATGGGTTATCTAACCAACTGTGGTGTTGGAGAAGACTCTTGAGAGTCCCTTGGACTGCATGGAAACCAGTCCTGAATATTCATTGGAAGGACTGATGCTGAAGCTGAAACTCCAATACTTTGGCCACCTGATGTGAAGAACTGACTCATTGGCAAAGACCCTGATGCTGGGAAGGATTGAAGGCAGGAGGAGAAGGGGATGACACAGGATGAGATGGTTGGATGGCATCACCGACTCGATGGACATGAGTTTGAGCAAGCTCCGGGAATTCGTGATGGACAAGGGAGGCCTGACGTGCTGCAGTCCATGGGGTCGCAGAGTTGGACACGACTGAGCGACTGAACTGAACTGAACTTAGGGTTGTCCAGTCAGGTCTGGGCGGCCGCCATCCATCCATCCATCCTTCCAAATAACGATGATGATGATGACAGTGATGGCCACTATGTACTGGGGTTGACTGCACAAAGTCTGGTACTAAGCCTTTTACAGCAAGACAGACTGTCTAGACAGACAGTCTCTCTTCCTGTTCCCTCTTTATCATTCAGCTCCAACCGCAGGGGCCTGTTGCTCACTGAACACAACAGGCACCTTCCATCTCAGGCCCTCTTCACTGGCAGTTCTGAAGCTCTTGCTTCAGACACCCTCAGGACTCTCTCTTCCCCTCGAAGTCTTGGCTCCATGGGACCTTCCCCAACTATCCTGTCTACAACTGCATCTCCCTGGGTAACAGCCCCCATTCCCTTTCTGCGCTTAATTTGTATCTATAGAACTCAGCACCAGCTGACATATTAGCTGTTTAATTTCTCTTGTTTCACTGTCTCCCCACCAAGGTAAAGAGCTCTGTCTTGTTTGTGGCTGAAGCCCTAGCCTCTAGAACAAGGTTGGAGTAGATGCTTGATTAAAAAAAAAAACCTGATGAATGAGTAAATGGCCATTCCCATTTTACAGATGTGGAAACTCAGGCTTAGACGCTAAATGGGGACTTCCCTGGTGGTCCAGTGGCTGAGATTCTGTGCTCTCAATGCAGGGGGGCCTGGGTTTGATCCCTGGTCGGGGAACTAGATCTCACGTGCGGCAACTAAGACCTGACTTAGCCAAGTAAGTAAATAGATAAATAAATAAAGAGAGGCTAAATGACTTGTGCAAAGGGAGAGACAGAACAGGATTCCACCCCAGGTCGACCTGTTAAATAGTATAATAATTAAGCCCCAACTGACCACTGAAATCACAGCAGGCCATGTTCTAAACACTGTGGATGAACTCATTTAATCCTCACAACAACCCATTCTGTCCTGGTGATACCATCATCGCATTTTACAGATGCTGCTGCTAAGTCGCTTCAGTCGTGTCTGACTCTGTGCGACCCCATAGACGGCACCCCACCAGGCTCCCCCGTCCCTGGGATTCTCCAGGCAAGAACACTGGAGTGGGTTGCCATTTCCTTCTCCAATGCATGAAAGTGAAAAGTGAAAGTGAAGTCGCTCAGTCGTGTCTGACTCTTCTCGACCCAATGGACTGTAGCCTACCAGTCTCCTCCGTCCATGGGATTTTTCAGGCAAGAGTACTGGAGTGGGGTGCCACTGCCTTCTCCTTTACAGATGGGATGCCCCCAAAGAGGTTCAGGTCCTTGCCCAAAATCATACAGATAGCATGAAGCAGAGCTGGGTCTCAAGTTTTCAAAAGGTCCCTCTGCTTCATATGGGGAGGCCAGGACAGGGAGAGGAGAGGAAGGAAGCGAGAAGATGGTCCAGGTAGGAGAGATGGATGAGGTGGGCATTGTGGGGGGCAAGGGGGGCGCTGATTCTGAATGAATCTGGAGGTAGGGCAGGATTTCGGGAAGTGCGCTTGGCTGCGGGAGGGTAAGGAAGAGGGAGGAATCCACGTTGTCTTCTCAGATTCTGATCTGCGTGGGTGGGGTGCTGTCTACAGAGATGGGGAATATGAAGAGGGAGGATCTGAACCCAGCGCTCTGGCTCCAGCATCCTGACCCAAAGCAATGCCTCCACAGCAGATTTACTGAGCGCCTCCTCTGTGCCAAGCGCCATGGTGGGAAAAGGGCAGTAGGATAACAATGGGATGGGGGAGAGGGGTCAAATAATCCACATCACGGCTTTCTTCGCACCTCCATTTTCTTTTTGGTGGAAAGGTGTCCACTCTCTGGGGCAAAGTGACACTCATAAACTGCTCAGCCCCTGGCCTGGCCCATAGAAGAGTGATCCATCTCATCACCTGCCATCAGTTATCAGCCCCTCAACTCTTCCTCTTCATTATGTGTAGCCTGAGAACAGACCCAGGGAAGTCCTCGATCTCAAAGCCAATAGCGCCGGCCCTGGCCCACTTGTCCCTGAGCACCACTTTTCTTTCCCTCTCCCACTTCTGGCCAAAGGGCTGGTTTCCTGAAAGCTTTGGCATAAACCCTTCCTTCCTCTTTGTCACCACCTCTGACCTTGGCAGCTGGGGTTCTGCTCTCACTGGTCCCTTAAATGTACCTGCACCACCAGGCCGGGGCTGTTATTCCTCTCTGCTCGGACTCAAGGCCCTTGGCAGCACTGAGGTCCTTGCCACAAATGCCAACCTCTGACTCAGTATCTGCTTTCTTGGCTTCTGAGACACCATACTACCTTTTCCTCTCTCCTGTCAGAGTCCCACAAACATCGACTGAGCCCCTCTGTGTGTTAGGCTCTGCTGGCAGGCAAAGTGGATACAGCAGTGAACAAAAGGGAACAGCTCATGCCTTTATGGAGCCGATGGTCTGATCAGTCCCTCAGTCACTGATTTCTCTCCAGCTCCCCGAACTGTGTGACCCAATTTTTCACCCTTACCCTTCTCTCACCTAGGGCAATCTCACCACACTCCTGGCTTTCAAAACCACCCACCTGATGCCCTGGGCTGTCTCTAGCCACCATATCCTGCCACAGCCCTCTGGCTGCCCCTGGGCCTTTACCTCTGACATTGGTTCTCACCCACCATGTCTCAATGTTACCCTCCTTTCTCAGATTCTGTCATCTTGCACCTGAATTAAATGTCCTACCAGGTTCCCCTGTTCATCCTTGGGCCCAGCAGAGAGTATTTCATGCCCTCTGCCTAAGATCATTGCCCACTGCACTGAGAATAAAATCCAGATGCCTTTGAGGCCCTGCATGACCCAGCCCTGCCAACCACCCTGGTTTGTTACCTCTCTTGGGACTCATTCCACCTGGCCACAAGGGCCTCCGCCTCTCGGGCCCTGACCCTGCCAAGCTCCTCGCCTCCTCAAGCTTTAGAAGAGACAGTGCTATCACCCTGGAACACGTTCCCACAAGTAACACCGGCCAATAGAGCACCTGGCCTCAGCTCAAAAGACTCCTTCTCAAGAGACCTTCCTTATCCTCCATATGAAGCCCTAGCCCTACCTTGCTCTTTCTCGTAATATCCAGTGGTTCTTTTTTCTCTTTTAAGCAGTTAACACAATTTCTAAATCTATCTTCATTTGTCTACTTGTTTCCTCAGCACAAGCCTCCCAGGCTTTTCCCTCTCATCACAAATCCCCTTCTCATTCCTCATCATCAGCTGTATCTCTTCCAGGAAGCCTCACTGACACAGCAGGGCTGGGTCAAGTTTCCTAATCTGGCTAACACACACCTCCATCCCAGTCATAAGCTCTCTGACTGTGCTTCCCCCATCCCAGCCCTGAGCCCTATGCCTGCACATAGCTCCATCATACTAGACTGTTGCTGTCTTCCGCTTTGTACTGGTAGCTCCATGAAGACAGGAAGCAGGACTGATGGGCACGTCTGTGTCCCCAAGATCTCCTACCAGAGGGCCAACCAGATATCTTAACAAAGGTTGAAGGGAGGAATGCAGGCATTATGACCTGAGGCCTATTTAACTGCCGCCCCCCGCCCCCCACCCCATCAATTTCCAATTTACTCTCTTTACAGTTCTAATTACTTCCCAAATTATCTTGCTGACTAGTTTACTTCCGACTTTAGTGTCTGTCTTTCCACTAAATTCTGCGCTGTAAGTTGTCAAGTTGTAGGCTACCACTGGGTATTCAAATTCCACCAGCACAGGGCCTGGCACAAGTGAGCTGAAGCGAGATACGCTGAATGGATAAACGAGATGCACGGACACTCCTGGAGATGAAGAGGAACTCAGAAATGTACAGACACGGGAAAGCAGCACAGCAAATCCAGGTTTAAATCTTAAATGAGGAGTAAACACGGCCCTCTGCGATCACGCAGGGCTATAGGACTATAAACGCCTTCCTATGGTGCGTGGGCAACCGCGCAAGGCTACGGAAGGGTGGAGAGCGGCCAGAGGGCTAACTACAAATGAATGGAAGTCGCGTTTTTCTGCACATCACACAATATCTTGCCCAAACTTGTTTTCTTCTAAAGGAATTTCCTAAAGAAAAGAAGAATCGACCCCAACGCGCCCCCTACCCGACCTGGCATCCCCGCGCTGTGCACACCTCGTAGCTCCCTGACCTCGTAGCTCCCTGACCTCGTGACCTCTGACCTGTGGCTACCTCGCCAACCGCCGAGACGGCCCCGCCACGCCCCGCCCTCCCGAATGCTTCGGTCGGCCACGTACGCCACTTACGCTGCCGGGGCGTCCCCACCGCCGCCAAGCCTGCCGGGTTCATCTTTCGCCGCCGTAGCCACCGCCGCCGCAGCCGCCGCCCCAGCCACGGTTCGAAATGTGCCCGCCCGGCTCCCGTAACCACGCCCTACCGGCAACACGGCAGCCAATGGACGTCTCGATCGCGCAAAAGCCACGCCCTCTCACGGAGGCCTAGAGAAGTTGGCGGTAAGAGGAGAGTTTGGACGCCGGTGACGTAAGGCAAGAGTCAGGCCTGCAGGGCCAGGAGGGCGGAGCCGGGAAGAATCCGTGGAGTGGGAGGTGTCGTGTATGCTGGGAAATGTAGGTGTCGCGCGAAGAGGCCGATGGGAAATGGAGTTCTCTGTAAAAAGCGCTCAATTTAGCTCCTGAGCGTACTGGGAAGCCAGAGAAGGGTATGGAGCACGAGGAGACACATTTGTATTCCCCAGCGGCTAAGTGGAGTTGTGCGGGCTCTGGGGCTTATACAGTTTTGCCAGACTTTAAGTATTAAAGTGATTATTTAGAGTGACAAAAGGACATCCAACAAGTTAGATGGGAAGAACCAGTTGTCTTTTCTTGAGGTGTATTGTTGAAAAACAAAATTAAACAGGGAAAATATGAAGACCTAACGAGCTTTATTCAACAACTTATGAATTAGGCAGCCTCACATCTAGTAAATAGGAGGGAGTTTGTAGGAATTGTACAAAACGCAGGGTTTTTATGAAAGGAGGCAAGGAAGTTATTAACAAAAGAAAAGGAAGAATTGTTTCAGGCCAGGTCACCTTCTTTTAGGGGGAAGGTGAGAATCTATCATGTAGAATACTTGTACTTTTGTAGGTGGGAGTTGGGGGTGGGAGTGTGGAGTGTAGAAATGGAGAGGTCCCGTATGATAGATTACCTTACTGGTGCTGACCAAGAAATTCCAAACCGGCTGATTAAGATTACCTTCCTGGGGAAGGACAAAATTGCAACTAGGTCAGATATTAAAATCTAGGTTTGGTATCATGGGGCTTCTTTGGTTGCTCAGCTCTTAAAGAATCCACCTGCAATGCAGGAGACCTGCACTGGGTTCGATCCCTGGGTTGGGAAGATCCCCTGGAGAAGGGAAAGGCTACCTACTCCAGCATTCTGGCTTGGAGAATTCCACAGACTGTATAGTCCATGGGGTCGCAAAGAGTCAGACATGACTGAGCAACTTTCACTAATGTGTTGGTATCATGGGCTTTAGCACAAGTGACACATTTGGGGGTCTCTGGTTTTCTTTTTAACACTATCTTTAGACATTTCCCCCCAAATTCATAAAAATGCTCCTGTGTTTCAACCTGGTTTCCCAAAAACACTATAACCCTCCGAAACTGAGTGCACACAGGTGCACCTGATAGTGAGGAGCCCTGAAAATTGTTACCTTAGTTTTTCCTGTGTCTGCCCTCTCTCTCTCCCTGGTTAACTCTGTCTCCTCCTCTTTCTGCCCCTCAGCCTCCCCTTTTCTGTCCCTCAGTTCCTCCAGTTATCTCAGGCAAAGATAATGGTAGAAATGACTTCTGAGTAGTATTCCGGAAGGATGTCAGCAAGTGACCCTGTCACTGTGGCTTTCCCTTTCCTCCTATGAGACATTGTCTTTTCTGGGGAACCTGAAGAGTGTTCTGGTCTCTCAGTTATGAGTCCTGGCTCCACAGTCCTGTAGGCAACGCCCTCCCAGCCCCTGTCTCTCTGCTTGCCTCATCACAGCCCCTGACCCTCTGGTCTGTCACTCTGTTGAAGTGCTGGGAGCCCCCTGAGGGCAGGACCCAGGACAGCCTTGGTCGCTGCTGTTTCCCTGGCATCAACCAGGAAAGGGCCGGGCACAAAGTGGGCGCTGAACAAAGATTTAGTGACTAGCTAAGGGGTTGCTAAGAGTTGGATGCAACTGCGCCACTTCACTTTCACTTTTCACTTTCATGCATTGGAGAAGGAAATGGCAACCCACTCTAGTGTTCTTGCCTGGAGAATCCCAGGGGCGAGGGAGCCTGGTGGCGTGCCGTCTATGGGGTCGCACAGAGTCGGACACTACTGAAGCGACTTAGCAGAAGCAGCAGCAAGGATCCCCAGTCTGTGAGGGCACAGGTGACACCTGGCCCTGTGGTGCCCCCTTTGTGGCGCCCCCTCCAGGTGGATGCATTCCCATTCCAGAACGCATGACTTGACGAATGGATGGAGGGCTGGGTTTCAGTTTGTTCCTCTGGGCGCAGTCGGGCAGCGACTCCTCGGTCCACGGGCGTAAAGGAGTTTTCGGATTCTCTCTGGTATAGGGAGCCGCCCGCTAGGGGCAGAGAGCACCCTGCCGGTCTCCTAGGTCCGTGAGCGCTGGGCTCCTCCCCCTCGGTGCCCACACCTGGCGGTGGGGCGTGCCTCAGTTTCCTCCACCTCCGCCCCTCCCCTTTTTTCTCTTCTTCCTCTTTGGGTCGCTGGTGGCAGAGCGTCGAGCACTCCCGGAACTGAAGCCCGGCGCCGAACGATCGGGAGGCGGGGGCCACGTCAGCGGGGCGGCGGGGGGCTCCGCGGGCCGGCCGGCTGAGCCATGCGACGGGGCGCGCTCCTGGCGGGCGCCCTGGCAGCATACATCGCGTACCTGGTGCTCGGCGCGCTGCTGGTGGCCCGGCTGGAGGGGCCGCACGAAACCCGCCTCCGAGCCGAGCTGCGGATGCTGCGCCAGCAGCTGCTGCGGCGCAGCCCGTGTGTGGCCGCCCCTGCCCTGGACGCCTTCGTGGAGCGGGTGCTGGCGGCCGGACGGCTGGGGCGCGCCGCGGTCGCCAATGCCTCCGGGTCTGCCAACGCCTCGGACCCCGCCTGGGACTTCGCCTCTGCTCTGTTCTTCGCCAGCACGCTGGTCACCACCGTGGGTACGTGAGCGCCGCCCTGAGTCCCCGGCCCACGAGGACCCGGGACCCCCTGCTTCCCCTCGCCTCCCTAGGGACCCCAGAGCCACCACAAAAATACCCCGATCCCAGCAGATCATTCTCAGTTAACTCTGAGCCCAGGATCCCCTCAAAACCCCTTGATGAGAACCTGGGACCCACACTTGTGGGATCCTCCACTTTGGGGAGTCCCCATCCAAACCTTTCCTCCCAGTAGGAAGTCCTGTAGTTCACTTAGGGTCCAGGATCATCCTCAAAGTACCTTCTGGCAAGCATCTAGGGCTCCCTTCCTCTGCCTTAGCCACGTTGGAGACCTGGGTCCAGTCCCCTCTGGGCCTAGAACAATCCTCAGAGACCTCCTTTGAGAACGCAGGGCCCTCTGCCTGAGACTCTCTCCCCTTTAGCCACCCAGGACCTCCGCCCTTCTCTCTGGCTCAGACCTCCATCCCCTCCAACACTGTCTCCCGATTCTGCAAATATATCTTTCTGGGATATGTCCTTCCGGAAGCTTTACCTCAATCTCCTCCTGACCCTGGTGGCCCAGTGAGGACCCTCAATCTCCAGACCCTCTCCAGGCACCATCACTAAAGACCTTACTGCCAGTAGAGATCCCTCAGCAAAGACCCAGGGAATCCATCTCAGACTTCCACCCCTCTGGACCTAGACCACTCCCCAGCAAGGGCCCCTGCCCTCCTCCTGACCATTGTCATACTTCCCTGCAGGTAGCCCTGACTCTAGACACAGGACCCCTCTTCACATCCCACTCCTTCTTGGCATCTCCTTTGTATTGGGGGAGCCCTCAATGCAGGGCTTCCCTTCCATTAGGAACACCCCTGTTCCCTCTAAACCTGTGATTTCCAATTCTGCAGCCCTCAGCTGTGGAAGTGTGGGAGAGAAGTCGAGCGCCTTCCAGGAAGAACCACTGACTTTCTAACCGGAAGGTCCTCACCCAGGACTTCCACCCCTCCAGTCCCAAAACAGCTCCAGCGAAAACCCCTAGTGTTTTCCAGACCAGGGACTTCCCATGGGGGCCTCTATTTATTTTGACCTCTCCACCCAGCATGTGGGATTTAACCTGTGCCCTCTGCAGTGGAAGCTCAGAGTCCTAACCACTGGACGACCAGGGAATTCTATAGGGGCCTCTTTGAATGTGACAACCCTAGCTGAGATTGTCACCAATCTCTGGTCCCTGACACTCCTTATAAGAGCCCCTGAATACCTGGGACCCCAATGCTGGTCACACATGCTATCCTTGAGACAAGAATCCACCCCCCCCCAACCAGGGTACCAGCCCAGAGACTCTACTCTCTGAACCTGCTGCCCCTGCCCCTAGACTCCCCCTGTCCACCATGAATTTCCCAAGAAAGGGAACCTCCTTGGGACCTGGGACCCCTTTAGTCTCCTCCAGACCCACAGTTGGAACCTTTTGCCCCAGCTGTGTCCCAGCCTGGTTTGGACTCTCCCTCCATCAAGGATGCTCCAGGCTCTTTGTACCCCAGAACCCTCCCCACTGTTCACTCAAGACCATTACCAGTTTTCACCCTGGACACTCTCAGCCAGGACATGAGACACACACGCCCTCCCATCATCCCCTTAGCATTGTCTCCCCCCATCATGTTGCCTCAGGCATCCTTGGGCTCAGAAGCCCCCTCTACCTAAGAACCCCCCCTCCTAATCCCATTTGTAATACCACTGGTGCCCGTCCCCCTTTTTCCTCTGGACCCAGGACCCAGCCCCAAACCAGGATCTGTTTCAAACCAGGACACTGGCCTCTGATTTCAGATTACTAACTGGACCCCACAGATCCCCTTCTCTGGACTCCTACAGCCTCAAGGAGGACCAACACACCCCTCCATCAGCCCTACCTGGGAAATCCCTCACCTCAACGCTCCTCAGACCTGGAAAATCCCTTTGTTTGTCAGGCTCTGCTGGTCCTCCCACAACCCCTCCCCAGCCCCCAAACTTCCTCTTTGCCTCTTAGCTAAGATTTGGCTTCCCAGGAGACTCAAGTGGTAATGCATCTGCTTACCAATCTAGGAGACTGAGGAGAGGCAGGTTCGATCCCAGGGTTGGGAAGATCCCTTGGAGAGGGAAATAGCAACCCACTCCAGTATTCTTGCCTGGAAAATTACATGGACAGAGAAGCCTGGAGGGCTCAACTGTCCATGGGGTCGCAAAGAGCTGGACATGGCTTGGCGATTTAGCATGCTAGGATTTGGACTGGGGAGGGGTCTGGGGCTCAGCTAGCCCACACCCCTAACTCCCCATCCCTGCTGATAGTAGCCTTTGCCATCTGTCACCGTGAGGCCCTTTTGTCACTCTCAAGAGGACCAGCAAACCAGGCCCCAGCAGCTGGGCTGGATCTCACAGACTCTGCCCACTTGCTGGCTGGGCCTGCCCAACCTGCTTCAGAGCTTCACTCTCCCTGTCTCCTCCTAGATCCTGGCTTGAGAAGTTATCCCAGGCAGGACAGGTGAAGAAGCCAAACTCAAGGCAGGCACAGGTTCAGATTCCTGTTCAGGCACTCCTGATCTCTAGTCCTCTTTGTCCTCCGTCATCTGTAAAATGGGGATAATCACACTTCCTACTTCACAGGAATAGTAAGAACTGGTAGAAGACTTAACCACACCACATATGGACTTTACTCACTCATCACAATAAGCCTTGTGAGCCAGGTGCTGTGTGTGGTCCAATTTCTTAGCAATAGAATCAGAGGCCCAGAGAGGTTGGACAGCTTGCCCAAGGCCACACAGCTAGGAAGTGTAGAGTGCAGATTTGAACCGAGGCTGTTAGGCCTTGGAGTCCCATGCTTTTTTTTTTTAATAAAAGAAATTTTTTTTTAAATTTTGGATGCGCTGGGTCTTTGTTGTGGCACGTGGTGTGGTCTTTCTCTAGTTGTAGCATGCAGGCTTCTCTTGTTGTGGCATTAGACCTTCTCTAGTTGTGAAGCACGGGCTCCAGAGCATACAGGCTCAGTAGTTGTGGCACATGAAGTTTGTTGCCCTGTGGCATGTGGGATCTTAGTTCCCCAACCAGGGATCGAACCCAAGTCCCCTGCATTGGAAGATGGAGTCTTAAATCACTGGACCACTAAGGAATTCCGCAGAGTCCCATGCTCTTAACCAGTGCACCACACTACTTCTTAGGCTTCCATGAATGATGAAGGGCGATACATGTATATTGTAAAAAAATTTCTGACATTCCTTAAAAATGGTAAGTTATTGCAATAGGGGAGAGAGATTGACCTCAATTCAGAGTATAGCAAAGATAGCTGGAGATTTAGAGCTGAGAGCAGAAGGAGGGGACTAGTGGATGGAAAAGTACTAAGAGGGGATATGGACGCTAGGAGGATTCTTGCTAAATTGGCTTAACAGGATTCTTGTTAAAGACCGCCAAGGACTTCAATACAAGTGGTGGATAATGAGAAATTTGATCAGATGTCAAGTGTGGGGGATTCTCCCTAAATAAACTTAGTGGCATTGTTGCATCCAATTCTTTTCAATCCCATGGACTGTAGCCGGCCAGGCTCCTCTGTCCATGGAATTCTCCAGACACAAATACTGCAGTGGGTAGCCATTTGCTTCACCAAGGCATCTTCCTGACCCAGGGATTGAACCTACATCGCCCACACTGCAGGCAGATTCTTACCTTAGGATTCCTGCTAAAACTGGGCTTAATCATGAAGAGAACTCAGAGGGGCCTGACTCAAGCTTGGTCAAGCAGGAAGGCTGTGTCCATGAGACATGCCAATAATAATAACCGAGATTGACAGAGCCTCATTTATCATTAGGGCTGTTGGTGAAACCAGGAGCCCTGAATATATCTAGAGAAATGGAAAACCCGACAACATTCAGAGAGGCCTCTCCCACAGCGTTCCTGGGCTTTTTATAGGCCCTAGTCTTCTAAGAAAGATCTGAGGCCTGGAGCTGGTTCAGGTGGCCTTACTGCGGTTGAGGCCAGGGCTGGAGGAGTTGGCCCGCTTGGAACTGGGAATGCAGAGAGGGAGCGAGCATCCCAGTCTTGCTGACTCTTTCCATGACTATGCCAGGTGCCCTGCCCAACCTGTACTCAAGGAAGGGATCATTTATGAGGCCATTTTCAAGTACTCTGAGGAAACAGGCTCAGAGAGAAGTCACTTGGCCAATATCACTCAGGGACCAAATAACAAAGCACTGCTTTGGACTCAACTCTTGGAAGTCGCAAGTTGAGGCTCATAGCCCACTTTCTATTCTTCTTTCTTTCTTTTTTTAAATATTCACTAGTTTTTCAAAAATATTTGTTTATTTTTTTGGCTGCCCCGGGTCAAAGTTGGGGCACAAGGGATCTTCAGTCTTCTTTGCAGCATGCAAACTCCTAGTTGTGGCACGTGGAATCTAGTTCCCTGACTAAGCATCAAAACCCAGCCCTCTGCATCTGGAATCCTGAGTCTTAGCCCCTGGACCACCAGGGAAGCCCCCCCGCCCCCAACTCTGTTCTAACTCTGATTTTTTCTGTTTATAAGGATTTCATGTCATCTGCAAACCTGTCCTTTCAGCCAGGCTGCTGGAGTTTCTCCATCAAAATCCTTGTATTAATGAAGCTTGGAGCCATAAGTGATAAACCTCAAATAACAGTTGCTTAAATATAATGGGAGTTTATTTCTTGTTCACGTTCAAGGGAGTCAGTCCAAGACCAAATTGGTGCTGCATGGTCAGAGACCCTCAGGTTCCAGTATAACTCTCAACCAGGCGCAGTTTCTATTCCCAAGTTCATCTCATGGTCCCAGATGGCTGCTCAGCTCCAGCCTTCCTCTCTGTGATCTAGTCAGCAGGAGGAGGGAATAAAGGAGGGAGATAGGCATCTCCCTATCTTTAAGGACACTTTCTGAAGTTACTTGCTTCTTTCATCTCTATCTCCTTGGCCATAAATTATTCCAGACCACATCTAGCTGTCTTTATTCCCAGTAGCCACGTATCCAGCAAGATCTAGAGGATCCTTTATTTTTCCCTAGTTTTTTTTTTTTTTTAAACTGGGGAGAAATACACATAAAATTTACTATCTTAACCATTTTTAAGTGTACAGTTCAGTGGTATTAGGTATATTCATATTGTTGTGCAACCATTGCCAGCACCCATTTCCAGAACTCTTTCTACTTCTACTTTTTAAATATTCATTTATGTATTTAGGCCGCATCAAGTCTTTGTTGTGGTATAGGGGCTTCTCTTTAGTTGTAGTACACAGACTTAGTTGCCCCAAGGCATGTGGGATCTTAGTTCCTCAGCGGGACCAGGGGTTAAACCCACATCCCCTGCATTGGAAGATGGATCCTTAACCACTGGACCCCCAGGGAAGTCGCCAGAACTCTTTGGATCTTGCAAAACTGAATCTATACCCTTGTATACGCTAACTCCCCACTTGCCCCTTCCTCGACTCCTGGCAACCATTGTTCTACTTTCCGTCTCTGTGATTTTTTTAATGTTTATTTATTTTCTAAAAATTAATTCATTTATTTGGCTGTAACCAGATCTTAGTTGTGGCACACATGATCTTCAGTCTTTGTTGCTGCCCGCAAAATCTTTAGTTGCGACATGTGGGATCTAGTTCCTTGACTGGGGATCAAATCCTGGCCCCCTGGTTGGGAGTGCACTGAGTTTTAGACAGTGGACCACCAGGGAAGTCCCCTGTCTCTATGATTTTGACTACACTAAGTGCCACATATAAATGGAATTGCAGAGGCTTTGTCTTTTTGCAACTGGCTTATTTCACTTAGCATAATATCCTCAAGATTCATCCATGTTGTAGGATGTGTCAGAATTTCCTTCCTTCAAAGCCTGAGTAATATCGCATTGTTTGTACTTACATTTTGTTGATTCATTCACCCATCGGTGGCCACGAGGGTTGTTTCCACCTTCTTACTATTGTGAAGAATGCTGCTATGAACATGGCTGTGCAGGTATCTCTTGAGCCCCTGCTTTCAATTCCTTTGACTATATAGAAGCCAGGGGGAGACTTCCCTGTGGTCCAGTGGCTAAGACTCCATGCTCTCAATGCAGGGGGCGGGGGTTCAATTCCTGGTCAGGGAATTAGATCCCACATGCTTCAACTAAGAAGACCTGGATTGGTCAAATAAATAAATACTTTTTCGTTGTTGTTTTTTAAAAAAGTCAGAGCCAGGGGATCCTTTTGTGTGGAAGATGGGCTCAGGGGAAAGCCTGCTCATATGGGCGATGCTTTCAAACTTTCTTATGGACCACAAGGCTGGATCTGTGGTCTTTTGGGCAAGACATTTTACTGTCAACATGAATCAAGCCCCTTACCACCCCAGTCATATCTCTGACCCTTTGGTTTGATTTATTTAGGAAATTATGCATTGCCAAAGTTAGCCAGTTTCACTAACACCTGAATTCACCTTTGCCATATTTCTGTTTGCAGAACTCACACCCATAGTGACCTTCCTGTGTTCCCACAGTCCTCCAAGAGCACGGTGGGGCTTGTCACACCCATTTAAAAATTGATTTATTTCTGGCTGCCCTGGGTCTTCGTTGCGGCACATGGGTTTTCTTTAGTTGAGGAGAGTGGGGGCTACTCTCTATTTGCGATGTGTGGGCTTCTCATTGTGGAACGTGGGCTCTAGGGCATGTGGGCTCTTCCCCTGATAGAACCTGCATCCCCTGCCGGGCGTGTGCTGCCCTGTTGAATTGTGTGGCATCCCGTGGGTCACCAGACAAAGTGCTTTGACCTGAGATGGAGCCACAAGAGGGCCCTGAGCAGGGGAGGGACATGACCTGACTCCCGTGTTCACAGGGTCCCTCTGGCTGCATGGGGGGAGAAGGGAGACCAGGGAGGAGGCTGCCGGTAGAACAGGACCAGGATGAAGCCTTGGGGTGGAGTGAGGGGGAAAGTGGGTAGGTTTGGGCTTTGTGCAAAGGTTGAGACAACAGAGTGGATGTGAGTGACGAGGGAGCCGAGGATGACACCAGGCTCTCAGCCTGAGCTGTGGGGAGGGTGGAGGTGCCATCACCAGAGATAAGAGTCTGGGAGGGGTGGCTTTGAGACTGAAATTAGTGCTCAGTTTAGGGCAATCACAGACTCCAGAGTGGATGCTGAGTGGGCCGAAGGATTTCCCCCTGACTCCCGCAGGCTACGGGTACACGACGCCACTGACCGACGGGGGCAAGGCCTTCTCCATCGCCTTTGCGCTCCTGGGCGTCCCAGCCACCATGCTGCTGCTGACCGCCTCTGCCCAGCGACTGTCACTGCTGCTCACCCACACGCCCCTGTCCTGGGTGAGCCAGCGCTGGGGCTGTGCCCCCCGGAAGGCAGCCCGCTGGCACCTGGCCATCCTGCTGGGGGTCGTGGTGACCGTCTGCTTCCTGGTGCCAGCTGCCATCTTTGCCCACCTTGAGGAGGCCTGGAGCTTCCTGGATGCCTTCTACTTCTGCTTCATCTCTCTGTCCACCATCGGCCTGGGTGATTACGTGCCGGGAGAAGCCCCCGGCCAGCCCTACCGGGCCGTCTACAAGTTGTTAGTCACAGGTGAGTGGGGTGGCTGGCTGGGGACTGAGGGCTGGTGTGAGGGTGACCTGGCCCCGTCCCGGAGGGATGGGGCATTGAGAGTCACAGCCCCATCCTGGGGGATCCCATAGCCCCCTGGCCATGATCTGGGCAGTCTGGGTCCACTCATTGCCTCTCTGCCATCTCTGCAGTCTACCTCTTCCTGGGCCTGGTTGCCATGGTGCTCTTGGTGCAGACTTTCCGCCGTGTGTCTGATCTTCACGGCCTCACAGAGCTCATCCTGCTGCCCACTCCGTGCCCCACCAGCTTCGCGGAGGAAGATGACCGGGTGGACATCCTGAGCCCTGAGCCCGAGCCACACCAGCAGCTCACCGCTGGCTCGCACGTGGACTACGCCTCCATCCCCAGGTAGCTGGGGCAAGTGTTGGGGCAGTTGCAGACCAGGCCTGTGGCTGAGGGGCCCTCGGGACTGGAACTGATGGACTGGCCCGTTTACAAGCACACGCTAGTGTTCCTGAGGCCCTGCCTCCACAGTCTGTCCTTTGTCTGACCGGCCTGAGCGCTGCCTGGATCCAGGAAGCAACACTGCCTTGCTTCCCCTGCCCCTCCTCTTACCTCCCAGCACACTCTGCTTCCCTGACTTTCTCACTGACTCTGTATTTCTCAGTCTTTGCCTCGCGCCATCTGCCTCTCTCACTCAAGTAGCCACTCATCACCTGCTAATTCTCCCAGGCTCTGGGCTTAGACCTCATTTCAGGTGCTAGATTGATCACTTCACCTCGGGCCAGTGACTGGCCTGCTCTGAGCCTTGATTCACCTCTTGGGTTAAGTGGAAAGAATATATTCCCTCATTCAAAACTCCCTCCTCTGTGCCAATCCGTGCTGGGCAGCGCTGGGGCCACCACAGTGTTCCAGATGCTCTGGGCCCTGCTCTCATGGGGCTTGCTGTCCTGTCTCCCATACAGTGACAGTTCATAACAGGCAGGACTTCATTAGTGGGGGCAGGGGAAGGTGCGCAGAGTGGTCAGGGCTGGGGTAGAGGAAGCACAGGGAATGTACCCAATCCAGCTGGGAAGGTCAGGGAGGGCTTCCTGGAAGAAGAGGCAACTGTACTCAGGCCTGAAATCTGAAGAGTAGTTAGTCTGGGGAAGAAGGTGTACCTGACTCATTTTGCTCCAGTGTGTCCAGGGAGCTAGACATATTCAGATATGCCTGGGGTAGGCTTGCATAATAGTCTTCCAGGAAGCTGAGATGGGATCCTAGCCCAGTGTGGAAGGTACTGCTTTTAGTGAGACACCATCGTAGAAGCTGTTCCTGTTTACCAAGAACTAATTACATTACGTTCCCTGGGCTCTGGAGCCAGCCTGTGTCTGTGTTAGTCGCTCAGTCGTGTCCGACTCTTTGCGACCCCATGGACTGTAGCCCACCAGGCTCTTCTGTTCATGGGATTCTCCAGGCAAGGATATTGGAGTGGGTTGCCATGCCCTTCTCCAGCTGGAGCCAGCCTGCCTTGGCTCAAATCCCAACTCAGCGGTGTCGTGCCCGTGTCTTTGGGTGGTCATTTTGCCCCTATTTCCTTGGTTTCCTCATCAGTAAAATGGCAATAATGATCATTCAAAAGATGGTTTCACAGAGCCTGCCATGTTATTCTGGGATGATCTCTTTGGCTAGGCCCTGTTCTGGGTACTTTACACATAAGGAAGATAATGCAGTATTATCATTGGATGTGGGCACATTGTAAGTGTCCTTAAATGACCATCTTGGGAACTTGGCTTCTTTCTTGAGGGCACTAGAGAGCCATGGAAGGGATTTGAGCAGGAGAGGGCCATGGTTAGATTTGGGCTTTTGCTGCTGTGTGTTTGTGGGGTTGGGGGGAGACTGAGGCTGGGTGCCGAGGGGAGGCTGGGGCAGGAATGAAGCAGGAGACAATGGGACTGGGTGAGGCTGAGGGAAGGGGAGGAGGGGGCAAGTCAAGGGATGCTCAGAAGGCCAGGTGGACGGGCCATAAGGCTTACAGACTTGGGAGGGACAAGGCCAGGGAAAGGTCCAACAATGCTCAGCTGCCCCCGAGGTGGGGGACCTGTAAGAAAACAAATTTGTAGGGAGATGTTGAGGCTTGTTTGGAATATGGTGGCTGTGAAGGGCTAAAGGGACACCCAGGAGAAGGAAGCAGGAAGTCACAGGACCCTCAGAGCAAGGACTTAGGGGGTGGTTGAGGCTGCGGACAGATGAGGAAACCAAGACTATGAACGTGGGTATTGACAGCCCTGGGTGGGAATGAAGAGAAGACCAGCCCTGAGAAATCAGCCATAGGGTATATATATATATATATATATATATATATATATATATATATATATATATATATCAGTAAGGAAAGATTTGGGTTGCAAGTAACATAATCCTGACTGGCACTGACTGAAACAGTAAGATGTTTATATATTGTATATCATCCGAGTTGGAGAGATCTCTGGGTAAGATACAGTTCACAACTCCAAGAGGGTCTTGTGTTTCCTGGTTCCCTCTCTCTCTGCTCTATTACCCTCAGCTGAAGGCTTGGCTCCCACATGGGCTCTCCTTATGGCCACAAAGTGGCTGCCACAGGTCCAGGCATCACAATAAAACATGTTAATTTTTAGTGCAAGAAGAGGGAAAGGGGTGTGTCTTCCCATGGTGCCTCTTTGGAAAGAAGGAAACCTTTTCCCAGTGTCTCCCAGCAGACTTCTTCTTCAATATCATTGACCAAAATTGGCTCCTGAATCAATCATCGGCCAGAGTGATCATGGCATCTCTATGATTAGCTTGAATTCCTCAGGATTCCCCCTGCCACCAGGGACTGAGGCTGGGGCTGAGGTTTTAGTTTGCAGGCTGGTAAATACTTGAACAAAACTGGGCTTCTATTAGAAAGGCAGAAAGTTGGGGTAATGGGAGCTATCAAGAAACTAGTCAGCCAGGGTGATGATGTATAATTATGCAGGTAGGGACCTGCATAAGGGTTGCCTGGCGGGCAGGGTGGAAACAACTTGGAGCAGAAGTTCCAGGCTGAATATGTCCAAAGGGGACTTCTTTTTCTTTTTTTTCAGGGGAGACTTCTTTTTCTAATTAACATAGTCCCATATGATGAGCAATGACCCCTCAACCAAAGAGAAAAACTTACAAAAGAGGCAGAAAGGAAGTTCAAGAGAGGAGTAGGAAAACCAGGAGAGTGGGAAATATTGGTGAGAGTTGAGAGACTTTTAAAAAGGGAAAAGTCAACATTGTCAGAAGAAGTCACACAAAATCATTTTAATAACATGAGAGAGAACACTTGTATAGGATTTACTACCTGCCAGGCACTGTTCCAAGCTCTTGATACACCAGAATTTATTTTATGCTCTCAGCAACTCTCTAAGTCTGGTACCTTCTCCATATTGCAGATGAGGACAGGAGGCCCAGAGAGGTTAAATAACTTATCCAATATCACACAGGAAGTGCAAGACGGGGATTTAGATGAGGATTTTTGGTTTTTTTTTGGTCACCTTGCCACATAGAGGCTCAGAAATATCCACTGTCCAGTTCTTTCTCAGTCTCCCAGCCTTCCTGGCTCCTCAGCACAGTTGTTGACCCTGCTGCTAAAGTCAGCAGCTGGGTGAGAGGCAGTTGCTTGAGGGAGGAAGGTGCCTGCGTGATCTGGCTTCTGCTCCCCACCACTTCTCCTTCCAAATTCCTTCCTCTAAAAGAAACCAATACTTAAAAAAAAAAAAAGTGCACACTTAAAAATGGAAAAAGTAGAAGAATATTCAATAGAAATAAGTCTTTCTCCTGTATGTAGGCTGTGATGACAGATTTTCTCAGGCCTCCTAGGCATGTACCAGCAATATACCTGTGTGTATACGTGTGTCAATTTTTTTTCTTTCACGTTGCAAAAGTGGTACTGAATGGTGAGGTAATTACAATCACAGACTCTGGAGGCAAAGTCCCTGGGTATAAATCTGAACTCTGTCATTCCTAAGTCTGTAGTTTTGGGCCACTCATTTCACCTTCCTGTGCTGTTTGCCAATCTGTGAAATGGTATAACAGCACCTACCTCGTGGACTTGTTGGAGAATTAAGCAATATCTGTAAAGCTCTTAGAACAGTGTCTGGTGCTCAATAAAATATTGGCTCATTTCTGCACTTTTTTCATATTATATGTCTCATATATGCATATATAATTTTTATATGCTTTTCTAATATTCTCTTTCTGCACCTTGCTTTTTTTTTTTTTTTTACCAACTCAGTGTCATTCAGAGATCATTTCAGAGGCACAAGGGTAGGTCTCATATCCTTTTCTTTATTTTTATTTGGGGTTGCACTAGGTCTTCATTGCTGTGTGTGGGCTTTCTCTAGCTGCAGTGAGCAAGGGCTACCCTTTGTTGCAGTACATGAGCACAGGCTTCAGTAGTTGTAGGACAGGGGCTCATTAGTTGTGGCTCACAGGCCCTAAAGCTTGTAGGCTTCAGTAGTTGCAGCCCATCAGCTCAGAAATTGTGGTACACGGGCTTCGTTGCTCCTCAGCATGTGGAATCTTCCCAGACCAGGGATCAAACCTGTGTCCCCTGCATGGCAGATGGATTATTATCCACTGCACCATCAGGGAAGTCCCTTACATCCTTTTTTATGTCCGCTGTGCCTCCTCTAGGACACACATCCCACAGAATACTAGAGTGGGCTGCCATTTCCTCCTCCAGGGAATCTTCCTGACCCCGGGATCGAACCCACATCTCCTGCAGCTCCCTCACTGGCGGGCGGATTCTTTACCACTGAGCCACTGGGGAAGTCCAAGTTATTTCCCTGTTTCACTAATGGACATGTGGGTGGCTGCTAGTCTTTTGCTAGCATAAATGAAGCTGTAGGGTGTACCTTGGGCATGTGAGTAACAGAAGTACTTTCTCCTGAGGCGGTTATATTCCAGAGTCAGGGAGTACCATGAAGACACCCCAGTCTCTCTGCCTCTGTGAATCTAGAAGGGCTCAGGTACACAGCTGCTGAGTTTCTTCCCTCAGATGAAGTCACCCTCCCTGGTCTGTGGGGATGGGCTAGGGGGTGGGGGGCACAGACTTTCATCAGCTCTTTATTTACATGGAACACTTATTCTGCACTGTGTTGCACAGAATTTGAAACAACAATGGTTGACAAAGCCCCAGGCCTGCCCTCACAGAGCCTGTGATGCAGTGGGAAACAGAGACGCACTCCCAGGCAGCCATAGCCTAGTGTGGTCAGGGGAGGGATGAGGGCTGCTCTTGTATCACAGACAAGACATGAAGGAAGGAAAGTGCTCAGATGGTGACAAAGTAGGGAATAGTATTCCAGAAGGGGTCTACAGTGTGTGCACAGTTCGGAGGAGAGCCAGCATACTGGATCAAGGATATTCAAGACTAGGCTTTGGACCACAGAGAGAAACAGATGAGTGGATAGGAGGGACATTATACAGAACTCTGGAAAACAATTTAGTTTGGATGTTTCCCTGGGGTCCTGGGGAGGTATGGAAGGTTCCCAGGGTGTTGTCCCCAAACCATTAGTATCAGCATCACGTGGAATACAAATGCTCCAGCCCCATCTAAAGACTTCAGTTCAGTTCAGTTCAGTCGCTCAGTCGTGTCCGACTCTTTGTGACCCCATGAATCGCAGCACACCAGGCCTCCCTGTCCATCACCAACTCCCAGAGTTCACTCAGACTCATGTCCATCGAGTCAGTGATGCCATCCAGCCATCTCATCCTCTGTCGTCCCCTTCTCCTCCTGCCCCCAATCCCTCCCAGCATCAGAGTCTTTTCCAATGAGTCAACTCTTCGCATGAGGTGGCCAGAGTACTGGAGTTTCAGCTTTACCATCATTCCTTCCAACGAAATCCCAGGGCTGATCTCCTTCAGAATGGACTGGTTGGATCTCCTTGCAGTCCAAGGGGGTGGAGCCTAACAACCTGTTTTAACAAGCCCTTCTGAAGGCAATGGCAACCCACTCCAGTACTCTTGCCTGGAAAATCCCATGTATGGAGGAGCCTGGTAGGCTGCAGTCCATGGGGTCACTAAGAGTCTGCACGACTGAGCGACTGAGTGACTTCACTTTCACTTTCTGATTGAGTCTAATGCACTCTAAAGTTTAAAACCACTGGAGTTTAAAGTCAGCTTTGCAGTCCATCAGAAAGTCATGGTCTGGGGAATTCCGTGGCGGTTCAGTGGCAGGGACTCCAGGCTTCCACTCCAAGGGGCTCGGGTTCAGTCACTGGTGGGGTAACTATGATCCCAGCGGCAAAATAAAATGAAAAGACGGTCTGAGTCCTTAACTGTTAGGCGTCAAGAGTACCAATGAAAACTGTTAACTTATTGAATATTGATTTGTGCCAGGTACTCTTCACGTGTTATCTTATTGACTTCTTGAGATGACTGCCTTTGTCTTTATTCTGCAGAAGAGGGTGTTAAACCGCAGTCAGATTAATTTCCCACACAGAGACCTAATTTTTTTTTTTTTTTCACTAGAACTGTGATATCAAAGTTTGATTGGGTAGAAGGATAAGTAGGCCAGAACCACCAACAGGAACTCCCTGAAGGCCTTCCTATCACAAACTTCGTCCGCAGCTCCCTCTGCAGTCCAGGGCCCGCGCGACTGTTGAGTTTCTCCCTCCCTCGGTCCCTCAAGCCTTAAGCGCTAGTCGGGAAGCGCGTTACCACGGAGACAGGCTGGTGCAGCAGGCGTGCCTCGCGAAAAGAAGTCGGTTGTGGAAGTGTAGGCGGCCATTTTGAGACCGGGCAAGAGGGGCGGGACTGGAGCGGCAGAGTGACGGTTGACCGGTTTTAACTTAGTGACAGGTACCACCGGGCAGGGAGAAGAGGGAGTGCCTGGGGCCTCCCTGGGAGGGATGCAGGGGGTGGGGGCGGGGTTAAGAAGGGGAGGAGAGGGACCGGGGGAGGAGAGGCGGGGAAAGGCTGAGGAAAAGGAGAAGAGACCAGGGACTGGGCACAGGAGGGGCAGGGCGGAGAGAGGGCGGGGCGAGGAGCCTGGAGAGGCCAAGAAAAGAAGCCGGGCGATGAATAGGGGCGGGGCTAGAAGAGGCGGAGCTTAGAGCTGGGCTATCCAGGGCATGGAAAGAGGTGGCGAGAACAGGGGAGGAGACAAGGTACCGCGGTTCAGGGGGAAGGTGAGGACCGAGAAAGTGCTGACAGACAAGGCAGCGCCGGCAGGGAACGAGGAGGTGCAGGGCGAAGAGAGGGTGCGGAGCGAGCGGAAGGCCAATGGCGACGAGAGTTCCCGAGGCAAAGAAAGGGTCTCCAACGAGAAGGGGCGGGGTCACAGGAGGGGGCGGGGCAAGGAACGGGCTTGGGAAGAACATCTCTCCCAGGATGAGGGGGGAGGGCGAATCGATAAGGGGAGGGACAAGGCGCAGAAGCCGAGCGAGGGGCAAGCTACAGGAGAGAAGTCAAAGCGAGGACAGGGGAAGAGGTGGGGCATGGGGAAGGTACAGGTTCGAGGGAGGGACAGGTCTAGAGGCAGGATCTGGTACCCGGGCAGGTCCCGAGCACGGAGAAAGGGGCGGTGCGGAGAAATGTGGGGGGGCGGGGCAAGACGTGGGGGCGGAGCCAGGCTCAGGTATGGGAGGAGAGGAACTGGGGGCAATAGGTGGGGCATAGCTAAACCGGGAAACAGAAATAGAGACCGACTGAAGAGTAGGGGTCGGAGGCAGAGCACAGGCAGAGCAAAGAAGGATAGGGCAAGTTTAAGGGGTGAGCCTGGGAGACGGGGCGAAACCAGGGGTAGGGGCATGGCCAGGAGCAACAGTAGGGGAGAGCCCAGGAGTAGCAGCAGAGGCAGGGTCCGGAAGAGCGGTAGTTGCCGGCGGGAGGTCTGGAGCAGAGGTGGAGCCAGGAGCAAGAACAGGAGAGAAGCCAGGAGCAAGAGCACAGGCGGAGCCAGGAGCGAGAGCAGGAGAGGAACGTGGAGCAAGAACAGGACTGGAGCGAGGAGCAAAAGTAGGAGTGGAGCGAGGAGCAAGAATAGGGGTGGGGCCAGACATCTAAGCAGAGGCGGGACCAGGAGCAGGGCCTGGGCGGGGCGCAGGAATAAGGCGGGATCTAAGACGGCGCCTACCAAGAACAGTCTGGCCGGCTGGTGACCTCCGCCTTCTCCAGGTTGAAGCCACGTTACCCACTTGCCCGAGATGTTTCCTGCTGGCCCTGCTCCGTGGCCGAGGCTCCGAGTCCTGCGGGCGCTGTGGGCACTGCTGGTGGTGCTGTTGGCACCGTGGAGGTTGTGGGCGATACAGGAAACCCAGGAGTGCACCTGGCAGGTTGTCCTGAACAACTTAGAGTCAGTAGGCAAGAACGACGCGATCGATCATTTCGTCGATCAAGAGCTGTACACAGTGGACAAAGTGTTCGACCTGCTAGTGGACGCACCCATCGACCGGGACGAGGTGAGGGGACTAGGGGCAGGCGAATGGGAGAGGTCCTGGAGCTGCAGCCTTCTGGGCTCTGGACATTTGCTCACCATCTTCTTGCAGACATACTTGGGCTTTCCTTACTACCTGAAGATCAACTACTCCTGCACAGGAGAAGTGGTGAGTGGGTGCAGGGGCAGGGGATGTTTATTCTGTTGGGGCCTCATTTTTCCCCCTTTCTAATATTTAAATAGGCATGGCACCATTGAACCCTAAGGACCTTAAAGATTCAAGATTCCTGATATCTCACCAGGCACATAGTTGGTCTTTATTAGCTTTTAATTTCCATTAAAAAAAAAAAAAAAAAAACCAGAGAGATATAAGGACTTCCCTGGTGGTCCAGTGGTTAAGACTGAAAGCTTCCACTGTAGGAGGCACAGGTTGGGCCCCTGGTCAGGGAACTAGGATCCCACGTGCCAGATATTGGGGTCAAAAAGAAAAAGACACATATTTTCCTCATAAAGTAAAGAAAATATTTTTTTAAATTGAGATAGAATTCACATGTCCTAAAGTTCACCATTTAAAAATACACAATTCAAGAGTTCCCTGGTGGTCCGTGGCTAGGACTCCCGGCTTGCTGTGCAGGGAGCATAGGTTTGATCCCTGGTTGGGGAACTAAAATTCTGCAAGCTGCACCTGGAGACCACTAATCTGTTTTCTACTTCTGTGAAATTGTTTATTCTGGACATTTCATATAAGAATGGAATCAAGCAATATGTGGCCTTTTGTATCTGACTTCTTCCACTTAACATGTTTTCAAGACCCATCCATGTTATAACATGGATCATCAGTATTTCCTTTTTATGGCTGAGTCACCGATGCAATGGACTTGAACTTGGGCAAGCTCTGGGAGGTGGGGAGGGACAGGAAGGCCTGACATGCTGCAGTCCATAGAGTTACAGAGTCAGACACGATTGGGCGACTGAACAACAATATTCAGTTGTACAGATGTGCTACATTTTGCTTAGCCATTCATTAAGTGATGGTGATTTGAGTTATTTCCACTTTGAGGGTGGTCATTATGAATGATGCTGCATTTATAAAAGCATCTGTTTTCAGTTATCTTCAGTATATACCTAGGAAGTTAATTTCTGGGTCACATGATAACTCTGTTTCACTTTTGAGGACTTGCCGGGCTGTTTTCCAAAGCAAATCCATGTCATTTTACATTCTTATAAACAGTGTATGAGGGGTCCATTTTTTCTATATTGTCATTTGTTATTGTCCATTTCTTTGATTCTTGCCATCTAGTATGTGTGAAATGGTATCTCAGTGTGGTTTTGATTTGTATTTGCCTCATAACTAATGATGTTGAACATCTTTTCATATGCCTGTTAGCCATTTATCTATCTTCTTAGGAGAAATGTCTGTTCAGATCCTTTGCCCATTTAAAAACTGGGTTATTTGTCTTTTTATTGTCACATTATAAAATTTCTTTTTATACTGGAAAATAGTTTCTTTTCAGATATATAATTTGTAAATATTTTTCACTTTCCATGTCCTTTCACTTTCTTAATGATGTCCTTTAAAGCACTAAAGCTTTACATTTATTGAGATATAATTCACATATCATACAATGGCACCACAGTTTTAATTTTTGATAAAGCCCAATTTTCAAATTTTTTTTCATTTGTTACAGGTCCTTTTGGTGTTGTCTAAGGCTTTACCTAACCAGAAGTCATGAAAATTTACTCCCATGTTTTCTTCTAAGAGTTTGTTTGTTTGTTTTAGGTCTTATGTTCAGGCCTTTGATTCATTTTGAGTTAGTTTTTGTATATGGTGTGAGGTAGGGGTCTAATTTTTACCCGTGAATATCCAGTTATGCCAGGACTGAAAAGATTATTCTTTCCTCATTGAATTGTCTTGACATCCTTGTCAAAAATCAATTGACTATAAGTATAAGGGTATATTTCTGGATATAATTCTATTCCATTGTTCTATATGTCTGTCCATATGCCAGTACCACACTGTTTTGATCACTGTAGCTTTGTAGTAACTTTCAAATTGGGAAGTTTGAGTCTTCCAAATTCGTTCTTATTTAAGATTGTTTTGACTGAAAGAAGCAGAATGTTGTGGTTTAGAACTGAAATTCGAAGGCTACAGACCTGGGTTTGAATCTACCATGGACTCATACTTATCTGGAGGAGTATAGCATGATAGTGAATCCTTTGAGCTCTGAAGCCAGGCTGCCTGGCTTCAAACCCCAGTCCTGCTCATAACAGCTGAGTGATCTCAGGCAAGTCACTTAACTTCTCTGTACCAAAGTCTCCTCTTCCTTAACCAGGCTACTACAATAATGATCATACCCACTTCATAAAATGATTAAATATGTGTGAAGCACTGAGCACAGTGGCTGGCTCATAGAAAGTGAACACTAGCAATAAGTTTCTAGAGTGTGACTTGGGCAGAGAGTTGACTCCATAAACCTTCTCTCCTTATCTGTGAAAGCCTGATAGTCATTCCTTCATCTGTTCATGCAACACTGAACTCTGAGTCAGACCCCCTTTTTTTTTTCCACAACGGGGTGGGGAAGCGGTACAGTGATAAACAATGTGCCCTGCTTTTTCTTCTGGATTCAGCCCACCAGGGAAGCAGACAATCAACAAGTAAATACAGAAAACAACTTATTAGTGTAATCAGTGCAAAGATGAAAATAAAATGAGGTGAAGGCGTTAGCTGGAATGGTTGGGGAAGATCTCTGAAGAGCTTGAGCAGAGGCCTGAATGATGAAAAGGGAGAGAACTGGGGAAAACATTGGGGCCGAAGGAACAGCAGGTGCAGTAGCCCTGAAATAGGACTGAAGCCGGTGTATGTGAGGAACTGCCCAGAGCCCGTGTGTGGCTGGAGCAGACTGAGCGAGGGGGACCGTGGGAGGGGAGAGTGAGACCTGGCTTTCTCTCTAGTGAGATGAAGCCATGAGGTTTTGAACAGAGGAGGGATGCAATGGGATTCAGGTGTTAACAGGCTGAATGGGGGGCAGAGCAGGAGCAAGGAGACAGGAAGGAGGCTGATGCTTGGTCCAGACAAGAGTTAAGGGTGGACAGCACCAGGGCAGTTGTGGCCAGTATAGTCCTGATAAGGAAGAGGTCCCCAACACACCAGCACCTGCTCCCCTGTGATTGGAAGCCAGAGGTAGGGCTGGGACAGGTGTAGGGGGCAGGATTGAAAGGGCCCGGGCCGAGGCATTCCTCAGGATGAAGGCCTGTGCCAAAGGAATAAGACTCATTAAGTCTCCCACCCGTGTCTCATAGCTCCCCCCACACCCCTGCCCAGAGTGACTTGAGCACAGCTGTCTCTTGGGGATGCCTCCAAGCCTTTGCTAATGCTCTTCTAGAGACTTCCCTGGTGGTCCAGTGGGTAAGACTCCATACTCCCAGTGCCAGGAGCATGGGTTTGATCACTTATGAGGGACCTGCATACCGCATGATCTGGTCAAAAAATGAAATATTAATGCTGTTCTATACCCTAGAACAGGCTTTCCTTGGTAGCTCAGCTGGTAAAGAATCCCCCTGCGATGCAGGAGACCCCAGTTTGATTCCTGGGTTGGGACGATCCTCTGGAGAAGGAATAGGCTACCCACTCCAGTATGCATGGGCTTCCCTGGTGGCTCAGATGGTAAAGAATCCTCCTGCAGTGTGGGAGACCTGGGTTCCATCCCTGAGTTGGGAAGATCCCCTGGAGGAGGGCCATGGCCACCCACTCCAGTATTCTTGCCTGAGAATCCCCATGGACAGAGGACCCTGGCAGGCTACAGTTCATGGGATCGCAGAGTTGGACACAACTGAATGACTAAACACAGCACAGCACATACCCCAGAATACATGTCTTCCTCCGTCCATCTCCATGCTAAGTCAGGGGTCCCCAGACTCTGGGATCTAACGCCTGACGTTCTGAGGTGGAGCTGATGTTGTAATGATAGGAATAAAGTGCACAATGAATGTAATGCACTTGAATCATCCCAAAACCTTCCCCCACCCCAACCGTGGTCAGGGGAAAAATTTAGTCCCCACTAAACTGGTCCCTGGTGCCAAAAAGGTTGGGGGCTGCTCTAAGCCCTGCCCTCCCTTCTTAGCCCAGCCAGGATCCTGGCATTTCTGGGAGGTTGTCCCTGGCCGCCTGGTCACCCTCGTCCCTAGATCCTTTCTAACTGCCCCTGCCTGCCTGCTTGCTAAGTCACCTCAGTCATGATTGACTTTTTGTGACCCTATGGACTGTAGCCCCTCCAGGCTCCTCTGTCCATGAGATTCTCCAAGCAAGAATACTGGAGTGGGTTGCCATGCCTTTCTCCAGGGGCTAACTGCCCCATCATACCCCAGATCCCAGTCCCTAAACCAGAAGCCCCAAGAGTAAGAATGGAATCCCTGAATGAGGGAAGAGGCTGCTAGTAGTTATGGGTGCCAGGTGCTCCCACCTTTACCTTTTTTGTTTATCCCATGCTTTTTTGCCCTATGCATTCCCTATGTCTAATTTCTGTCTGAGGACCTTGCACTGGACTCACCTCCTCCGGGAAGACCTCCTGACCCCCTCCCAGCCGAAAGCATCTCAGCCCCTCTCCTAGACTGGTCCCATCCCCCTCCCGAGCCCCAAACCTAGAACGTGTTCTCTGACCTTCCCACGGTGGAGAGTCTGTTCTCCTGACCCAGCCTAGGAGGATGGCAGGCTAGTAAAGGTGGGGTCAAGGCAGGGGGACCCACAGGCTCTATTAAGGACACCCTGTGGGGCCATCTCACCCTCAGTCCTCTGAGGCCCTGGTCCGCAAGGGCCACCTGACAGGGCTGAAGCCAGTGGTGCTGGTCACCTTCCAGTCCCCAGTCAACTTCCATCGCTGGAAGATAGAGCAGCTGCAGATCCAGATGGAGGCAGCCCCCTTCCGCAGCCCAGGTGAGCCTGGAGGGTCACAGCCTGCCTGGTGGGTGGGGGCGTGGCCGTGTGGGCGTGGCCAGGGAACCTCAGCAAGGTTCATGGTCTCAAGGGGCGGCTAGGAACGTCAGAGGGGCCTATGACCTGGTGGGGATGTGGGGGTGTTTGGGGGCCTCACAGGGATCTCTGACCTGGGAGGCGGGTGGCCAAGGAGGCCTCAGCAGGTTCCGGGGCCCAGATGGGGCCACACAGAGGCCCCAGGGGATCCATGGCTGAGAATGGAGCATGCCAAGTTGAGTTGTGGGAAGATCCCAGTGGTTTGTGGCCGGGGTGGGAGGAGGCTACTGGAAGGCCCCAGCAGCCTCAGTGCCTACCACCTGCCAGCAGAGAGATGTGACGCAGAGGAGGTGTGTCTCATGAGCTGGTACACGCCCATGCCCATGAAGAACGGCAGCGTGGTCATGCGCGTGGACGTTAGCAGCAATGGCCTGGGGCCCTTCATTCCCAATAAAAGGTGCCCTTTCCTGATCCCGGGCTGGGTGAGGCACGGAGACTCTGGGAGGGGCTTCCTAATTTCCGGATTCCCATAGAAGACAAGAGGGGTCCTCAGGGAGGGAAAGGGGCAGGGAAGTGGCTGTGAGCTCTGGCAGCAGCCAGAGCCCACACCTGTGCTTGCCCCACACCCACCTCCAGGTTTCATGTGAACATCAACGGCTTCCTGGAGCATGGGCGAGACCAGGAACTCCAATTCACTGTGGGAAATGAGGTGAGGGGGCTTCCGTGATGGGAAGGGCCCCAGTGCCATGCTCTGCTAAGTACACGTTAAGTCTTGACAGTGACCTGTGAGAGTAGGTCCTCTAGTATACCCATTTTAAAGAGGAGCAAACTGAGGCCCCAAAAGGATGGAGCCATTTGCCCACAGACTTGTAATATGTCTACCTGACTCCTGCACCCATATTCTTAATCACAGTGCATTCATTCATTCAGTAGGCACTTCCTGAGCACAGAGTGTGGCGCCATGGTAACATAACAGTGAACACACAGACCCAAAACCGTGCCCTCTCTCTGAGCTGACAGTCTAGTGGGAGAGACAGACACCAGACCAGCACACATGAGATCAAGTTAATTCCACAGCAGGTTAAAAAGTGGTCAGTGCACTGGGGAGAGTTCAGAGTGAGGGGAATTAGGTCCCTGTAAGAGGGGGTGGCGGGGGCTTCCCAGGTGGCTTAGGGCTAAAAAAATCTATCTGCCAGTGCAGAAGACATAGGAGACTCGGGTTTGATCCCTGGGTCAAGAAGATCCCCTGGAGTAAGAAATGGCAACCCACTCTAGTATTCTTGCCTGGGAAATCCCATGGACAGAGGAGCCTGGTGGGCTACAGTCCATGGGCTCACAAAGAGTCAGACACAACTGAGCTCACACACAGGAGGGGATGGCAAGAAAGGTGTAATTGAGAAGGTCGACATTTGAGTACAGTCTTGGTGGAGCAGAGCAGGAGTTATGTGGTTACTAGAAGAGCATTTCGAGCAGAGGGAACAGTTGGTGTGAAGGCTCTGAGAACCAGTGAGGAAGCCCATGTGGCCGGGAGAAAGTGAGCAAGGGGGAGAGTGGTGGAGGATGAGGTCAGAGAGGTGATGGAGGCAAATTGCGCATGGCCTTGTGAGTCAGGGTAAGTTCTTTAGGTTTTATCTTAAATGAGACAGAACCGTGGGAAGAGAGGGGGTTGTTGAGCAGCCCTCTGGCCCCTGCCCCGCAGCTCTTCCATCTGATACCCCAGTACTTTGTGAATGTCCCATCGAGGCCGCTGTGGTACACTGTGGACCAGACACCTGTGCTCATCCTGGGTGGCATCCCTGAGGAGAAGGCCATCCTACTGACTGACACAAACTTCAAGGACTTCTTTCTCGTGGAGGTGAGTCACTGCAGGGCAGATGGTGGGCTGGGTTTTAGCTCCTAAAGTGGAAAGGGGCCCAGGGCCACGGAAGGGGTCCCCAAAGGCACACCAACACCCAGAAGAGGCAGATAACATCAACAAAAGACAGACTCTGCAGGCTGGGTTCAAATCCTCCTTCTGCCGCCTCCTGGCTGTGTGATGTTGGGCAAGTTGCTTCACCTACCCTCGCCTCAGATTCCCCATTTGTAAAATGGGAACGATATTTATATTTACTTTACAGAATGATTCTAAGAATGGCACAAATGCATAGCAGTCAGACCCAGAATGAGTAATATGGGAGTTGAAGCTATTATTATTTATAGGTCCACCGTTTGTAGTTCTGAAATCCCAAATCTTTGAAATGGCATTTTCACAATTCAAGGCTAAAACGCACTTGTCGAGAAACTCTGACTTGAGCTAACAAAGACTTCTTTTTTTTATCTTTACACATTCTATTTAATAATATTCTGATGCTGCCCTGCAGAAATAGTAAGGAATTTGACTATAGGGTGCTGCCCCAGGCCCCACTGGGTTTTTGGGTGGTATATATATGCCATGATGCGTGCTCAGCCACTCAGTCATATCCGATAATTTGGTAGCCCACCAGGCTCCTCTGTCCATGGGATTTTCCAGGCAAGAATAGTAGAATGGTTTGCCATTTCCTAATCCAGGGGATCTTCCTGATCCAGGGGGCTCCAGCATCTCCTGCATTGCAGGTGGATTCTCTACTCCTGAGCCACTGAGGAAGCCTCATATATGTGTCATCTTACCTTCTAAACACTGGAAAATTCTGAATTTCAATATACACCTGGCCTCTAGGGTTTCAAGTTCGGCATTGTGAGCCTATATTACTTCCAAAACATGGAAGTAGTGTCTGAAGCAGGGTCCTTTCAATGTGAAAGACAAACATGTTTGGGTTAATTGCAGTTGTAGGCAGAGCTCCAAACCAGTTTGGTTTCAGCAGAGAAATAGGATTGAATAGGTACACCCAACTGCAAAGCCTGGACACAGAGCAGCCTGCAGGCCTGGCTTGATTCAGGGCTCGAATGAGGACTCCAACTTTCAGCTTCACTTCTTCTGGATTAACTCCATCCTCAAAGTGATTCATATCATCCCAGCTCATGGGCAGAGAAAGGAAGCACCTCTTTCCCAAATAGACTTTTTAAAAATTCCTGAAATTTATTTACTTGGTCCTGATGGGCCCAGCTTGGGTCATGTGTCCCAAAAGAATGGAGTGTGCCAGCTGGCTTAGCACGAGTCATGAGATCTATCCTAATGAGGAGGGTACCCGAGACAAGAGACAGTGACAGGATGACTCCCCCGGAGTGAAATCAGGGTAGCTTTGCCACAAGCTGGGAGGACAAGATGCTGGTTGTTAATTTTGTCTAAGATAACAATGTGCACCACAGCAACCCCCTAAAGACTGCTTGAACCTCCTCCCATCAAAGCTGAAAGTGCCATCCATGATTTCTATTTTTTTAAAATATTTGTTTACTTATTTATTTGGCTGCATCAGGTCTTAGTTGCAGCACGCGGGATCTTCATTGCATCACGTGGCATCTTTTGTACTGTGGCCCATGGGATTAGTTGCTCCGAGGCATGTAGGATCTTAGTTCCTCCACTAGGGATAGAACCCACATCCCCTGCCTTGAATGGCAGGTTTGTAACCACTGGACCACCAACAAAGTCCTCCCACACTTGGATTTCTGACAACCCCACTTGGATTAATGTTCTCTCAGTTCCCTCTGGCTCTGAATTCCTGCTTCTGTTGAACTCCTTCTGTTTATAGAACATCTCTGGTTTATAGAGCTGTCCTGTCAGCTCTCTCTGCTTCTGACCCAGGTCTTTGCAGACCTTGTTCAGTTTTCACGCTCCTGACCAAAACACACCCACAGGAGAGATGTAGCCAATGAATTCTGCTGAAGAGATTTGGAGGGCAAAGGAGGGGAGTTATGTCATGAGAATTAAAATTGCAATTTGAACTTCAGGCATGCTTTTTTTTTTTAATTTATCCAGATGAAAATCATAAAATTCATAAAATTCACCATTTTAAAGTGAACAGTGTAGTACCATTGAATATATCGGTATTGTGCAATCACCAACTCTATCTCCAAAGAATTTCCATCACTCCAAAATCAAAGTCTATTTATTCTCATTTTTTAACCAGAAGGACTTTTCCCACATTGCTGTCTCTGCTGTTTTCCTTCTTTCTTCCTGTTTCACACCTCAGCACTTCTGTCAACTGCCCCTAGGATCTCATAAGAACACCCCCGCCCCCCTACCCCCCGCATACACACACACACTATGCAGCCATCTTCAGCCCTGTGTTGGTCAGGTTTAGATGCTGTAACAGGAACTCCCCAGAAGCCTAGTGATTAGGGCTCCAGGCTTTCAGAGCTGTGGCCCAGGTTCAATCCCTGGTCAGAAGCTGAATGGTGCATCCCCCCCCAACAAAAAATTAATAGATGCTGTATCAAAGAGACTCCTGAGAGAGAACAGCTTAAATGGATGCTATTGCTCATTTGCCAAACAGCCCAGATGTGAGAAACCCCAATCTCTTTTACTTTCCTGCTTCACCATCCTCTATGCCCCAGGTGTTGATCTGACCCATGTGATTGGAGCTGCGTCATGCCCATGTCCATACTGAAGCCAGCTTGGAAGGAGAAAGAGCAGAAGTGAAGGGCAAGCTATTTTCTCTTAAGCAAGTTTCACTTGCAGTCACATTCCATTGCTGAGGAATTAGTCAGTTGGCAACATCCACTGCAAGGGAGGCTGGGAAGTCTCATTTCCACCTGGCTGGCACATACCCTACTAAAACTCCATTACCAAAGAAAATGGGAGAAATGGAGTTGAGCCCAACTAGCCACCTGCCAAAAATGGAAGAGGGAATTTGTTGGTTCATGTAACCAAAAAATTTCAGGACTTCAGGTCCAGTTTGATCCAGGATTTCAAACAGTGTCACCAAATCTGAGTCTCTCTCTCTCCAGTTCTCAGACCTGATTCCTCTGTACTGACTTTCAGTTCAGTTCAATTCAGTTCAGTCACTCAGTCATGTCCAACTCTGTGCAACCCCATGGACTGCAGCACACCAGGCTTCCATGTCCATCACCAACTCCCAGAGCTTGCTCAAACGATTGACTTTATGCTCAAACATCTCTGGACTTGGAACTGCAAAGGCTGTATCTTCTCAGGCCCACATTCAGTGGGAAATATCTTTCCCATTATCTTCTAACCCTCAAATCACAAGATTCCTTCCACTTGGTGTGGCTCACCATTCGCCCACCTTGACTCAGTCATTGTGGCCAAAGAACCCCAACAGGCTGCGTGTTGGGGGAAATGAGTCAGAACTCTCAAACACTGCTCAAATAAGAAATCCAGCTGACTCACAGCTTTTCTTTTTCTCAGGCATGTGGAGGAAGAGGGGAGGTGTGATGATCTTCTACTTTAACAAATAAATTTTCCAAGTATTTCTTCCAGAAAACAGAGGCAGCACTTTAAATATTAACAGGGCAATACATTGTGATATCCAATCAAAATGACAGATTGAGAGGGTGCAGGTTAGTTTGCCCAGGCATAGCAACAAAGTCTGTAGTCTGCAGAAATCTCATGTACTGAATAGGTGGGGAAGTGAGAATGTTTATGTTCCTCTTAACTTGGTAAAATTTCCCTTAGCAGCAGAGCCTAGAGTTTTATTTTGATGTATACTTTTTTAAAGTAAAAAATTATTTTTTCTTGTCTTCATTGCACAGCATGTGGGATCTTAGTTCCCCAACGAGGAATCGAACCCATGCCCTGGACATTGAAAGCTCAGAGTCTTAACCACTGGACCACTGGGAAATCTCTGATTTATGCTTTTTGTTGGAAAAGTTAGTAGAAAATTCCACTTTCTAGTGGAAATTTTCAGTCAAACAGAAAAATAGAATTGTATAATGAACCCAGCTTCAATAATTAACATTTTGCTTTTTTTTTTGCCCTACTTTTTTTTCCCCTAGAATGTTTGAAAGAAAATTCTAGCCATCATACCATTTCACTTGTAAATTCTGGAAATACTCTGTGATGCCATCCAGCCATCTCATCCTCGGTCATCCCCTTCTCCTCCTGTCCCCAATCCCTCCCAGCATCAGAGTCTTTTCCAATGAGTCAGTTCTTCTCATGAGGTGGCCAAAGTACTGGAGTTTCAGCTTTAGCATATCTCAGTTTCAGCCAATATCATCTGACCTGGTCATAGTTAAATTTCCCCCATTGTCTGAAAATGTGTTTTACAGTTGGTTTGCTTGAATCAGAATGTGCCTGTTGCATTTGGTTGTGAACTCTCTTAATTCTCTTCTCACCTGTAAGTCTGCTCTCCCCCAACCCACAACCATCAATCGCCTTTTTTTCGCAGGTAATTTAAGGAGCCAGGCCTTTTGTCCTATATAATTTGACTGTTTGCTGCTTTTTTTTTTTTTGGCTGCTCTGGGTCTTCATTACTGCACGTAGGCTTTCTCTAGTTGTGGTGAATGCGTGCTACTCCGGTGAATGCATGCTACTCTGCAGTGCATAGGCTTCTCATTGCGCTGGCTTCTCTTATTGCAGAGCACAGGCTCTAGGCACGTGAGGTTTAGTAGTTGCAGCTCAAGGGCTTAGTTGCTCCATAGCATGTGGGATCTTCCTGGACCAGGGATCGAACCCATGTCTCCTGCATTGGCAGGTGGATTCTTTACCACTGAGCCACCAGGGAAGCCCTGGCTGTTTTCTTCTTCATAGAATCAATTAACTTATTCCTCTGACCTTATGTACTGAATATTAGTCTCAGGGTGCCATAATAAAATACCACAGACTGGGTGGCTTAAGCACAGAGATTTATGTTCTTGTAGTTCTGGAGTCTGGAAGTCCAAGATCAAGGTGTCAGCAGGGTTGGTTCCTAGTGAGGCCTGTTTCCACGGCTTGCAGATGGCTACCTTCTCACTGTCCTCATGTGGCCTTTTCTCTGTGTGCATGAGTGGAGAGAGAGGTGGCTCTGGTGTCTCTTCCTCTTCGGATAAGGACACAAGTCCAGTAGAATTAGGGCCCCATCCTTATAACCTCGTTGGACCTTAATTATCTCCTTTAAGGCCCCAACACAGTCATGGTGGGGAGATAGAGCTTCAACATGTAAATTCTAGCCACAACACCCTATATTGCCTATAAACTGGTAGTGAGTTCTAGAAGCTTGGTTGAAGTTATACTCAATCTTTTAGGCAAGAGCCCTTCATTGGCGGTGCTTTCCCACTGTTAATGATATTGCCAGTGTTAGTGATCAGTCAGTGAGTCCAGATAGCTAGTCGTTTAAATAGAATAGGATAGGGACTTCCCTGGTGGTCTAGTGGCTAAGAATCCAGCTGCCATTGCAGGGGACATGAATTTGATCCCTGGTCTGGGAAGATCCCACATGTCGCAGTGCAACTAAACCCATGAGCCACAACTACTGAAGCCCGTGCTCTAGAGCCCGTGCTCTGCAACAGGAGAAGCCACTGCAATGAGAAGCCCTTGTACCACAACTAGAGAAAGCCCACGTGCAGCAGCAAAGACCCAGTGCCGTCAAAAATAAATAAATATGAAAAATACAGAATAGGATTATTAAAATGTGCCTTAGGCCAAGCATGGAATCTTTTGGATCCACATGAGGACAATCCTGACTGGGGCCTGGGGACCCAGGTGTGCTGAGCCCTGTTGAGTACATGGAGCACTACCCAACTCCAGGGAGCACAGAAAGCCCCCACTGGCTCTGGCCTGGGTCGCCTGCTTCCAGGGGAAGTTTGTTGGGGGAAGTTTGGCCACCAAGATGCTGCTGTAGGGTGAGCAGGAAGGGAGCCCTGGGGGCAGCCACATGCGTCCACCCCAAGCAGTGGTCAGAGCAGGTGCCTCCCCACAAGGCGGGACACGGGAGTGGAGATCAAGGCCACCTGCTCACCACTGGCTCCACTCCCCCGCAGTTGAGCATTGACAGTTGCTGGGTAGGCTCCTTCTACTGCCCCCAAGCCAGCTTCACCGCCACCATCTACGATGCCATTGCCACTGAGAGCACCCTCTTCATCCGGCAGAACCAGCTCATCTACTATTTCACAGGCACCTACACCACACTCTACGAGGGCAAACGTGGCAGCGGTGAGGGGTCACTGGCCGGGTCACATGCCCTGGCCTCCTGGGCATCTTAGGCCGTGGGACCTGCCTGTTGGAGCCCCAGGGAGGGCGCTTCAGGGACTCCATCACTGGAGGCATCTGGGAATGGAATTACCATGGGTGGGGAGAGGGGGATGTAGGAGGGACTTCCCAAGCTCCTGAAGCATCACTTCCCACCCTGTAGGCACCTCCTCCTACCCTCTGTATGTTGGGGCAAGGCTTTCATCCAGACCTTCCCAGGAGTCTTGAACCGACTAAGGGCAGAGAGAGGCCTGAGAGTGGGGGGCGAGGAGCAGAGAGAGAAAGACACAGGTGCATGCTCACTCATATGCAAAGGCGCCGAGAGGGTCAGAAAGTCATACCAGAGAGAGATGCGCACCAAGTGAGAAGTGTGAGGTGCTGGGGAGGGGCAGAAAGTTAGAGAAACAGAGATGGGCTGTTGAAAAGGCAGAGCCATGAAGGAGATTGATCAGGGAGGAAAAGAAAGACTTAATTTTTTAACATTTATTTATTTGGCTGCATCAGGTCCTAGCTGCAGCACGTGGGATCTTTAGCTGAGACATGTGAACTCTTAGTTGTGGCATGTGGTGCTTAGCTCCGGGGGTTGAACCCAGCCCCTCTGCTTTGGGAGGGCAGAGCCTTAACCACTGGACCACTGGGGAAATCCTAAGAGAGACTTTGGATTCGGCCTCGTCTTTTAAATGATGTCAAAGCCCTAGTTCTTCTGACCCCCGCCCCCTGCCCCTGCCCCATGTAAATGAGCGATGTGAATTTACAGGATCACAGAAACTTACACTGTAACCCCTATTTCATTAGTTAGTGAGTGTTCCCAAAGGCTTTATTTTTCTCACTCTCTTTCTTAGGGAACTTTGACAGTGGGAAGAACCAGGTTAGAATAGATATAAGTCAAAGAAAGGGGGGTTTACTGGCTTAGACAGCTAGAAAACTCAGGAGCATGTTGGTTTGAGGCATAGTTGGGTCTGGGGGCTCAAGGCCCAGGCTCAAATGTCTATGCTGGTCCCCGCAGAGAGATGGGTTCGAGTCCTGGCTAACGAGTGCGTCAAGAGGTTGTGCCCCGTGCATTTCCACAGCAATGGCTCCGAGTATGTGATGGCCCTCACCACTGGCAAGCACGAAGGTTACGTCCACTTTGGGACCATCACAGGTAAGGTCAGGGGTCTCCAGCAGCCCAAGAGACCCCTCTGAACCTGCTCACTCCTAAGAGTTCTGACCCCAGGCCCTCACCTCTCACCCTTCCCTTCAGGAGGGGTCCCAGGCTGTGAGTCAAGATAGGTTTATGCCTTTGTAGTGGCAGGGCTTGGCAGCATTGGGAGGTTTTGTATCTTTCACAGTGTGTTTGGTTTCAAAGGGCAGAAGCCCAATTCAAAAATCATTTAAGTGTAGAAAATGTGTAGACTTATATAGATGAAAAGACCCAGTGCAGCATCAGGCATAGCTGGATCCAGGGCTTGCAGGGTGAATCGTCAGGACTATCCCTTGGCAAGGGAGTATAGCCTAGGGATTATAGCATGGGTTCAGGAGACAGACTGCTCTAACACACCCAACTCAAGTCATCTGTGGCTTTGGACAGGTAACTCAACCTCTCTTTTTGGGTGCTTACCCTCATTTGCAAAATGGGGCTGAGAATACTAATACCCACATCATTGTGTTGCTATCAAGGTTAAATAAGTTGGCATATATGAAGATCTTAGAGCACTAGGGACATGGTGAGTCCTACTCAAGGGTTTATCATTATTAGCCCTGTAATTTGGCCTCATTTTCAGATAGGTACTCCCCTCGCAGGGGTTAGAGATGGCAACCAGGAAGTCGGGACTCACATCTCCCACTGGTTTGAGTCACCCCTAGCGAGTGACAGCAGACTCTTCCCCCATTGGCCTTAGCTCAAATCCCAGGGTTCACTCTGACTGGCCCATTTCTGGGTCATGTGCTCAGACCTGAGCCAATTACTGTGACCAGCAGGCAGACATATTCTGATAGGCCGGTTGTGAATGGACAGAAAGGGCAGTTGGGGGAGAGCTGCCCCAGGGCTAAGAAGGAGGCACAGGTATTCAACCCTGGATAACTGAAGAGCTGATGTGGTGGGGTGCCAGATGGGCTGGGAAGGGCCTGAGCCTTGACCTGCTCTGCTCCTCAGATGGCCTCGTGTCCTTCCAGTTGCTGCCCAGGCATCGGTCCGTGTGCAGTGCAATTCTAGGTACCCTGCTCCCACATGGGTCTGTGGGGGCGGGGAATAGGGTGGGCTTGGGAAGGTTGGGGGGCAATCGGGGATGTAGGAGAGCAGGGAAGGCGGGGGAGAGGCCATGGGAAAAGACAGGCAGTTTCTTGGGGATGGGTGGAGAGTCACCAGGATAGGCATGGCAGTCACAGAAACCACGGAGGGGGATGGGGCCGAAGGGGCTTCTCTGGACCTCTGCCTTCCCTCCCCAGTTGTCAACTGCTCCATCACCTGGGCCATATTCGTTGCTGGTGACTACAATCTACTGATGCTGGTGGAGATTGTAGGCCCTGCCTCCTCGAAGTATTTCCAGGTGGTCAGCTATGACCTGGGTAATTGGGGCACCATTGGGGGCTGCTAAGCGGGAAGGGGCAGGAGCTGGGGTTATGAACTGCTGCTCCATCCTGTGGCATCTGTGCTCCACAGATAACGGAAAGGAAATGTGGCTCCTGCCACTGCTAGGTCAGCGGCAGTGGTGGAGAACAGGAGGAAAACGGGAAGTCAGTGAGACTGGAGCAGAGGGGGAAGGGGAGGGAGGGAGATTGGAAGCATGAGCAGATGTGAGACCTGGGAGGGCCTTGTGGCTCACAGTAAGATTTGATGTGAGCTGATGGAGTGAGAATAGGGCTGCTGTGTACAGTTGTTTAGGGTTTCCCAGGTGGTACTGGTGGTAAAGAACCCGCCTGCCAATGCAGGAGACAACAAGAGACATGGGTTTGGAAAGATCCCCTGGAGGAGGGCATGGAAACCCACTCCAGTACTCTTGCCTGGAGAATCCCTGGACAGAGAAGCCTCTAGGGCTACAGTCCATAGGTTTGGATACTACCGAAGCAACTTAGCAGGTGTGCATGTACAGTTGTTTAGGCTGTGTCTGGAGCTCCCCAGCCAAGGAATCAAGTCCTCTGCCCTCACAGGACTGTATCCTCTTAGAGGAAGTGCCTTTTTATAATTCACATGAAGAAATTCTAAGGGCTAAAGAGCCTGGTGGGCTACAGCCCATGGGGTCACAAAGAGCTTAGCATGACTTAGCAACTAAACAACAGCAACAAGAGTGGGCCCAAACAGGAAGCTGTTGGGATGGGGTTGGAGGCGTTGGGGAGCTGGGGACTTGCTCAGTTGCAGGTCTGGAAAACTCAGGGTCTCAGGAGATTTTGCTGTGTCTTCCTCACCTGCAGTCAATGATTACCTGGTTGTGCTCCACACCATCCCAGAATTCATCCCTGACGGTAGGAGGGGAAGGCAGAGGGGGCTGGAAAAGCAGGTGGGTGCCAGGAGAGGCCCAAGCAACCCCGCCTCACTGCTGTGTCCACTTTGCCTGTGCCCCCTGCCAGTTCGAGGCCTGGAGTTCCTGATGATTCTAGGGACAGAGTCCTATACCAACTTTCCGATGGTCCCCAAGGGCATGTCCTACAACCCATATAACAACCTGCTGTTCATCTGGGGCAACTTCCTCCTCCAGAGGTATGGAGCCAGCCTCCCCAGCCCCACGTAGGGTGGGGCTCCATTCTGAAGTCACCAAGTTTTCAGGGTGTGTATGCCCAAGGCCAGAAGTGATCAGAACCATCATGGGGGAAAACATGGGCTGGGGTGGGCACAGATAAAACAGGGGAAGCTGATATTTTAAAGCTAGGAGTCCTTAAAAAACAAACAAACAATGTTTTATCCTTATTTATTTTTGGCTCCACTGGGTCTTGGTTGCTGTGCATGGACTTTTCTCTAGTTGCAGCGAGCAGGGGCTATTCTTCGTCATGATGCACGGGCTTCTCTTTGCAGTGGCTTCCCTTGCTGCAGAGCTCAGGCTCTAGGCATGAGAGTTTCAGTAGCTGAGGCACTTGGCCTCATTAGTTGTGGTGCACAAGCTTAGTTGCTCTGCAGCGTGTGGGACTGAAGTCATACCCTCTGTATTGGAGGCAGATTCTTAACCACTGGACCACCAGGGAAGTCCCAGTGGTGGGAATCCTTTCTTAAATGAAACCTGCTATGAGGACCCAACCTGTGTGAGCAATAGAGGGACATGGTCCGGGGAGAGGGTAGGATGCTTTTCACCCTCCAGGAAGCTGGAGGACCCAGAGCCAACTCTGGGGGGATGTTGGTAAACTGCCAGTTTGGTCAATGGCTCCTGTTTATGGATGGGCAGGTCAGCCAGAGGGTTTGGAGATGGGGGGCAGAAACTAGAGTCCCAGGCTTCCTTTGTGCGTTCTCATCAGCCTGGCGGAGAAGCGAGTAGGTGGTTCCTGCAGCGGCATGTCAGGACTAGTCAGGGAAGCAGATATTCTCCGGGTCTCACCTGGGTGTCCTGACCTCCCACCTCTGCCCTTTCAGTTTTAACAGTGAAAACTTCATTTACCTGGCGGACTTCCCCAAGGAGCTGTCCATCAAGTACCTGGTGAACTCTTTCCGAGGGGACATGGCCATTGTCACCGAGAATGAGGAGGTGGGCTGCCCTGCCCTTCTCCCCACTTTCTTTCTGCCCAGCCCCAAAGCCCAGGGGTCTCTCTTTTCCCCCCACTCCGTCAGGGTAAAAGGGCCCAGGAGAGGGAACATTCTCAGGGACCCTGGGGAATGGAAGGGCAGCAGAAGCTCCATTTATAGCTGAAAATCCTTGAACTCAAAAAGGATGTGTCTTTTCCAAAGTTACTCAGTAGGGTAAAGGGCCTGTGCTCAGAGTCATGAGGGGATGCCCAGAGGTAGCCCCCTTTCATTCCGCCATGCAGCTCAGCACACCTGATCTGCTGCTGGAGACACAGTGGGCAGTGAGTCAGCTGTGGGCCCTGCCCTCACAGGGTCCCAGTCCAGTTGGGAGGATGGATTCATTCCCAGACAGTGCCAGTTCAGAGCAACCAAGGCTGCAGTGAGGAAAACAGCACCCATGGAAGTTCAGACCCTGTCTGGGGGTATATGCGTCAGGGAGGGCTTCATAGAGAAGGCCACATGGAGGGAGGATGTGCTGGAGGCTGGAGAGGATCCTCCAAGCTGAAGCTAAGGAGGAGGTTTGGTCTACAGCCAAATGAGTTAGGGGATGAGAGGGTGGGCATCAGTGCAGAGGTGGGAAACTGAGGCCAAGGGGATGCTGAGACCCTGAAGGGGGCAAAGAGTGAGAAGGGAGACTTCCCTGGCCATCCAGTGGTTAGGACTTCACCTTCCATTGCAGCAGGTGTGGGTTCGATCCCTGGTCAGGCAGCTGAGATCACACATGTCTCAGGGCCAAAAAACCAAAACAGAAAACAGAAGCAGTATTGTAACAAATTCAATAACAACTTTAAAAATGGTCCACCTTAAAAAAGAATCTTAAAAAGGGTGAGAAGGGAAAAAGAGGGCTTAGCCCTCAGATCCCCAGCCTTCAGCCATTGTGTATATTAGGAATGGTTACATTGCAAGTAATAAAAACTCAAGCAGACTGAAACAGTGAAGAAGCGTATCATGGGGAGTGAGGGCTGGAAGCAGAGGTGGTGGGGTCTGAGAAGCAGAAGGATGGCTCATCTGGTCCCAGCCGGAGGTGAGCACCCAAGACTCACCCCTCAGGGAGTGGGGTCCTCACCCCTCAGAGGGAGGGGTGGGGGTCACAGCGCCCACGGGCCTCACACACACACCTGGCTGTCACACCCCCAGATCTGGTATCTCCTGGACGGCAGCTACCATGTGTACCAGCTGTTCCCGTCCAAGGCCTGGGAGATGTACATCAACCTCCAGGTTCTTCAGCAGTCCTCTCTCTACGCCCCCAATGAGACCATGGTCACCCTCTTCTACGAAGACAACAAACTGTACCAGGTGCCAAGGCGGGAGGATAGCGCGGGCGAGGCAGGGGGGAGCTGCAGGGTGGCTGACACCTGCTCATGTGGCCCGTACCTTCCCACTGCAGCTGGTGTACCTGATAGACAGCCAGCAGGGCAGGCTCGTCAAGAGGCTCATGCCCGTGGAGCAGCTACTGATATACCAGCAGATCAGTGATGAATATGTCTTGGAACGGCAAGGGTGAGAAGATACTGAACCATAGAGACAGTCAGAGAGCCTTAGGCACTGCCATCTGAAGCTCCCATTCTGGGGTGTGGGGGGTGGAGACCAAGCCTTCCCCAGTGACAGCCTTTGGGCTCAAAGGAGGAGGGGTCTAACCAGCCTAGGGGCAAGGTGCATCAGGGAGGGCTTCAACGAGAAGAGGTGCATGAAGGGTGAGGAGAACTGACGAGGCGGTAGATGGAGAAGGGTGTTCCAAACGGGGAACCACTTGTGCCAAGTGGAAAGGAGATTGGGTGATCAACAACTGAGAGGGAGTGTAGTATGGATAGAATGCATTGCCAATGAAGTGCCCTGGAGACCAGGCGGAAAAGATGACCCTGGAGGTCACAGGGAGGAACTTGAACTTCATGGTCAGATTTTACATCCTTCTGCTCACCTGCAGAGGAGCCCAGGGAGGCAGCTGGGAGTGGTGGAGGAGTGAGGTGGAAGAACCCTTAGAAGGTTGAGTACCGTGGAGGGGTCGGGGAGAGTCTAGAATGCGGTCCAGGACTCTGTTCTGAGGGGTCGAGGGACAAGCAGATGAATACGTCCAGGGGCCTAACCTGAGGAGGAAGGTCAGGGATTGCGTAGGTCAGAATCAGCCTTGCGTAGTCAGCCGCGCAGGAGTGGGAAGCAGGCCCGCGGAGGTTCCTGGCGCGGATCCTGGGAAAGCTTCCGTCCTCCACTATCTCCGCTCAGGAGCCACCTGACGCTGTCCTTCTCCAACTTCTGCCCCTTCACGGTAATGCGTCTGCGGGAGCTGCCCAACCCGCAGATCTACACGCGCCAGGAGCGCTACCGCGCTCAGCCGCCACGTGTCTCGGAACCCTGGGGCTTCCACAGCGAAAACTCGCTGGCTGTCTATCAGGGCCTCGTCTACTACCTGCTCTGGCTGCACTCGAAGTACGACAAGGTGGGCGCCGTCCGGGGCGGGTCCTACCTGAGGTGGTATCACAGGGGCTTCTACGCCGGAGAACCGCGGCGGAGGGCGGAGCAGAGCAGAGCCGTCTCGGTGCTTCCGAGGCTGAAGGGGGGCCGAGGAGGGGATCAAGCTCGGCTCAGAAGAGATGGCTTTGGGCTGGGGGCGAGGGTAGGCGGTCGGGCCGAAAGCCGGGGCTGGGTGTGTATCTTTCAGTTTGGGTCAGGGGCAGGGACTGAGGCTGGGGACACTGCCTGTCTGGGCACGCCCCTTGACATACCCACCCCCTCCCCTCGGTGCCTGCAATTCCTGCAGCCGTACGCGGACCCAGCGCACGACCCCACCTGGCGCTGGTGGAAGAACAAGAAGCAGGACCAGGTGCGTGGAGAGGATGGCGAGTCGGGGGAAGGGGCGGAGCCCAGATCTCCCCCTCACCGTTCCCCTGTCCAGGCACTGACTTTGCCCCGCACTCCGTCGCCTAGGATTACCACTTCTACCTGGCCAGCAACTGGCGGAGCGCGGGCAGTGTGCACATTGACATGACCAGCTACGAAAAGATCTACGACCTCAAGGCCGAGAACGAGCTGCCCGAGCGCATCTTCCTGGACAAGGGTACCAGCTACAGCTTCTCAGTCTTCCTGACCGCCCGGAAGCCAGAAGTCCAGCACGGTCGGTGGGCGGGGCCTGGGTGGTGCCTGGGGGCGGGGCTTCGACTGGGTCACGCCCTCAGCCTTAACCCCGCCCTCTGCTCCAAGCAGGCCCCTCCTTCCAGGTGCTGAGCCCGGTGGATCTGGCTGTAGTGCTGGCGGACCCCCACTGCACTGAGGCAATAGTGAAGGAGAAGGTCCTTGTTAATCTCAACTCGGTGCTTTTCTGGGTGAGACTAGGTGGAGAAGAGGCGCTGAGGTGATGGCGGAGCTACTGGGGCAGTATACCTGTTAGAAGCTCGCGGTTATTTGAACGGAGCCTGGGTCCTCCCGCTGGCCTCCTGACCCCTTCATTTCTGCCCCCACCCCCAGGTTACGCTCAGTGATAAAAGGTCTTGCTTTGACCAGGGAATTAGTGGACATAACCTCATGAAGACCTCCATGCTCGTCAAGGTGTGTGGTCCAAGCCTGGAGGGTAGGGATGCAGATGAGGGGAAGGACTAAGCCATGGGGTCCCATCTCACCTCCTGCTCCTACTCACAGGTGTTGGGCTCGTCTGGGCACTGCTTCAGAAACCAGGGGCCCCATATGCAAGTATTGGACCTGGGGTCCTGGGCCCTGTGCTGGGAGGGAAGGGTGTGGGTCAGTCTCAGCAGGGTGGGATCTGAGGGCTCTAGCTGGGAATCCCATGAATGCCTTCCTAATTTTTTCTTTCTCATACATTTTTATCATTTACCCCACCCAGCCGCCCCCTCCCTCCTTTAATCCATTCATGTTTTCAGGAAGGGCTGCATTGCGTAGATCATACACAAATTTGTGTGTTCCTTCTGATACTGTTCTTCTAGGGGAAGTTAAGTATCTGTGACGCAGGGTTTGTTTTTCCAACTGGTCCAAAGGTGGCATGTGAACAAGCTTGGCTCTCCCTTCATGCCTTGCTCTTCTCTTGGTCGCTCACACGTGCTTTGTTGAAGCCTTTGGGTCCTTGGTTCTTCACCTGCTATGGAGGCAGGCAGTGAGGCTCTGAGAGATGCAGACGTCTGCTCCGAGTAATCCCCGGAGCTAACAAGTGGTAGAGGAGGCCTTGTTCTCATCCACTTCCCTGCCCACTCTCCAGGAGACAGACCCTGGTATTTCTCTTTCCTGGGTTAGTATGCATGCATGCTAAGTCGCTTCAGTCATGTCTGATCCTTTGCGACCCCATGGACTGTAGCCTGCCAGGCTCCTCTGTTCATGAGATTCTTCATGCAAGAATACTGGAGTGGGTTGCCATGCCCTCCTCCAGGGGATCTTCCCAGCCAGGCCAGGGATAGAACCCTTATCTCTTGTGTCACCTGCATTGGCAGATGGGTTCTTTACCACTAGTGCCACCTGGGAAGCCCGAGTTGCTATGACCCAGGGCAATTTAAAAAAGGGATGTGTAACAGCTTCCAACTCCTTGGATTACATGGGATATTCAGGGTCGAATGCAGGGAAGAGTGACCACAGCCCAATAACTGTTTCCTGCTAAACTTAGTAGTGCACACTATTTTCCTCTTCATCACAACCCCAGAAAGTCCGCTAATATCTCTTTTTGGGCCCAGCAGATCCATTCCAGGAATCTGATCCACAGCACACAGTTACTGCAAAAGACTTGGAGACATTCTAAGTGTTCATTACTAGGGGAGTGGTTAAATAAAAGGTGGTACATCCATTCAGTGGAAAACTATGCAGCAATTTAAAAAGAACAGGGTGAGGGGGGGCGGGGGGGAGGTGAATTCCCTGGTGGTCCAGTGGTTAGGAGTCAGTGTTTTCACTCTTGTGGCCCAGGTTCAATCCCTAGTTGGGGAACTAAGATCCCACAAGCCTCGTGGTGTGGCCAAAAAAGAAAAAAGAAAAAAACAAGAGCAAGGTGGCAGAGATCTCCACATACTGCAACAGTGTATACTTGATATTGATAACATATATTCATGTTTGCTTTTATTTTCATGAAGAAACTATGAGGAAAAGGGCAAGAAAGTATTCATAATGGTTCCCTACTGGTTGAATGGGCCATTCCCTGGTGGCTCAGAAGGTAAAGAGCCTGCCTGCAGTGCGTGAGACCTGGGTTTGATCCCTGGGTTGGGAAGATCGCCTGAAGAAGGAAATGGCAACCCACTCCAGTATTCTTGCCTGGAAAATCCCAGGGACAGAGGAGCCTGGTGTGCTACAGTCCATAGGGTCACAAAGAGTTGGATATGACTGAGTGACTTCACTTTCTTTCTTCTTTACTGGTTGAATAGGGAAGAGTCAGGACAGTTGGAGGATAGGAATGGAAGTGAAATTTTCACTATGTATATATGTGTGTGTCTGTGTGTGTATCCCAATGTACATCCACTTATCTATCTATCTGACCATGATACCCGCCTAAAGATTGTTTTTAAAAAGTCAATGATTTTTTAAAAAGCATTTACTCTTTTTTTTATTGTAGCTTTTTACAAAAATAATTTTTTGAATCTTTGGTTGCACTGGGTTCTCCTTGCTATGTGCAGGCTTTCTCTAGTTGCATCAAGTGGGGGCCACTCTTCACTGTGGTGCGTGGGCTTCTCACTGGGGTGGCTTCTCTTGTTGTAAGACACAGGCTCTAGGCATGTGGGCTTCAGTAGTCACAGCACTTGGGCTCAGTAGTTGTGACTCCTGGGCTCCAGAGCACAGGTTCAATAGTTGTGGTACTTGGGCTTAGTTGCTCCAAGGCTTGTGAGATCTTCCCAGATCAGGGATCAAACCCATGTATCCTGCATTGGCAGGTGGATTCTTCACCACTGAGCCACTAGGGAAGCCCCACGATACTGTATGTTAAAAGGTGATGTGCACTAGGAGAAAAAGAAACAGGCAAGAGGCATAGGTAGGGAAGCCTTTTCCATAGGACGGCTTGGGGAAGACCCTGTTGAGGAGGAAACATGTGAGCAAAGACTTGAAGGAGGAGGAGAAGTGAGCATGCAGTTATATATCAGGAGGCATGCCAGTGAGAGGGGACAGATAGCAGAGGCCTGGAGATGGGAGTATGTTTCCTGTCTTAGACTAAAGGAATAGCAAGGAGCAAGCATGGCTGGAGCAGGGTGTACAAGGAGGATGGTGGAGAGAGATGAGGTTGAAGAAGTATTGGGCAGGTCACATAGGAGGCATCTGAGCAGAGGGGTGACTGAGGTTTCATAGAGTCCGTCTGGCTGCAAGTGTGGGACAGCCTGGAGGGGAGAGACGAGAGCAGGGAGACCATGGGGAAAAGAAGGTTGGGCCAGCCCAAGTAGGGCAGAAGAGTTGGGGGAAGAGAGTGGCTCTATCTTGAACTCTAGAGACAACAGGATTTCTGAATGGACTGGATGTGGAGTTGAGAGAAAGAGAGGCTTCCAGGAAGAAACCAAGGCTTTTTAGCTTGAACACGGAGGGATGGAGTGCCATGAACAGAGGTGGATTGTGGAAAGACTGAATCTGAGAAATCTTCGCAGTGATTCAGTGGCTGATAGGTGTAAAGTCTTTGGCTCAGGCTCAATCTGTGGCCAAAACCCCTCTCCACAGAAGCCAGCAAGCCCAGATTGCAGTCTCTAGATGCCCATGTCCTTCTGACAATGGGGTGAAATCCTTGGGCCCTAACCCCAGAATAGGCCAGGAACCTTTCATTCCCAAGATACTGAACTCCCATTCTGGGCCCTACTTCCCTCATGTATCCCATGCTTCCCCCAAGTCTACTGTTGAGGAAATCAGGCTCCAGCTCAGCTCTTCATTGTTTTATTTTTTGGCTATGCAGACTTGTGGGATCTTAGTTCCCCAACCAGGAATTGAACCCAGACCCTTGGCAGTGAAATCAGAGTCCTAACCACTGGACCACCAGGGAATTCTCTCAGCTTCAGCCAGTTAAAGTCCAGCAAGGAGCTGGGACTTCCCTGGTGGCTCAGACTGTAAAGAATCTGCCTGCAATGCAGGAGACCTAGGTTTGATCCCAGAGTTGGGAAGATCCCCTGGAGGGGGAAATGGCAACCCACTCCAGTACTCTTGCCTGGGAAATCCCATGGACAGAAGAGCCTGGCTGGCTACAGTCCATGTGGTCGCAAAGAGTTTGACATGACTGAATGACTAACACACACAGAGGAGCTGGCGGCTTCCTAGGCATAGGTGTTAGTGGTTTTGTATGTCTTATTCCGAAGGCAGTTGGTAGCCACCTGACTCAGTTTGAATCCCGGCTCCACCACATTCCCAGCCATGTGTGTGACTTCAGATAATTAATAAGTGACTTGACTTCTCCGTGCCTCACTTTTGCCATCTCGTTAAATGGAGCTGTTAATGGTCTATATTACGCAAGGTTGTTCTGAAGATTAAACAAACTTGAATATGTAAAGCTCTGCGCAGAATCCTTCCATGCCCTGTGCACAGTAAGAGCTATGCAAGCCCTTGCTGTTTTTATTGTTTTAACGGTAATAATAATAACCAGCTTGGCCCTAGTGAGGGTGAGCCTGGCAGGTAGTGATGGTGTGTGGGGGAGGAGGGGTGTCCCTCCTGCCGGACCCCCAGAACCAGGCTTCTCCTACCCCTCAGAGCAACCTGATGGTGCCAGTGCTTATTGGCTGCCCGCCAGGCAAGCGCCTGGCCTTCGACATCACCTACACGGTGCAGTACAACCGCGTGCAGAACAAACACTACTTCGACTGCGTCAAAGTGGACCCGGAGATGCCCTGCTTTCTCTTCCGGGACAGTGGGTGTCCAGCGCCCTCTCCTTTGCCCTCCCCGGCCCTTCCTGCCTGCCCGCTCACTGCCCCCACCCATCCTCTGCTCTTCCTTTGGGTCCTTCATCTCTCCTCCTTCCCCTCTCTCATTTCTCCTCCCGGCCTCCACCCCTCCAACCCCACAGTCTTCTACCCATTCTTCTTGGTCCAAGATTTGGTGACAGGCGATTCTGGCAGTTTTCAGGGCAGGTAAAGTGGGGGCCAAGCCGGCGGCTGACGGGAGTGGGCTGAGGGCAAGGGACTGGGGTGGGGCGCAGAGAAAAGTGGGTGGTAGAGGTGAGGCAGGACTCCAGACAGCCCCTTCGAATCTCTGCTCCCCACAGCTACGTGCTGAAGGTGGTGGGCGGCGGGCCCACCCTTGACACCATCAAGGAATACAGCGAGGAGGAAATATACCGCTTCAACAGCCCCCTGGACAAGTAATTCCTGTGGGACCAGGCCCATAATCGGCCCTTCTTCCCCTGCAGGCCCCCTCCAGCCGCCCAGCCACAGACCAAACCTGGGCTGCAAGCCATACCCACAGGGCCCCGCCCACAGCGCAGGCTCCCAGGCTCCTGCAAACTCTAACCCTCCTGGGGCATGAGGCTCCACCCACCCAATCCCCGCCCCCTTCCCCGCCTCCTTTTGGGGCGTTGGTCCGCTGAGGCCCCGTCCCCCACTGAGGTTACCCCTGCCTGCGCAGGACTGGCAGCCTCATCTGGACCGTGGAGAACACAACGACCACCGAGGACTTGTCCTTCAACATCATGTCCCACAACAGTTTAGGCATCGAGTGAGTGCCTGGGCCGACTGCAGGCCCCCTTCTCCCCCATCTGCCCACATTCTGTCGGGCCTTTCCATCCATTCTGCCTCCAGGAGACTCCTTGGTTCTCAAGCTACACTGACTGTCTTTGTATTCCTCGAATGAGACTGACTTTGACCTTATGCAAACTGGATCCTCTATCCACAGGACTGGTCCTTCTTAATCTTTCTTCAGGCCTTAGTTCAGATGCCACTTCCTCCAGGAGGACTTTTCTGACTGTTCTAGGACAGTTGGCTCTCGCATCCTCCTGTACCTTCCCTATTCTCACCCTGACCCTCTGAGCTGTCACTGTCTCTTGTGGAGTGTGTCTCTCTTAAAAATCCAGGTCTAGAATAGATAACATAGTATTTGTTGAATGAGACAGTGAACAAATTCATTCATTCTTGGTAGGTATTTATTGACCTTTGAATGGAGGTATCAATGAATGAATAAAACAATGAAGTAATAAGTTAGCATATAGCAGGAATTCCCTGGCAGTCCAGTGGTTAGGACTTTATGCTTCCACTGCTGGAGGCTTGATCCCTGGTTGGGGAACTAAGATCCTGCAAGCTGTGTGGCATGGCCAGGAGGAAAAAAAAAAAAATTAGAATATAGGGCCTCAGTAGCTGTTTTTTTTTAAGTTCTCAAAATTTTTATTATGAACAGAACAGTGACAGAATATAAGCTTACAGTTGTTGTTGTTTAGTCTATGGGGTCACACAGAGTCAGACACGACTGAAGCAACTTAGCAGCAGCAGCAGTCTATAAGTTGTATCTGATTCTTTGCCACCCCGTGGACTGTAGCCTGCCAGGCTCCTCTGTCCATGGAATTTCCCAAGCATAAATAAGTATTTTTGATTTAATGAATGAAAGAAAATGATGCCATAAGCAAATAAAGGAAATGAATGAGTGAACAAAGTAACCAACTTGCACCTAGTCAGTATTCAACCTGCATTTATTGACTATATGAAAAAAGGAATGAAGATGTGACTTTGTACCTAGCAGCTGCTCCAGCTCTATTTGTGCCATGAAGGAATAAAAGCAGTAAAGAATAAATGAGGAACTGGCACATCATAGGTATACAATCTATAATCTAGATGAATACATAGGAACAGAGGAATTGACAACTCCCCTAAAGAAGGGAGGAAAAGAATGGATAAACAAACAGCCTGCCTCCTGGTAGGGGGTCAGTCAGCCTTACCAGCTGAATGAGTGGAGGCGTGAATCAGGGAGAGAGGTAGGAGGTTGCACCGAGTTAGTGCTCATCCAGAACTTGTTGGGTAGAGGGGAAGATCGGGGGCTGTCACGCGCTAGGCATGATTTGTACCACAAGTGCCTGAACTTGCTCCCCCAGGTGGCTATGTCAGAAGAACTCGCCGTGCCATGACACCATTCCCCACAACATCTTTGCCCCTGAATTCTTCTTCAAGGTGTTGGTGAGCAATAGGTGAGGCACACACACAGCTGAGGTGGGATTGGGGGCTTCCTGGGGGAGGTGCCCACCTCCTCCCCACCCCATCCTGACCCCCATCCCCACCAGAGGCGTGGATGAGAGCACCTATTGTGACTACCAGCTCACCTTTCTGCTGCACATCCATGGGTTCCCGCTCAGTGCCAAGCGCGCCTTCCTCATCCTCCTGGTAAGTGGCTGCCCTGGAGCTGCCCTGCCTGGTGGAGGCACGCCCCCCACCTCGAACCCAGACCGCCTACCATCGCCTGTTGGCCCATTTCCTGCAGGTGTCAGCCAGCCTGTTTGTCGGCCTGGTGATTCTCTACATCGTCTGCTGCCTTCTGTCGCCCTACATGGTGAAGTTTTGCAATATCCTTCGCTGGAAGATCAACAGCATCATTGGCTTAGAATCTTATTATACCTACAGCACCGCCTCCGACAGCAGGGCCTTTAACCACTCCGGGACCGTGTCTTGGAGAAACTCCAGGTTAAACTCCAGGGTTGTCTACAAGGGGGCAGAGGAGAACAAGGCTGAAACTTAAGGACGCCTTGAAGAGGAAGTCTACCACCTAAGCCTCTGGCCTGCCCCAGCCACCACCCACCCTTGTCTCTTATGTCCTGTGTTGCCCTGGACATGCAACCTATTGCTTGCTCATCCTAGGCCTTTCTCCCTGTTTTGCTTGAATTTTCACTTCACATTTCAGCATCAGCTATGGAACCTTGTAAAGACTCGTGTTCAGTTGGTTTGTACCACCCAGATACATAGGTTATTGAAATATCAAAATCCTCCTGTGCCAAGCTGCTACATAGTGGCTTCTCTGTATGCCTGCTGGCTCAACCCCTCCCCAGAGCATCCCAGACCTCCCTACAGTCCAGCAGGGTCCTCCATGACCAGGTCCGTTGCCATGGCCTGCAGGCTGTTCTGATCGTTCGGTGCCTAGGTTTAAAGCTAATTGTGAAAGATTTTGAATGGAAACACCTATCTACTGTCTAGTTTAAGGAAGGGTCTCTGGGGAGGTTTAGATTTTTGTTTTAGTTGCAAGTAGCAAAAATTTCTGTGGTCCACATGGAAATGGTAATTTATGGACTTTGTTAAAGATGGGCTTCAGGTACAGTCTGATCCAGAAGTTTCAATGTCCATAGAATTCTGGCTCCATTTCTCTAGCCTTCCCTGCCCTGCCCTCATCTGAGAGTGGTCTCTGACCTCAGGCCAGTGCATCTAACAGTCTGAGGCAGCGCATCCATATGGTTTATTATCCAGAGAAAAAAAGGGGCTGGAGTTCAACATTCCCAGGCAAAAGTCCTATTGGTCACTCTGATTGGATGGGGTTGAATCATAAACTCAATACTTTGCCACTCACTCTGCCAGACGGATGAGACCTTGTTTGGCTTAAGCTCTTCAGGACCCACCCCTGGAGCTGAGGGTTGTCAATCCCATCCTAATCTCTTGCTTATGTGGGGAAGGGACGTTCTTGTAAGGAACATGTGTGTCAAGAAGGGGGAAAGGAGGACTTCCCTGGTGGTCCAGTGGTTAAGAATCCATCTGCCAATGCAGGGGACATGGGTTCCATCTCTGGTCCAGGAAGATCCCACATACCTTGGGGCAACTAAGCCCATGCACTCCAACTATTGAGCCCCCGCACTCTAGAACCTGGGACCAACAACTTCTGAGCCGGTGCACCACAACTACCGAAGCTCGCGTGCCCTAGAGCCCGTGCTCTGCAGCAAGAGAAGCCACTGCAAAGAAAAGCCTGCATGCCGCAGAGAGAGCGTATCCTCCACTTGCCACAACTAGAGAAAACCCACACCCAGCAACAAAAACCCAGCACAGCCAATAAATAAAAATTTAAAAATAAAAAAGGGAAAACGGAGACCAAAAGTCAAAAAGCAAATGTGCCCATGTCCTGCACTTTCTGTCCACCCAGTAGGCTCCACTCTAGCCCCTCCCCTGAGGTCTTGGGTGGAGTGACTGTGCAAGTCCTCTGACCAGCCCCTCCACTCCTTCACTGTAGAGGCAGAGCCCTAGGGGACGTACCCTCTGAGGGGTCGCCAGGGCAGACAGCTGAACCAGCTTGTCCATGCTGAGGCAGCGTAGCTCCAGAGCGGCCAAGGCCACTGAGGTCACATTATAGACTTTGGGAATCATCAGAGGAGCATTCAGAGTGAAGAAACTGAAGGACGTGGTCAGATGTAGAAGGATGCTCTGGCTGCCCTGTGGAGGACAGCTCAGCTCTCAAGGCAGCAGGCCAGGGACTGGTGCAGGAGGGGACGGTGCTGGACCAAAGCCTGGTGTAGGAAGGAGGAGAGAGGGCAGGCAGGAGGGATGCTCGGGAGGTCTAGTGAACAGGCTGTGAGGCTGGCAGGCCATGGAAGGGGAGTGGGTGCTTTTAGGAAAAGGTCCAGACTTCTAGCCTGGGGACTGGGGGACAAAGAGGCTATTTCTGAGATGAAAACTGAGGAAAAGGAACAGGTTAGGGGGAGACACTGAGACCATTTGGGGTCATGGTAGGTGTGGGAGGTCCCAGAGACTTCTAAAGGAGTCTATTCAGGAGGCTGTAGGAACCTCAGGTCTGGGGTTCAGCAGGGAGGTCAGCGATGGCCAGGCACAATAACCAACGGTACAGATTTATCAACAAAATTCATTGCACTAATGCAAATTAAGGAGAATGTGACGAGACAACATCCTATTTTGACCTAAGTCCATTTGAACTGCTGTAACGGAAGACCATAGACTAGATGGCTTACAAATAATGGAAATTTATTTCTCATACTGCTGGAGGCTGGGAAGTCCCAGATCAAGGCGCCAGCAGATGTGGTGTCTGGTGAGAACCTGCTTCCTGGTTCATGGGTGACCATCTTTTTACTGTGTCCACATGTGGCAGCCACCAGGGCTTCCCTGGTGCTCAGCGGTAAAGAACATGCCTGCCAATGCAGGAGATGTGGGTTCAATCCCTGAGTCAGGAAGATCCCCTAGAGAAGGAAATGGCAACCCACTCCAGTATTCTTGTTTGCAGAATCCCCATGGACAGAGGAGCCTGGAGGGCTAGAGTCCACGGGGTTGCAAAGAGTCAGACACGCCTGAGCGACTAAACAACAGTGACAACACATGGTAGGATGAGGAAGGTCATGGGGCCTCTTTTATATGGGCATTAATCTCAATTACGAGGGTCCTGCCCTCACAACCTAATCCCCTCCTGATACAGTTACGTTGGGGGTTAGGTTTCAACATAGGAATTTGTGTGGGACTCAAACTTTCAGTCTATAGCAGATCTCTTTTCTTAGATTAGCAGGTAATCTTCACGATGTTCTACTAGGAAAATTCTATCATTATCCCCATTTCATAGATGAAGAAACAGAGGCTCAGGTGTGCCACCTGTATGATTACATGAATAGGTATCTGCAAAAGCTTTTTCTAAAGTTCAACATCCATTTCTTGTATTAACCCTAAATCAGATAGAAATAGAAGGAAGCTGAGCAAGGTGATCAAATTACCTGATTACTAAAGACACACGGCATATGGCAGATGGCAATTAAATGCCAAAGCCATTTTCAATAAAATTTTATAGGTAGAGTCCACATACATGAAAAACAGCTAATAAACATGTTCAGTTAAGTTGAAGTACACAAAATCAACCCCCAAATCGGTTGCATTTCTATACACAAGCAATGAATACTCAGAAAAAAAATTTAAAAAAACAATCCTACTTACAACAAAAAGAATAAAATATTTAAGAATAAATTTATACAAGGAGGAAAAAGACTTGTGTACTGAAAACTACAAAATGTTGCTGAAAGGAATTAAAGACTTAAATAAATGGAGAGACATCCCATGTTCATGAATTAACATTGTTGGCAATACCGTCTGTGTTAGTTTGCTAGGGCTGCCGTAACAAAACACCTTTTAAGATCTTTTATGATTGGTTTCTGAGGCCTCTCTTCTCGGCTTGCTGATGACTGCCCTCTGGTGGTGTCCTCACAGTCTTTGCTCTCTGTGGTCATGTCACTGGTATCTCTTCGTGTGTCCAAATGTACTCCTCTTATAAAGACACCTTTCAGATTGGATTAGGGTCCACTGGGCCTTGTTTTAAAATAATCACCTTTTAAAAGATGGATTTCAGGTCTTAGTTGCAGCATGGGGACTCTCTAGTCGTGGCACCCAGGCTTAGTTGCCACCCGGCATGTGGAATCTTAGTTCCCTGTGTGTTGGTCGTTCAGTCATGTCCAACTCTTTGCAACCACATGGACTGTAGCCCACCAGGTTCTTCTGTCCATGGAATTTCCCAGTCAAGAATACTGGAGTGTGTTTCCATTTCTTCCTCCAGGGGATATTCCTGACCCAGGGATCGAACCTGGGTTTACCCACGTTGCAGGTAGATTCTTCACCATCCAAGCCTCCAGGAAAGCCCCTGGCCAGGGATCAAGCCCATGTCCCCATGCACTGCAAGGCAGATTCTTAACCACTGGACCACCAGGGGAGTCCTGAAAATAATCCCCTTTTAAAAGGTCCTACCTAAAGAGCATATGAAAAAGCAGAGACATTACTTTGCCAACAAAGGTCCGTCTAGTCAAGGCTATGGTTTTTCCAGTGGTCATGTACGGACGTGAGAGTTGGACTGTGAAGAAAGCCGAGCACCGAAGAATTGATGCTTTTGAACTGTGGTGTTGGAGAAGACTCTTGAGAGTCCCTTGGACTGCAAGGAGATCCAACCAGTCCATCCTAAAGGAGATCAGCCCTGGGATTTCGTTGGAAGGAATGAGGCTAAAGCTGAAACTCCAGTACTTTGGCCACCTCATGCGAAGAGTTGACTCATTGGAAAAGACTCTGATGCTGGGAGGGATTGGGGGCAGGAGGAGAAGGGGACGACAGAGGAGGAGATGGCTGGATGGCATCACGGACTCGATGGACGTGAGTCTGAGTGAACTCCGGAAGCTGGTGATGGACACAGAGGCCTGGCGTGCTGCGATTCATGGGGTCGCAGAGTCAGACACAACTGAGTGACTGAACTGAACTGATCTCCAAATACAGTCCTGTTCTGAGGTCCTGGGGGTTAAGGCTTCAACATATACATTTTAGGGGAATACTATTTAGTCTATAACATGACCCATAGTGCTATACAGATTCAGTGCAATCTCTAGCAAAATCCCAATGGCAATTTTGAACATCTTAAAACTCATATGGAATTGCAAGGGACTCCAAATAGCCAACACTACCTTGAAACAGAAGAACAAAGTTGGAGGACTCATACTTTCTGTTTCAAAATTGCAAAGCTACAGTAATCAAAACCGTGTCTGACTGGCATAAAGACAGACATACAGACCAGTGTAATGGAACACAAAGCTCAAAATAAACCCTCACATATAGTCAATTGATATTTGATCAGGTGCCAAGACCCATCCAAGGAGAAAGGACACTCTTAACAACAAATGGTACTGGGAAAACTGGATGTCCACATGCAAAGGGAAAAAGTAGGCCCTTATCCTATGCCAGGTACAAAAATTAACCAAAATCAAACCATATTTCTAAATTTAAGGGACTTCCCTGGTGGTCCAGTGGTTAAGACTCCCCACTCCGAATGAAGGGAGCCTAGGTTTGATCCCTGGTCAGGGAACTAGATCCCACATGATGCAACTAAGACCCGGTAGAGCCAAATAGATCAATAATTTTTTAAAAAAGATGAAAAAACAATGATTTTAAAACAGAAGATTTCTAAATTTAAGAATTAAAACTACTGGGAATTCCCTGGTGATCCAGTGGTTAAGACTCAGCAATTTTACTGCCGTCAGCCTGGGTTCAATCCCTGATCAAGAAACTAAGATCCCACAAGGAATGCAGGATGGAAAAAAAAGTTAAAGCTATAAAAAAAAATAGGGAGAAATCTTTGATATGTCAATGGTTTCTTAAGTACGACGCCAAAAGTACAGGCAACATAAATTGAACTTCATCAAAACTTAAAACTTTTATGAATCAAAGGATACAATCAAGACCAAAAAACCCAACTCATAGAATAGGAGAAACTATTTGTAAATCATGTATCTCATCAAGACTACTATAGAAAATGAAAAACATCTGTAACCATAAGCAATTCAATTAAAAATGGCAAAAGACTTGAATAGAGATTTTTCCAAAAAAGATATGTAAAATAACCAATAAACACATGAAAAGATCATTAATTTTTTTAATGAAAAGATCATTAAAAGTGCATTAAACATCATTAATGATCAGGGAAAGTCAAGTCAAAACCACAGTGAGATATCCCTTCACACCTATTCAGTTCAGTTCAGTTCAGTTCAGTTCAGTTCAGTCTCTCAGTCGTGTCCGTCTCTTTGCGACCCCATGAATCGCAGCACGCCAGGCCTCCCTATCCATCACCAACTCCCGGAGTTCACTCAGACTCACATCCATCAAGTCCGTGATGCCATCCAGCCATCTCCTCCTCTGTCGTCCCCTTCTCCTCCTGCCCCCAATCCCTCCCAGCATCAGAGTCTTTTCCAATGAGTCAACTCTTCGCATGAGGTGGCCAAAGTACTGGAGTTTCAGCTTTAGCATCATTCCTTCCAAAGAAAACCCAGGGCTGATCTTCAGAATGGACTGGTTGGATCTCCTCGCAATCCAAGGAACTCTCAAGAGTCTTCTCCAACACCACAGTTCAAAAGCATCAATTCTTCAGTGCTCAGCTTTCTTCACAGTCCAACTCTCACATCCATACATGACCACTGGAAAAACTATAGCCTTGACTAGACTGACCTTAGTCGGCAAAGTAATATCTCTGCTTTTGAATATGCTATCTAGGTTGGTCATAACTTTCCTTCCAAGGAGTAAGTGTCTTTTAATTTCATGGCTGCAGTCACCATCTGCAGTGATTTTGGAGCCCAAAAAAATAAAGTCTGACACTGTTTCCACTGTTTCCCCATCTATTTACCATGAAGTGATGGGACCAGATGCCATCCATGATCTTCGTTTTCTGAATGTTGAGCTTTAAGCCAACGTTTTCACTCTCCTCTTTCACTTTCATCAAGAGGCTCTTTAGTTCCTTTTCACTTTCTGCCATAAGGTTGGTGTCATCTGCATATCTGAGGTTATTGATATTTCTTCCGGCAATCTTGATTCCAGCTCGTGCTTCTTCCAGCCCAGCGTTTCTCATGATGTACTCTGCATATAAGTTAAATAAGCAGGGTGACAATATATATCCTTGACGTACTCCTTTTCCTATTTGGAACCAGTCTATTGTTCCATGTCCAGTTCTGTTACTTCCTGACCTGCATACAGGTTTCTCAAGAGGCAGGTCAGGTGGTCTAGTATTCCCATCTCTTTCAGAATTTTCCATGTTATTAGTGATGGTTATAATAATTTAAAAATGACAACAGATACATCTATTGGCAAGGATATGGAGAAACTGGAACCCTTGTATGTTGCTGGTGGAAATGTAAATTGCTTAGATGCTGTGGAAGAGTTTGATGGTTCCTCGAAATGATTACCCTAGACTTACTGAGTCATTCAGCAGATCCATTTCTGGATATACAACCCAAAAGAATTGAAAATATGTTCTCAAACAAGTACATGTACATACATGTTCATATCAGCACTATTCACAAAGTCAAAAGGTGAAAACAGCCCAAATGTTCATCAACGGATGAATTGGTAAAGCAAATGTATATCCACACACTGGAGCATTATTCAGCCATAAAAAGGAATGAAGTATTGATATATTCTGCAACATCTATTAAGGTCAAAACCATAATGGTTTTTGTGAAAGAAGCCAGACATCTAAGGTCATGTATTTTAAGATATCATTTATATGAAATACCTAGAATAGGCAAATACACAGAGACAGAATGCAGACTGATCGTTACCAGGGGTGAGGAAAAAGTAGGGAATGGAAAGCAACAGCTTAAGGGGAATGGAGTTTCTTTCTGTGATGATGAAAATGTTTTGGAGGTAGATAGAGATTTTTTTTTTTTTTTCCTCAGAGGTGGTATTTGCACAACATTGTGGATATAATTAAGTGACACTGAATTGTTCACTTTAAGATGATTAATTTATGTCAGTTTCACCTCAACATGAAATATATACATATATATATATAATGTATACAAAAAACAGTATGATATTTACCAAGAATTAATATTTTAAAAGCAGTATGGGGCTTCCCTGGTAGTCTCATGGTTAAGAATCCACCTGCCAAAGCAGGGGACCCAGAAATATCCCACATGCCACAGAGCAGCTAAGCCCGTGTACCACAACTACTGAGCCAGCACCCTAGAGCTCTCGAGTCACAACTACTGAGGCCACGCGATACAACTACTGAAGCCCGAGTGTCCTGGCTCCTGTGCTCTGCAACAACAGAAGCCATTGCAATGAGAAGCCTGTGCATTTCAACAAAGAGTAGCCCCTGCTTGCCACAACTATAGAAAACCCACACAGAGCAATGAAGAAAAAAACAACAACAGACAAACAAAAAGACAATATGGTATTTATGAAGAATAACTATAGACCGATAGAATATAATGAATGACTTAACATGTCTGATTACTGAAGAGATTTAATATAAGATATAAATGCTTTTCATATTGGTGAGAAGGTGATAGCTTATCCAATAAATGGTTCTGAAAAAAATTGCCTGTGAGGATGATATCAAATTTAGATTTCACAACATATGCAAAAATTAATTCAAGTGTTAAAAAAATTACATGTGGAAAACACAAATACTTTGCCAAGAAGTTTTGGAGAATATTTGTTTTACTCTGACATGGCAAGAACTTCTTAAGCAAAATAGAAAATATGGAATTCACAAAGGGGAAAAACAAGTCATGAAGGGAAAGTTTCATAAATTTGACTATGTAAAAATGAAAACTCTGCATGGCAAAAGATGGATAAATAAATTATATATATATATATATTCAGAAAATAAACAATAGGCCAAAGGAAATAGTTGCAACACATATGATAAAATGTTTTATCTCCAATAAGCAGAAGGGACTATAAATTTTTAGAATAATGCAATAATCCTGAAGAAAATTTTAGAGAAGAGGAAATTAAAGTGTTTAATAAATGAAGGAAAGGGTCTCAACCTTATTAGTACATAAATCCAAACTAAAGCAACAACAACAGCAATAAAAAAACCCAGTGCTTGTCCTGTCACAGACTGGTAAAAGGAAAAAAAATAAGTTCTAAAGCCTAGTAGCAGTGATACCATCAGCACTTTCATTGCTAGTGGAACTGTGAACTGCTACAACTTTGAAAAGCAATCTTATGATGTCTATTAAAATGAAAAACTATCTCAACTCAGTAATCTTAATTCCTAGGATCTGTCCCTTAGCACTAAAACAAATGTATTCAAGCAAATGCATGTAAGAATCTAAAAAAACAAAAACCTGTCCACCCATTTTATTGAGAAATAATTCACATACATCCCTGTACGTTTAAGGCATACAGCGATGGTTTGATATGCATATAATGTGAAATGATGACCACAATAGGTCCAGCTAACACCCATCTTCTCATATTGAGGTAGGAGAGAGTGGGCCTCTCGGCTGAACACCAGGAATTTGTCAAGTGGACTAAAATTCAAGCTTTGTTCTCACCCAGACACTCCAAGGACAAAGCTAGTGGCAAAAGCTGAGCTTTACTAAAGCAAAGAGACAAGGTACCCACTCCTGAGGTCAAAAAAGACTTCCCTGTCCACACATGCACAGGAAGACTTCTTGGGGGTAAAAAAGGAAGGGGGCTCCATCCCATAATAAGTAAGGACATGCACTCACAGGCCTCTGTGGTGGGATCCATCTTAGAAAAAAGTTGCAGAGGCATCTTGGACTGCAGCACACCAGGCTTCCTGTCCTTCACGATCTCCCTGAGTTTGCTCAAACTCATGTCCACTGTGTCAGTGATACCATCCAACCAACTCATCCTCTGTCACCCCCTTCTCCTCCTATCTTCAATCTTTCCCAGCATCAGGGTCTTTTCCAATGATTCAGCTCTTCCGCATCAGGTGGCCAAAGTATTGGAGCCTCAGCTTCAGCATCAGTTCTTCCAATGAATATTCAGGGTTGCTTTCCTTTAGGACTGACTGGTTTGATCTTGCAGTCTAAGGGATTCTCCAGAGTCTTCTCCCACACCACAATTCAAAACCATCAATTCTTCAAGGCTCAACCATTTTTATGGTACAACTCTCATATCAGTGCATGACTGCTGGAAAAACCATAGCTTTGACTACACAGATCTTTGTCGGCAACATGATGTCTCTGCTTTTTAATACACTGCCTAGGTTTGTCACAGCTTTTCTTCCAAGGAGCAAGCATCTTTTAATTTTATGGCTGCAGTTATCGTCCACAGTGATTTTGGAGCCCAAGAAAATAAAATCTATTAGTGTTTCCACTTTTCCCCCTTTTTTGCCATGAAGTGATGGGATTGGATGTCATGATCTTAGACATCATGGACTGAAGCCCACCAGGCTTCTCTGTCCATGGAGTTCTCCAGGCAAGAATACTAGAGTGGGTTGCCATGCCCTCCTCCACGGGATCTTTCCCACCCAGGGATGGAAACCACACATTTTATGTCTCCTGGCTGGCAAGTTCTTTACTACTAGTGCCACCTAGATTTTTATTTACTGCACTCCTCACTCTGGATGTCCAAACTCCTCTTTGGGTATGCATTTTTGCTTTGCTTCTGTCTTAAACAACCTGTTTCTCTGTGCTCACCTATACATGTTTCCAGGAGGCAAAACTTGTAAAAACAAGTGCAAAGTCTCAGTACCTGTTTTTACAGTTTTTGCCTCCTGGAAACATTCTTACTTTCAAGTGGGAGAAAAAGCCAGGGTCACTTTGCTTCTAACCTCTAGACCCCAGGTGGCCTAAGGGATAGGACCATGTTCAGTTTAGTTCAGTTCAGTTCAGTCGCTCAGTCATGTCTGACTCTTTGCAACCCCATGAATTGCAGCACGCCAGGCCTCCCTGTCCATCACCAACTCCCGGAGTTCACTCAAACTCATGTCCATCGAGTTGGTGATGCCATCCAGCCATCTCATTCTCTGTCATCCCCTTCTCCTCCTGCCCCCAATCCCTCCCAGCATCAGAGTCTTTTCCAATGAGTCAACTCTTCAACCAGGTTACCCAGGTCTAATCCCCTGGCAGAGAACTAAGATTTTTCTTCAGGACTGCTCATTGCTCTCTCTGAGATTAGATATAGTAAAAAGAAAGAAAAAAGACAAAACATTTCTCTGTGTGATGAGAGCTTGTAAAATGTAGTCCCTTACCAACTTTCCTATATATCATAAAGCAGTATTAGCTGCAGTCATATGCTGTACATTACATCCCAATTATATATAACTAGAAATTTGTACCTTTTGACCACCTTTCTCCAATTCCTCCTCACCTCAAGAATTTTTATTGCAACGCTTGAAAATGGCAAACAAAAATAACCAAAATGTCAGTGGGAACCATTAAATGAATTGTGTAGCCACATTGTGGGATAGTGTGCAGCTTTTTTTTTTTTTAAGTTTCAGAAATATGTCCATCAATCTCCAGAGATGTCTTTAGCTTATTGCTAAAAAGCATGGTGCTTTTTAGAAAATATGTATAGCACTAATATGATGCAGTTTTTCCTTAAAGACTTTTTTTTTTTTTTAAGACACAACTTGGGAATTCCGTGACGGTTCAGTGGTTAGAAGTGGGTGCTTTCACTTGGATGTCCCAGGTTCAATCCCTGATTGGGGAGATTAGATCCTTGGCAAATAGGCTGGGCGGGGCGAACCGCGGGGGCGGGGGCGGTATTAGCCCAGCGGAGCGTGGATGAAAGACACAATTTATTTACACACTCGTTCATTCATTCAAGAAATATTGTCTTCCTCGGGCTGGGAATACAGCAGTAAAGAGAACTGATAAATATCCTTACCTCTTATGACATTTTAAATGATGGAAGACAAGAGAATTGAGAAAAAGTAGATGTTAAATAGGCAGGTGTGATATAGATGGAGGAAGCAGAGGTAGGGATTAAAAAAAAAAATTGGGAATTCCCTGTGTTCTTTAGAAGGAATGATGCTAAAAGCTGAAACTCCAGTACTTTGGCCACCTCATGCGAAGAGTTGATTCACTGGAAAAGACTCTGATGCTGGGAGGGATTGGGGGCAGGAGGAGAAGGGGACGACAGAGGATGAAATGGCTGGATGGTATCACCGACTAGATGAAAATGAGTCTGAGTGAACTCCGGGAGTTGGTGATGGACAGGGAGGCCTGGCGTGCTGCGATTCATGGGGTTGCAAAGAGTCGGACACGACTGAGCGACTGAACTGAACTGAACTGATGGTGGAATTTAAGCCATTAATACTGGATGATTTTTGTAGTTTATGCGTATTCGTACAAGCTTGGAGAAAATGTGGAAAGATGCACTGAGAAACTAGTGAGAAAGAACTAGAGTCAAATCTCAGCCGTTAGTCTCTTGGAAGTTTACCCAGGCTCTCAAAGCCTGTCTGTAACATGGGAAGAATAACAGTTAATCAAATGGCTCCACCACCGCCACCTCTTGGTGTAGAAAGAGGTGCCGCGCGGGTGAAATCTCCAAGACACAGACCTCAGGGTGAAGCCGGTACGGCCATATTGGCTACGGGAAATGCGGAGGCGTTGCGACTGCTGCCATTCTCAGTTAGTGCAAGGGGCGACTTCCGGTTACCATTTTGAGTGACAGTAGAGGCGGAGCTCTGGCTGACAAGCTCATTAAGGGCCGGGCTCCGAGGGCACCTCCCTGAGAGCGACTGAACGCTAAGCCCGGCGGGCGGAGGCAAACCATCGTAGCCCCGCCCCCGACTTAGGGCTCCACCTCCCGGCCCCGCTTCCGCCGGGTGAGCGTCGGTAGGCGTCGCTGCCGTAAATCGGGCTGTCGGTTTGCCGCATCACGGAAGATGGCGGCCACGGCGGTGAACGGGGTGGCCGGCACCTCAAGCTCGGGGACTGCGGCGGCCTCGGGCGCGATCCTGCAGGCCGCGGCCGGCATGTACGAGCAGCTCAAGGGCGAGTGGAACCGGAAAAGCCCTAATCTTAGCAAGTGCGGGGAAGAGCTGGGCCGTCTCAAGGTAAGGATCGGCCGGGGGTGCTTCGAGGGGTCCAGACCTAACCGAGTTTCGCGCTCAGCGGGAAACCGCGGCGCCGACAGGACTAAGGCGGACTGGGCTATCTAATAGGGTCAAGGATTCAGAGGAGCCGAGGTGCGGTTTGGAGGCACGTAGATGTGAGAGGGACCTCGAACGGACTAAATGCGGCCCCACGGTGGGGGGTGATGGAGAGGGTGTTTCTGGCACACCGAGTTGAGAGGTTAAAATTTTGGTGCTTGGAGGCCTAGCTGGTTGGAGTGGTAGGATGGGGCTGTCAGCTTTTGTGATGTAGGGTTCTGGCCGCCACCAAGTGGGAAATGAGGACTGGACAGGGAGATGGAAGAAGGCTGAGATGATGGGGTTCGTGGTTAAGACCAGGCTAAGCTGGGGTCCAAGAAATCTGGGGCTTAGGGATAGATCTGTGGGGAGAGGGGCCCAGCTAAGTTGTGAGGGCAAGACTGAAGCTGGGAAAAATACTCTTAGAGCAGAGGACCTTAATGGGGCTCGGGTTGCTTCAGGCCAGGTGGAAGGGGTACAAATACAGTGGGCTGGACCACGTTGCTGAGGGGAGTGGTACCTGATAAGGGATGATGTGTGAGCTGGACCACAGGAAGAGATTAGCCCCCTTTCCTCCTTGGTGTAGGTTGAGGAGGGTAGCTGGTCCCAACCCAACAAGGTGTGGGAAAGTGTTGCCGAAGAACCGAAGGTGCTAGTGTCTCCCCTCCCCCTTGATTCCACTGGGTCAGGCATGGAGTGGGTCTCCCCAGTGGGTCTATTAATACTTGTAACATGAAGTCATCCTAAATGGGCCCACATCATGTGTCCAGGCCCTGATCTGACTGACTCCTTTAATACTCATAACAACCTTATGAGTCAGGGATGATGGCTAGTTCCATTTTCTAGGTGGGAAAATGAAGGCCTAGATAAAAGTAAATAACTCATACCTAAAGTCCCATCTTCTTTCTTTCCTTCCCCTGCCCTCCTCTTCAGCTGGTTTTGTTGGAGCTCAACTTCCTGCCAACCACAGGGACCAAACTGACTAAGCAGCAGCTCATTCTGGCCCGTGAGTGTCACTGGAGTTGATGGGGGACGTTTATGGACTTGGGTCGTGGCAGGAATGGTAGCAGTGGCGGTCAAGGTCGGGACTCTGGTCACCTCCTGAGAACTTCCTCTGTTGCCTACAGGTGACATATTGGAGATCGGGGCTCAGTGGAGTATCCTACGCAAGGACATCCCCTCCTTCGAGCGGTACATGGCCCAGCTCAAATGCTACTACTTCGATTACAAGTGAGGATGGACCTGGCCCCTAATTTGGGGTGTGTGTAGCAGCTTCCCTGGTGGCTCAGTGGTAAAGAATCTGCCTGCCAGTACAGGAGATGGGCAGATGCCTGGGTTGGGAAGATCCCCTGGAGAAAGGAATGACAGCTCACTCCAGTATTCTTGCTTGGAACATTCCATGGACAGAGGAGCCTGGCGGGCTACAGTCCATGGGATCACAAAGAGTTGCATACAGCTGAGCACACAGTAGTGTGTGTGTTGGAAGGGTTGGGTGGTTTACATGGCAGCTTTATATCCTTGTTGCTCTAGCCACTTGGGACATCTTCCTTCACCTGGGAATTCCCCCTCCGCATAGCTGTGTGCCCAGAAGCCTCAGGGTTCGTGGCTGGCCTGGAGGGCCTGAGTCTGGGATTATGCCGTCCAGTCTCAGTTACCCTCTGGTCTGTCTCCTCCTTCACATTCCCATTCGAAATTTCCACTCCCCAAGGTAGCTACTGTCCCGTTTTACCTGCCTTGATGCCAGCTTTGCCCTCTTCCATTCACCCCTCCATGGCAGCTGGGAGGATCTTCGTGACACTAAAATTTGACCATGTTGATTGTCTGCTGAGAACCTGTCATGACTCTCTGTAGCACTCAGGTTTCAGACCAAGCTCTTTCCTGTGGTCTCCACTGGGGTATCAGCCCTGACTCCTCTGTCTGTGTGTCTCCCATCCTGGCCTTGTTTCTCCTACTGGACTGTGAGTCTTCTAGAAACAGAAGGGTCTTGGTCACTGCTGGGTCCCAGCACAGCCTAGTATGGAGCCTGGCCCAGAGCAGAGACTCACTGACTGCACGTTGAATATGAAACTGAATGGTTTCATAACCGAATGGGGTTTCCATGGAGACTGATGGTTAAGAATTTGACAGGAGAAGCTAGAAAAACCGAATTTGAACCTATTTCCCCCCTTCCTGATTATATGATCTTGGGCAAGTGGTTTCATCTCTCTAACTCAGTTTTCCCCCAGAAGTGAAGGTAATGCTTATTAATATAATCATAATTAGCACTTCTGTGGTATTTGTTGGGGCCAGATACTGTTCTAATCACTGTACCTGGATTAAATAACTAAATCAGTTAACCCTATTCATTTAACCCACCTCTATGAGATGGGTACTGTAATGAAACCTGTTTTACAATTAGAGGAATGAGGCTTAATCACTTTACTGGAGTGAGGTCACTTTCTAGGGCCCATATGATTGTGACTTCTTTATGTCTCTTTGAGCCTCAGTTATATCTGAAAATCCAGGAACTAGTGCTCCTCCAAGGAGAGAGCATCAGGCAGTCATCAGGGTGGATCCCTGGTGCCTGTGGTGTGGGGAGCTTGGTTGGCGCCTAAACCCTCCTTACCTTGGATTTCCACTCTGGTCCATAGGGAGCAGCTCCCAGAGTCAGCCTACATGCACCAGCTCCTGGGCCTCAACCTCCTCTTCCTGCTGTCCCAGAACCGGGTGGCTGAGTTCCACACAGAGTTGGAGCGGCTGCCTGCCAAGGACATCCAGACCAACGTGTACATCAAGCATCCAGTGTCCCTCGAGCAAGTGAGGCTGAGGAAGCGGGAAGGGAGGGCCTGGCTAAAGGGAGCGGCGCAGGGAGAAACACTCGGGAGGGTTTCCTGGAAGACTAGGCAGGGCTCAGCCTGTGGACTCATTTGCTCATTTGTCCAACAAATATTGAGCCCTAGTCATGTACACAGGCACTTTGGTTGGTTTTCCGACTGTACAGTGAACAAAACAGATCAAATCTCAGATCTTATGAGGCTGACATTCTTATGAGGAAGCAGATAGTAAACAAAATGATTGTGTGTGTGTGTGTGTCTGTGTGTACATACCAGGGAGGGCTTCCTGGAAGAGGAGGACCCCATCTGCATGGGGAATGGTGACTGTATGGCAGAGAGTGTTCTAGCAGAGTGTAGATTATGGAGGCACTGGGATTACAGTGAGGCCTCAGTGGGGATGCCTCTGTGCTGCCTCTTCCTCACCCTCTCTTCTTCCCCACCCGTTCTCTACAGTACCTGATGGAGGGCAGCTACAACAAGGTATTCCTGGCCAAAGGCAACATTCCCGCTGAGAGCTACACTTTCTTCATCGACATCCTGCTAGACACTATCAGGTGCGTGGGGGGCCAGGGCCCTGCGGAGTATAGAAAGAGCTTGGACTCCAGAGTCAGACAGTTGTGTGTTTGAATCCCATTTGGGCCACTTGTGATCTGGGGAGGCTGGGCACATGAGTTTCCTTTTCTGTGAACTGGAACTGGTCATGAGATGGTGGTAAGAGCCCTCCTCTCACTCTGGGCCGTGTGTGTGTGTGGGCCCATAGAATTCGACCGTGAGCATGGGCTTGGTGCCCAAACAGTGCTCAGCTCAGCACTCAGACTCATGGAGGGAGTACTCATGGAAGTACTTCTTGAGTCATCTGGCTTCACTTCAGGTCACCTAAACTGTGGAACCTCAGTTTTCCGTTCTTTAGAATAGGGCCACTAAATCCTGCTAGCTCCTTGGGGGTTGCTGTGTACAGGCAGCCCTGCATGGGCGGATGGGAACGACGTGTACAAGTCCACGTGTTCAGGTGGCGTCACGGTTGGTTCACCCGGGCAAAGCACCAGATTGAGTGGAGTTCTCATTCCTTCAGTGACAAAGCTGGGCCCAGAGAGGTGCGGGGAGTGAGGAGGGGCAGTTGAGTAGGTTTAGGTTATTTTTAACTCTGAAATATTTCTACTCTCTGCAGTGCACAGGGAATAATTTAATGAGTGCCCACATACCTACCACCTGGCCTAAGAGATATTAATAAAATACTCACAAACGGGCAAGCTCCTCCTTGTCACTAGTTTTTGCCCAGAGCTACCCCCTTCTCCCATTTCAGTGGCTTGATGTCTTGCTGTTTTTTAACTTTAGTGTTGACCTCTTAAAATGGGTATAAAGAACCCCCTTGGGATTGGATCCTGTGGGGGAGGGTGTTAGGTGAAGAGATCCCCTTATGTGAATCTGAGGCTCAGTTTCAGCCAAGCCTGAAGTCCTCATGGCTAGGAGTGAGATTCTGAGCCTGGGCCCAGGAGTCCCAGAGACCTGAGTGTGTGCCCTGCTGTGGCCCTAGGTTTGCAACTCTAGTCAAGCTACTCTCCCCTGAGCTTCGATGGGATAAATGGGGCAGGTAACATATTTCAGCCATAAGTGCTGAACTGAAGGGCCAGGCCTTGTCTGTGTACGATAATGAGACTCATCTTCCCCCAGGGATGAGATTGCTGGTTGTATCGAGAAGGCCTATGAGAAAATCCTCTTCACCGAGGCCACCCGGATCCTCTTCTTCAACACACCCAAAAAGATGACAGACTACGCCAAGAAGGTGGCTGGGGTGGAGGTCAAGGGACCATAGGCTGCACTTACTAACAGCAGGGTAGGATGGCCTGGAGGGACACTGGAGCAAGACTCCAGTTGTGTGACCTCAGGCAAGTGGCCAAACTTCTATGAACTTCAGTTTCCCTATCTGTAGAAAGGGGCTAGGGTTTCATGTGTGGGATGAGCTAAGACCAGCACCTGGCACCAGCCGGAGGGGGAGGCTTAGCGCTTGATGGTGGCTGTCCTCAGAATTCCTTGGAGAGTGCAGCTTTTCCCCACAAGACTGGTTCATTGGCTCTGGGGTGTTTGTGTGGGAGCAGGGTCCCTGGAGGTGTTGCTGCTTGTGGTGGAGTAGCCCTGGTGACTGACGAGGGTCACGATCAGACTGGAATAGGTGAAACTGAACTTGGGTGATGGGGACAGCTGATATCTAACGATTGTTTACTCTGGGGCAAACATTGTTCTCAGTACTTCTGATTCATTTGAATCCCCACAACAGACCCAGAGAGGTGTGTGATTAGGGTCCCATCTCAAACATGGAGAAACAGGGGCACAGAAAAGTGAAATTACTTGCCCAGGGTTGGGGAGGAAAGTGAGCCAGGGCCTACATGGGTAAGTGCTGGCTCGGTGGGGCTGGGGAGGGTGTGTGTGATCACCCCACCCATCTCCCATCTCTCTTTTCTTGCAGCGAGGGTGGGTCCTGGGCCTCAACAACTACTACAGCTTTGCCAGCCAGCAGCAGAAGCCGGAAGATACCACCATCCCTTCCACGGAGCTGGCCAAACAGGTCATCGAGTATGCCCGGCAGCTGGAGATGATCGTCTGAGCCCACCAGGCACTGGGGTGGGGCACGGCTTGCATTATTTAAAGCAGTTGCAGTGCAGAGGTCCCCCCCCAATAAAGATGGATTGACATTTTCTTTCTTAGGCCCTTGTCGCCCCAAGTGGACCGGTAGGGACGTAAGTTCTTATCTCTGAAGAACTTGGAAGTTTGAGGGCACGAGGAAGTCTGAGATAACCTTGGATCAGCCTCTTTCCAATGGCCATTGCTCAGAGTCTCCAACACAGATGCCCACTGCAAGGGCCCAGTGGCACTGTGGCCTGAAGGAGGGACAGGCCACAATAGAGGGACTCTTGCGGCTAGCTGTGGACACTCAAAGGCCAGGCCAAGGTACCAGTGTTGAGTGAAGGAGGCGAAATGTCCTGATATTGAAAAATACTTGCAGTGATTAAACCAGTTTTTAAAAATGACATGCTAAATCGACCTCTGTGGAACAAAAGGCACAAGGCCCTGGGCTGGGTGGGCCTTACTCTCACTCTTCTGAGCCAGTGCTGTGATGTAGGACCTCTGTACCTCCCAGCCTGTGTTTTCTGCCCTTGAAGTTCTCAAGCTGTTGAAGGCATAGTCCAGATTTGACTGGGCCATTTGTGGGATGTGGGATTTTCAAGATTTTCTTTGAGTCAGTTTCCCCAGCTGCATAATGGGAATGATCATTCCTGCTTTCCGGAGTGATTTGCGCTAAACCCTGACCTTGGCACCAGATTGGCTGGAAATGGGGTTGATGATATTTAGGGGAGTGAGAACGTCTCACTTGCGGGCTCATCAGTCTACATGCTGGATGAACAGAACCTCCCTTATTGCTGGTCTGGGTCCAGCTTCTTGTTCCCAGGATGTGGTGCTTTCAGGGAGACCTCTGCCCCACCTCAGCCCTCCAACCCTTAGCTGGTGACTGATTGGCATCTCAGCATCTGGATGGCTTTTATTATCAAGGAAGGGAGGCAGAGGGCATTGAGCAGACTGCACTCAGTTGGAATGGGTCGCCTGCAAGTCATAATGCTCCAGCCCGGCTACCAGGGAGCCGGCCAACTTGATGGTGGCGACCCAGGGTGGCTCACTCAGGTGGTTGGTGGGCGTGCTCAGCCTATAAGGAGGGTAGAATCATCAGAACCTGTGTGGCCAGGCCTTTACCCATTCTAGGCTCCACTCTCTCCATCTGTATAAGAGACCATGACTTTATATCCCAAAGGGAGTTTAGATCAGAGCTGTATCTGCGGAACAAACTTAGTAGGAAAGAGGGCTGAGGGCTGGTGATAATGGTTCCCCCAACTCCCCCTCCAGGCCCCAGCTGAGCCCCAGAGGTTCCAAGGCAGAGGGTCTCCCTGTGACTCAGGACCCAGGGTCCAACAGACCCGGATGATGACCAGATTTGAGATTAAGGGGTGAAGGAGAGGTAACCAGAGGATGCAGTGTCTCCCCTGAATCTGCAGCATCAAGGGTAATCTGCAGGACAAGGACTGGGACATCAGCGCCCTCTGGTGGTCAAAGACGAACGGTCAGGAGTCGGAGGGACTAGGCCTGGGGCTTCCTTTGGAAGCCTGCATTTATAACCACTTAGTTCCAGAAGACCATCATCTCTTCTGTCCCTGAAGAGCTTGGGACATGGTCCTTCTTAGTGTCATTGGGGACAGGGTCAAGGAAGTGCATAGCATCAGGCCAGCAGGGACCAGTACCCCTGATGGCTCTAGAGAGTAACAAGGGAGGTTATCCATCAGAGGTCTGGATACTAAGGGGCTGGGCCAAGGTGTTCTCTGTCAGGGAGCAGTGTGCTATCAAGGCTCCTGTTGGTTCTGAAAGATTGGAGTTCAGTTGGGTTTGAGATGCAGCCAAGGGGAGGGTCTAGGGGCTGCTGGGGTCAGGAGGCCAAAAGGTTGAATGGGGCCCTCCAGGAAAGTGAAGTTGAGGACTTGGAGGGGTAATCCCCTTCCCCTTCCTCCTCTCTGACCTCCCCTCACCAGGCAGACACGTTTCTTGGCAGGCGGCGGTGGCGTGGCTGGTGGCGGCAGTAACACTTGCAGGGACAGGAGTTAAGCACCTGGAAGGGTGGCCAGTGGCGCGCGGCGCCCGAGTTAGCCGTCCCCGCCGGAAGAGCTCCGCTGCCACCACCCCCTGCACCACCGCTGTCAGTCACAGTAGTGGCTGTACGGTCGCGGGGACCATCTCTGGGGGCGCCATCCTCACGCGGAACCGCGCGGGCTGCACGAGGACCCTTGTTCCTGCGAGTGCGGGTCTTGGCGGGCGCGGGCACGGGCGCAGGTGGCAATGGCTCGGCCACAGTGGGAGCTGGAGCCGGGGCCGGGGCCGGGGCCGGGGCCGGGGCTTGGTCGGCAGCCAAGGCGGAGGACCGAGCGGGAGCCGGGGCGGGAGTCACGGCCGACTCCAAGTGGCCCGGGCCCGGGGCGGGCGGGAGCGTCACGGGCAGCGGCGTTGGCTGGATCACGGGCGGCTGCGGTGTGGGAGGCGGCGCTGGAGGTGGCGTGGGTGGTGGCGTGGGCGGCGGCGGCGGCGGCGGCGGCGGCGGCAGCTCCGGCGGGCCGGGAGGCCCTGGGCGCACAGGCTCGCCATTGGTGGGCGCCGGGAAGATGAACATAGGCGGCGCCAGCAAGGCGGGTGCGGGCCTCCGGGACCCGGGAGCAGGATGCATCTGCCCTGGAGCAGGTGGTGTGGAGCCCCAGGGCCCTGAGAAAGCGGCTGCGCGTCGTCTGGGCGCCCCGACGCCTCCGCCAGCTCCATTGAAGCGAAAGTGGCGTTCAGGGCCATCAGGAGGGCTCACCCAGTCAAATTTGGGCTTCGAGCCTGGGAAGGTGGTATAAGGTGGCGGCGGAAGGGTCCGGGCGTGGGGCGCAGGCGCCGAGGGGGGTCCCGAACACCCTTCGCCGTCTCCATCACCGCCCTCTGCTTCCTGAGTTCCCCGAGGCACCTCTCCCGAGGGGCGAGAGGCCCCAGGAGCGAGGGGCTCCTGCTTCAGGACCTCAGCGTAGGGGATGGCGCCCGAGGCGGCGAAGAGCCCGCCGCCGCCGCCGCCCCCCAGAGAGGCTTTAGCTGCTAAAGAACTCGACGCTGCCGCGGGGGCCAGCGGGGGCCCCGACTTGAAGGTGACTTTACACAACAGACTCAGGCCGGGCTCGGAGGCCGCAGGCCTGGCCATTTCGCCCTCGCCTGCTTGGGGAGGTGCCCCCTTGCGGGCTCCGCTGGCCGTCTGGCCCTCGCTGCCGAGTCTGGCCTGGGTTTCTGTAGGGGTTGCGGCGGGTGTGGCCAGAGCAGGAGTGATTCTGCGGTCCGGGGGCTGCCCGTCGGAAGGTGGCGGTAGTGGCGGCTTCCGCGGCTCCAAGGGCGGCGGAGTCGGAGACGGTGCTCTCGGGACAGGGTCTAGGTCCTCTTCGGGGAGTTGCCGGGACGGCGGCGGCAGCGGGCTGAGGCTCGGAGGGTCACCCTGGCCGCGATGACTCGCCTCCAGCAGACCGCGGATCCGGGGCACCGGAGTGCCCGTGGGTTTTCGCCACTTAGACGGCGCGGGCAGCAGGGTCCCCACGGGGGGCGGGGGTGGTGTGGAGACCGCGGCCGCAGCCGCCTCCTCTGAAGGGGGCGTCACTGGCGAGGGCAGTTCTAAGGTCAGGGGCAGGGGTGAGGGTGAGGCCTGGGGCTCCGGGGGTACCAGGAGTCCCGGGGGCGCGGAGCTGCCAGGGAACCAGACGCCCAGCCCGCGAGCCAGGCGCATGGCCGGGGAGGAGGGGGTCACCTCGGGCTCCACCAGGGATGTCCGGCGGGAGTCGGAGGACCGGTCCGAGGCCTGCTCTTTTCTGGAGCCCCTGCCCGCGGACGGCTCCGACTGCACGTTCCCCATTTCTGACGGAGGTCGGGGACTGTGGTCAGAAAAACTTCCGCCAGTCAATCTGCCAGGGCTGTGGGGAACCCCCCGAAGCTGGCTGAACTTGGTCCTGTCCGCCAGCACCGACTCAACCCTTGTTCCTCAAGACCTACTCAGGCACTGGTTTCTCCCCGCATTCCTGTTCCCTGACTCTTGACGTTCACGCCTTCTTCCTCATGGCCCCATACAGCTAGCTCCTGCTCAGATACTTAGTCTCCCATCCTCTTAGGGTACTAAGGTCCGGTCGCTGTGTCTCTGGCTGGTCCCTCATATCACATCCCTACACTGTGGCCACGTTTCAGGTCTTTAAGCTCCAAGATATAGGTCTTGTCCGCTTCCCTGGCAATCATGCAGGCCGCGACACTCATGATGTCGGCCTCTGTAGCCTATAAGGCCTACAAAGAGTTCAAGCTTCTTTCCCAGGACTTAAACTGGGCTCCTGAGGCCCAAGCCCCGCCCCCGCCCTCTTGTCCCGCCCCCGATTGTCAAAGAATCGGGCCCTCTCAAGTCCCCTCCCACCCCTGCCCCAGGTCTGGCCCCGCCTCCGCTTAACAATTTCTGGTATTCTTGTCAGTCTAACCCCTCAGTCATCACCTCTAACCCTCAGATCCCTCTCTCTGTGTTGATCATTTGCTCCTGTCCTCTTCCCGGCTTTAATCCTAAATTTCTTTTCCCGCTCCTGGTCTAGAGGCAGGCCTCACCCTCAGGCCCCACCCCTTTCCCCAAGCTCCTCCTTGGCTCCTCCTCCTTCGCTCGGAGGATGCCACTCACCAACTCCTCCAGCTGACCAAAGTTCAGACCGCGGCCCCCTGGGCCCAGGGCAGGGCGGGGAACGGCCGTAGCAGAAAATAACCGAAAAGAACGGGGGTGCGGGTGAAGGCAAGTGGGCGAGACAGCGAGGGCGGACCCCGAGATCTAGGCCCCGCCCCCGAGCTCGAGGCTCCGCCCTCCTGTGAGCCAACCTAAGCACAGCCCCTTACGAACCTGGATCTCCCTTTGAAATACTCCGGTGTCTTCTTCCCCGCCCCCCAGACCTCGTAGTCCTAGGCCTCATCCCTTTAGAACCTTCTTTTAGCCCCGCCCATTTACAATGCCCCGCCCCTCCGTTATTACCTCTCCCGAAGCCCCGCCCATTACGAACTCTGCTACGTAGCTCCTCCCTTTTGGAACTCTCCGTCGTCCGGCCCCTAAAGACAATTTACTTATAAGCTCCGCCCTTCTAAGACCTGGCAACCTCTCTTCCCAAGACCCTCTCCTTCCTCGGGCCGGCCTACAAGGCCCTTCCTCCGTGGGCCCGCCCCTTCGCTGACGCACGCGCTCGTCCGCGCCTTCGGCGTCCGCACCCTCTCCTCTAGGCCCTTCGACCCCGCCCCCTTGCGAAGGCTCCCTTCTCGCCCCACCCCTTTTCGAACCCAGTCAGGCACCCAGCCCCTCCCATTTAGAACCACAAACGTAGACCCTCGCCTCTTTAGAATCTTGAGACCAGGCTCCGTCCTGGACCCCTTCTCCATATCCTCAAGGGCCAATGGCGTGGATGGGTGGGAAAGTAGGGGATCCTCTCTGGATCCTGAGAAAATGCGGGCTGGGGGGCTGTTCGCTAGAGCCACTGCCGGGCTCTAGGACCCAGCGGGCAAGTGCGCCTGCCTCGCGTTTACCCCTCCCCCAAGCCGCCCCCCCCCCCCCACCCATCTTCCAGGTTCCCCCTCCCTCCCCCTGCGCCCCGGCTCCCGGTGCCCGTCTCTAGCACCGCCGGAGCCAGCGAGGGAGCCGGAGCGAACAGGAGGAAGAGGAGGAGGAGGAGGCCACGTCGCCACCGCTCGGAGCCCGGCCGGAGCCTCCCAGGCAGGTGCCGAGGGGGGCGAGGGGGCGGGGGCTGACAGACCGCCTGTCACGATGAGGGGGCGGCCTGGACCGCGCTGCGCCTCCTGCCCACCGGGGCGCCCCCGAGACCCTGGCTGGAAGGAAAAGGAGGTGGGGGCCCCTGAACTGCGCGGCAGCCATTTGGGGTATCGGTCACCATTTAGGGGGCCTGGACTTCCTCCGAGGACTCCCCATTCATAAAATTCCGTACTGGACCCTCACCATTGAGGAACTCAGGGGACCACTCCCCCCCCCCCCCCCCGGAACAGCTGTGTGAGGAGCGTAGGGCGTCCAGAAATCCCGGCGTCCCATCCCAGTAGGCCCTGGAGAGGACCCCTGCCCTCTTTCTCTGTTTCACCTGTTGTCGGGGGAGGCGGGCGGACAAAGGAAGCAGCGTCACGTGACTGCTCATTCACAAAATCCCATCCCATTGAGAAAAGGGGGCTGGGGGCGCTGCAGCCTCCCCCTCCCCTCCCGAAGGACTGGGGAAACCCGGCAGCCTGCTGGTAGGGGAAGGGGCTAGAGCTCGTTGCTGGGGTCCCTCAGGCCGGGGCTCCATGGTCCCTGCGCTAGGTGGTAGTGAGGGGTTGGACGCTGATCCCGATTATGGGCGGAGGGCTACGTCCCCTGAGCTGGGGGGCGGGGTAAGATGGTTCTGAAGGATGCTGGGGCGGGGAGGGAAAGGAGGAGGGATCAGTTCCTCAACCCGCAATCTCTCCCCCTTGCCTTTCCTCGGCCGGGGCCTGAGGGAGCAGGCTTGATTTTTGTGAATGAAATGCTCTCTGGATGTCTCTCGATCGCCCGTTTCTGGCTTCCTCTGCCTCCATCTCCCTTTCGGCCTGTCTCTGGCCATTTCTGGTTCTCTCCCTGCTCCTTGCCCATCTCCCGTTGCTGGGTGACTCAGTGAGCTTTGCATCCGGTCTCATTCATAAATCCGGGAAGGGGTGGGGGGGGGTGGGGAGGAAGACAGCCTGGGTTTCTCACCCAGCCAGTGGCCTGGGTGGCAGGGTGCGGAGGCAGTGTAGGGGGACTGGAGCTGAGTTGATGGGCTCTAAGAAAATACATATGCGCAGGCACCCAGCTGTGAGGGGGACGATGGGTGGGGCTGTGGGTACGTGCTGAGGGAGGAGAAGGAGATAGGGTTGATAGGGGATGAGCAGGAGGAAGAAGGGAAGTGGAAGAGCGAAGCTCTGGGGGTGAGGATGGGGAAGATGGGGAAAGGGAGGCAAGGTGAGTATGGAGAAAAAAGGTAGATATGGAGAAGGAGGTAGGCATGGGAGAAAAGAGATGGCAAGAGGAAGAAAGAAGCCATGCTGGAAGAAGGTGGGCATAAGAGAGGTGACGGGTATGGGCAGAAGGTGGGCATGGGAAAGGAGGTGGGTGTAGAAGGTAAGGGGAGTGTGGGTGACTAAGGAGACAGTAGACCGGGCTGTGAGGGATGAAGAGGGGCGGTGAGGGCTGGGGAAACAGTGACTAGGAGAGCAGGAATGTCGCTCACTGACCATGTTGTCCCTGTCCCCCTACCTCCTCCAGGTACATGGTTCGGGTCCGAGCCGTGGTGATGGCCCGAGATGACTCCAGTGGGGGCTGGCTGCCTGTGGGGGGCGGGGGCCTCAGCCAGGTGAGCGTATGTCGGGTCCGAGGGGCCAGGCCCGAGGGGGGGGGCCCGCCAGGGGCACTACGTCATCCACGGGGAGCGCCTCCGGGACCAGAAAGTGAGCCACCCTGGGGCGTGGGGGTGGGGTGGGGTGTGGGGAAGTAGGGGATGGGGCTGGGAATGCAGAGGTGAGGTCAGGTCATCTCCCAGCCGAAATCAAACCCGGGTGTGGGATGGAGCTGGAAGTGACTCTGTCCTCTGGATGAGAGTGGGGAGTTTAGGGACTACTGAGGGTGTCAAACAGTTCCTGTCCCCTGTCACTGCCCACTGGACGGCCACAGCAGCCTGCTCACTGGTCTCCTTGTCCTCCTGCTCCCTCCCCCAACCTCAGCCTGTTCCACTGGGGCTGGGCTAACACCTGACTCAGATCATATCCCTCCTCGGCTGGCTCAGAACCCTCCCCCTGGCTCCATCTTGCTCAGAGATCCTCACCACGGGGAATTTTACACCACCTGCCCCTCTGCCCTAAGTGTATGGAGGCCTTTGGTGGGGGGACCATCTGAAAGTGTCACATAGGGTTTACCATCCTGTTGTGGGTTCAGCAGGAATATTCTGGGCTGTCTGACATGAAATGGAAAGAGACTGTTGACGTTTCAGCTGGGGATGTAGTAGAAAGGTTTGGATTGTTTGAAAAGGCTTGGGGTAAGGGCTGCATTTCAGAGCAGGGGTTGGAAGGAACAATGTAGGGGGATTTGAAATGGTGTGGAAAAAATACGGTGATGTTGGGCAAGAAGACGGGAGAACATCTAGGGTGTTAACCAGCATCTGAGGGGAAATCTGTGGGATTCTGATAAAAAAAAATTGGGGAGGTAGTATTTGGGGAGATTACTGGGGCATCAGAAGGGGATTAACATTTTGAGATGTTCAGTAAAGCTTGGGGAGTACAATTGAGTTAGATGGGCGATACTGGCTATCAGAAGGAGGTTAACATTTTTTGAGGCATCCAATAAAATTTGGGATGCCCACTGAGATATCAGAGGGAGGGAGGTGTTAGGAAAATGTAGAGATCAAGGGTTTGGGAGGAAATACTGGAGTATCAGAGGTGTGCTCAATACTGGGGTGTGATTGGGGTTCAAGGGTGCACCTAGGATGGGGAAATGAGATTTGTGAGGTGCTCTGGCAGGAAGGGAATGTCTGACCTGGACCCTTCCTGCCTGCCTCCACTTCAGATCACCTTGGAGTGTACCCTGAGGCCAGGCTTGGTTTACAACAAGGTGAACCCCATCTTCCATCACTGGAGCCTGGGTGACTGCAAGTTTGGGCTGACGTTTCAGAGCCCGGCCGAGGCAGATGAGTTTCAGAAGAGCCTGCTGGCAGCGCTGGCTGCTCTGGGTCGAGGTGAGTGGTGCAGGTGGTGGGGGCTGGAGCCTGGGCTGGTTTGGGTTGGGGGTGGGAGAAGCCTGGCCCCAAGAACTCACTGCTCTGCCTCTCTCCTGACCCCAGGCTCGCTCACCCCCTCCTCCTCCTCCTCTTCCTCCTCCCCTTCCCAGGACACCGCAGAGACCCCCTGCCCTCTGACGGTGAGTCTCCTGGGTGCAAGGCTGCTGGGAGGGCAGGGGGCTAGGGCTATTTCTATTCTGCAAACATTCTTGAGCACCTACTGTGTATCTGGAACCATGCCATGTGCTGGGGACACAAATTTGGGCCAAAACCAATTAGTGTCAATTTCAATCCCAGTGATTTTAGTTTTTCTGTTCTATCATGGTTTACCCATTCATCCAAGGGTATTTATTGAACACCTTCCATAAGAAGTGTTTTAAGCACTGGGGATACATCAGTGAATAGAATAAAGTCTCTTTCCTCGTGGAGCTTCTATTCTAGTGTGGAAAGGCAGAAAAGAATTTTAAGGTACACTATAAAAATGGATAAATATTAAAAGTAAATAGATGAACAAATCAATGGGAAATCCAACCTTCTAGCTGCTCAAACCTTGGAGTCATCCTTGACTCCTTTCCTTTTTTAATGCCCCCTTATCTAGTCTGTCAGCACATATTGGCTCCACTTTCTTTTTAAAATAATTTGGCCTCACCTCACAGCACACAGGATCTTGGTTCCCCAACCAGGAATGGAACTTGGGCCCATCAGTGAAGCACCAAGTCCTAACCACTGGGACCTCCAGGGAATTCCCTGGCTCTACTTTCAAAATTATCAGACTGTGCCTCCAACCTGGTGACTAGTCAACCTCATCTCCCAGTTGGACTGTCTCATCAGCTGCTCATCATCAACTGCCCCCCTCCTCCATCTCCTTTCCCCCCACACAGCCAGAGGGACCCTACTGACATCTTAAGTCTGATCACGGATATCCTCCACTTAGAATCCTACTGGGGCTCCATCTCTCTCCTGGTAAAGGACAAAGTCCTCACAGAGGCACATAAGACCCCACACCAGCTGGCCCCCTATTACTCTCCCTCATGCTCACTAGGCTCCAGCCACATTGGCCTCCTCACTGTTAAGTCAAAAGGGAAGACAGATTCCTGTCTCAGGGCTTTTGCACTGGCTGGTCCTCTTGTCTTGGAACATTCCCAAATTTCCACATGGCTTATTCTCTTATTTCCTTCAGGGCTTTACACACGTAGTCTCCTCCTCAGTGAGGGCCCTGACTGTTTTTATTCAGTCGCTAAGTTGCATCTGACTCTTTTTGAACCTGTGGACTGTAGCCCGCCAGGTTCTTCTGTCCATGGGATTTCCAGGCAAGAATACTGGAGTGGGTTGCCATTTCCTAATCCAGGGGATCTTCCCAACCCAGGGATCAAACCCGGTCTCCTGCATTGGCAGGTGCATTCTTTACCACTGAACCATGAGGGAAGCCCTGAGGCCTTCCCTGAGTAACCTATGTAAAACTGCAGTCTCCTAATGCTCCTTATCTTGTTCTTTCCCCCATCTTCTCAGATAGTTTTATTTCCTCTCCCAATAGACAATTTTCTTATCTATGACTTTACTATCCACCTCCCATGCTAGAATGTCTGCTCCAGGAGGGCAAGGATCTTTTGTTGCTTTCTTGCTGCATCTTCAATGCTTAAAACAGTGCCTGGTAGACAGTAAGTGTTCAGTAAATATGTGTTGAATAAATTGATTGAATGAATAAATGCACATAATGTCGGATTCGATTTGGCCCTTGCTGGGAACAGTGGGAATGTCTCAAGAGTACATGTAGGAACAAACTTGGTTCCCTGGGCAGAAAGAGGGGCTTCCCAGTATAATGGGAGATGTAGAGGAGTCTACAAAAGTCACCCAGACAGATCCCATTTATTGAGTGCTTTCTCAGGAAAGATGCTGTGCTTTCTGTGCTCCATCTCATATCCTCCCAATGGCCTTTGCGAGCCTGGCAAGTCATGGGTGCTGAATGAATGTTTATTGAAGATAGTAATCTGTTGAGGTAGGAATAATTCCCAAGTCACAGAAAGGAATGGAGGGTCTGAGAAGTGATATTTCAGCTTGTAGAGGACACAGCTTGGTTTGGATGGGAAGGAACACATTCTAGGTGGGTGGAACTGCCCCACTAAAGGTGTGGTGGTAGGCAGGAGGCAGGAAGGCAGCTGATGGCCAAGGGACAGGGGTTCTGAGAAGGGAGGATGATTTGATGTTCTGTAGGTTGGTAAGCTGAGCAGATAAGAGGGAGTCCAATAATCATAACCATTTCCCGCTCTTCCTGTACTTCAGGCATGTTTATGCCCTTTACAGTGGGTCCTCACCACATCCTTATGAATTAGACAATATTATGATCCCCATTTTACAGAGGAGGAAACTGAGGCTCAAAGAGCTGAGCTCACTTGCCGGAGGTCACACAAGCAGTCAGTGGCATTGCCGGGGCTTGAACCCAGGTCTGTCTGGCCACAGAGCCCTCGCTCACAATGGGAGGGGGTCTATATAAGGGCATCGGCTGTGCCAGAGGTCCCGGCTCTGAGGCCGCCAATCTCCCCCAGTCCCACGTGGACAGCGACTCCTCCTCCAGTCACAGCCACCAGGAGACGCCTCCCAGCGCAGCGGCGGCCCCCATCGTCACCGTGGAGTCAGCTTCCGGCTTCGGGCCGGCCACGCCCCCCCAGCGCCGCCGCTCATCAGCTCAGGTGCGGCTCCCGGGAAAAGGGCGCCGGGGTCCCAAAGTGGGCGGGAGCTGAGGCCGCAGAAGGGCAAGAAATCACAGATTCTAAGGAATGGCTGACATGTCTTGTGGCGAGGGAGCTTAGGCCTGGGAAGCTTAGTTCCTGGGAAGGTTGGGTGAGGGCTTCCCGCGCGTCTCCTGCGCTCTTGGAGATTGGAACGCTCTGAATTCCAGAGGCGTTTAGGGGAGGACTTGGACAATGAATATATATTAGGGAGTTGGTGGTACTCATGGAAGGAGTTCTTTAGTACTTAACTCACGAGGAGTGAGACTCAGTATCCAAGGGAGTAAAAGGGACCTTGTGACCAAACTCCTGCAGGAGAAGGAGGAGAAGGAGAAGATGGCTGGGGTCCAGAATTCTTGAATCTGAGAAGGGCTGGGTACAGGAATCCTGGATCTTGAGAGAGGACAGGACTGAGAGCCTGGCCCACTGGGTCCTTAAAGTTTGGGTTTGTGCCTGGAGTCTTCTGTCTGTCCCTGGGAGTGGAGTGGGCTGAGGACTTAGAAGTTCGGGACCCCAGGCAATCAGGATCCCAGTACAGGATGCTAAGATAAATGAGGCCTGTGGCTGGGTCTTTGGATTCTCGGGTCTTCTAAGGCCGGGATGGATTGTGGTGGCATGTTGAGGATCACAGAGCCCGTTAACCTGTTCTTCTGTATCTTGGTCCCGCAGAGCTACCCTCCGCTCCTACCGTTCACGGGGATTCCGGAGCCTTCAGAGCCCTTGGCTGGGGCAGGGGGCCCGGGCTGGGGCGGCCGCGGCTATGAGGATTACCGGCGCGCGGGGCCGCCCGCGCCCCTCGCCCTGTCCACCTGCGTCGTGCGCTTCGCCAAGACCGGCGCTTTGAGGGGCGCAGCCCTAGGGCCCCCCGCAGTCCTACCCGCCCCTCTCACCGAGGCTGCGCCTCCAGCACCCCCGGCTCGCCCACCCCCAGGCCCTGGCCCGGCCCCTGCGCCAGCCAAGGCCTCCCCGGAGGCGGAGGAGGCGGCGCGCTGCGTGCACTGCCGCGCGCTCTTCCGCCGTCGCGCTGATGGTCGTGGCGGCCGCTGCACCGAGGCCCCGGATCCGGGTCGTCTGCTTGTGCGCCGTCTCAGCTGCCTGTGGTGCGCTGAGAGTTTGCTCTACCACTGCCTGTCGGATGCCGAGGGCGACTTCTCGGACCCGTGCGCCTGCGAGCCGGGCCACCCGCGCCCCGCCGCGCGCTGGGCCGCGCTGGCTGCGCTCTCGCTCGCGGTGCCCTGCCTCTGCTGCTACGCGCCCCTGCGTGCATGCCACTGGGTCGCAGCGCGATGCGGCTGCGCCGGCTGCGGAGGTCGCCACGAAGAGGCTGCGCGGTGAGGACGGCCTGATGGGTCCAGTAGCCGGACCGAGGACCCAAAATTGAGGGTCCGGGACCCCGGACTCCGTTCGGACCCCAAACCCAAACCTAGGCACACCCGGAACTTGGAGCTTGAGTTTGGATTGAGAGACCCCAGACCTGGAACCTGGACCCCAAATGTAGGACTGAGAGACCCCAGAACCAGCTTCATTGGGATGTCTGTCCAAGAGGTTCCAGGCCCCTTGAGTTCTGGCTTCCCCGTTCTCCTCTCCCACCCCGACCTAGACTAAGGAGATTCCAGGGATCCCCAGACTCTTCACCCCAGGCAGGCAGGGAGCTCACGGATCCCTGAGAGCCGGGCTCATCCTGACTCCCTGTTCAAATTACCAACCTAGACCCCCTTCATGCCTGGCACCATGAACCCCGTCAGATTACAGCCCAATAATTAGGAGTGGCCAGAACGTGACCCTACCTGTATACAGTTACTCCCAGATCTTAAACCATAGGACCTGGAATCACCCCCCAGTGATTCTTGAATGCACCTAAAACCTGGGGTACCTGTATTTAAGATGTTCTTGTAGCCCCAGGACTTCTTAGACACCAAATCCTCTTAAGATGCCCTGAGTTCTTGGATGTGCTCAAATGGCTGTTCTCTCACCCAAATGACTTGGGAGATACACCTCAGAGCCCTCCTTCCCACGTGCACATGGCCCAAGATCCAGAAGTCAGACTCCGAGATGCTCTGTGAGCCAAGGATCAAAGACCTCTGTAGACCCACCCATCCCAAGCTGGTGTTCCCAGGAGTTTTCACTTCCATATATAGAACTCTGAAGTCCTATATATGTAGGACTGACGTAGGACTGAAGGCTACCAGTACCTCAGGGTCTAAGACATAGGTCCCAACCCCTCAGATACCCTTCCTCCGAACCTCCTTGGACTCGGATTTCAAGCCCCAGATCATCCTGGAATCTTCAGCTTCTTTGTACCCACACATTCCCAGTCCCCAAAAGGCTAGGAGCCCGGTTCCCAGAAGATGGGACATTCATGGCAACTCAGACCTCTGACTCCTTGCCCCTGAGTGGCCCCAGAGTGCTTTAGGAGCACTCAATCCAAGACCCTAGGGTGCCATTGACCCTCCAAATTCAGAACTCAAGCCTATACAGTATTGGGATTGTCCCTGACCCAAGACCTTGGTCCCACCATGCCAGAGACAAATCTGAGGTGCCCTGGAACTTTTGCACCTTCGGATCCCAGATTTTTTTGGGTTCCAACCTCTCTAGCCTGATATTTCCCAGGCCCAGCTTGTGCATCTCCTGAGACCTGCTGCCCGTTGAATCCTGCCGTCCACAGGTCCCTGAAACCCCAAGGTCCCAGACTCTCGGAGTTCTAGTCCTAAGGGCCCCAGCCCAAGTTCTCAGTATTATACAGAACTACCCCTTTACCCTAAAGGGAAAAAAAAAAAAAACACATTTTGAGCTAATGTTCCTGGATTCCAGGACCACCCAAGAGCTCCCTTGCTCCCATATCTAGGAACTAGCATTGCCATAGATGAGTGTGCAGGCTGCTCACTAAACAAAGGCTCACAGCCAAGGCTGTGAGCGGGGCTGGCCATGCTGTGCCCTCAGAGGAAGGTGTGCATTTGTGTAAGTTGCACAAAGGCAACTAGATATGGCTCTGTTGGCACAAATGCCCATGGGTGCACACTCACACCTATACACACCCACACCCACACAATTCCTAAGCCTTGCAGACTCTCTCCCAAGCCCAGCCTTGAGTCCTAGCCTTAGTCCAAGCCTTTCATGTTCTGCCCCTCTGTTAACCCCTTCACATCCATCTCAGAGTTGGGAGTTGTTTCGGAAAGTTTGAAAGCCTGGTTCATGGCCTTCTGAGACTCCTGGGAAAAGGGGATTCCAAGATCTCTTTCTCTTCAATGGAATGGGACTTCTAGTGTACCACGGATCTGACAGCCTGCATGGGGGAGATCACGGTCTTGGAGCAACACAATCTCAATGTTGTATGGGCTTGGGACCTACATCTGGTCCTAGGCATCTTGAAGTGTGCCCTTACCTTTCCTCATTACCCAGACCTGGATGGCCTTGTGGGGGTTCAAGGGATAGGTCAAGGGGGCCAGAGGGATGGAGTCTCCTGTCACTTCCTTTAAATTATTAACTATTTATTACATCCGGAACCTGTGAGATTCAGCTCTCTCAACCAGACCCTGGGATGGGTGAGAGAAAAGAGGGGTGTCCCTCCCATCCCCACTCTGCCCAGCTCTCATCAGTGTCAAACCCACCAGAGCTGAGGGCGGAGGGACGAGGGGCTGGGGCAGCCTGGGTCCCCATCCCCCTCTCTGTGCCTCGGTCTCCTCCCTTCCGTGGTGGGCGGGGGGAAGCTCCATTCTTAACCTACCTCGTTTTGGGGAGGGGTGGGACGGGGGACCAGAGTGCTGTAAGGTGCTGTGGGATCTGTGGCTGAAGTGGTGGGGGCTGGGGAAGGTTCCCTGGCTCCCACCTCCCAGCACCGCCTCTCCCAGGTCTCCCAGTCCTGCTCCCTGCTAATACCCACCTCTGATCCATGATTACTCTTCATCACCCCTAAATCAGGGGTGTATGAAGGGATGACCCTGGGAGCCAGGAAGACCTCAAACCCTGGAGCCCCCAGGCCCAATTTCCCAGCTGCTTGCCCCTCAGATTGGATGCTTGGCCCCCAGGCTTGGGGGAGGCACCTCGACATTTATCTTCCTGATCTTGATTCTAAGCCAGTCTGTGACCTCAATATTGTTATCAGTGCAGGCTGAAGTAGTGGGGGAGGATAGGGGCCGAAGACCAGCCTTGTCATCAGGGGAGGGGGCATGAGATATCGGCTCCAAGAAATGTCTGTGACAAAGTCTCAGCCTGTGTTCTTTATTTGCATTGATGCACCCCATCCTCTCACCTTCCTGAGTCACCAGACCAGACAAATCCTCCTTTCCCCTTTTCATCCTTTAGTCCCAAGCAGACCCTCTGGCTGAATTTTATACATCCAATCACTCCACAAGTACATTTACTGAACACTTGTTGTACACCAAGCCCTGTTCTAGGTGCTGGGGATAAAACAGTGAACAGAAAAATTCTTTCCCACAAGGAACTTATGAACTTTGTAGTGAAGGAGACAACATGTGAAGGAGAGAGCGTGTTAGTGAAGAAGATAACATATTAGAAATGATATATGTGTGCATGCTGAGTTACTTCAGTCGTGTCCAACTCTTTGACTCTCTGCAACCCTATGGACTGTAGACCATCAGGCTCCTCTGTCCATGGAATTCCCCAGGCAAGAATACTGGAGTGGGTTGCCATGATCTTCTCCAGGGGATCTTCCCAACCCAGGGATCGAACCAGTGTTTCTTATGTTTCCTGCATAGGCAGGCAGGTTCTTTACCACTGAGAAATGATATATCCTATAAAGAAAGAGTGAAGATGGGGGATACAGACAGTTATTGCCACGGTGGTCAGGGAGGCCCCATGGAGGAGGCTGGCACCCTGAAGGTGAGGGAGTCCTGGGGATGTCTGTAGGAAGAGCATTCCAGGTAAAAGGGCACTTGTGCAAGGCCCTGAGGGAGGAGCATGTTTGGTAAGTCTGAGGGGTGTCAAGGGAGCTGGAGAGGGGAAGGAGCAAGAGCAGGAGGGTGCTTAGGCGATAGAAAGATGAAAGAAGGGGAAAAGGGGACAGGGAGGATCTCTGGGACCTTGCAAGCCATTGCATGGACTTTGCTGTTCACCCTGAGTGACATGAAGTTAAAGGAAGTCTCCAAGCATGGCAGCTTGGAGCTGCTATGTCACAGCAGATGTGACCAGACTCAGTTATTCACAGGTTCCCTTTGGCTGCCTGTGGGGACAGATCCTGGTGGGCTGGTGGAGGGGTAGGGGAGGCTTGGAGACAGGGAGGAGGCTGCTAGTATGATCCAGGGGAGACAGTGGTGCACAGGACCAGGGTGAGAGGAGTGGAGGCCAGGAGAAGTGGGCAAGATACTGGATCTGTTTTGAAGGTCAAGTTCAATTTAGGTATGAAAGTGAAAATCTCAGCTGCTTAGTCGTAAAGTCATTATCCCACCTTCTTTATCCTAAGAGGCGTGGTTGTTTACTGAGTCCTGTCTAACTCTTTGTGACCCTATGGACTGTAGCCCAACAGGCTCCTCTGTCCATGGGATTTCCCAGGCAATAATACTGGAGTGGGTTGCCATTCCTTTCTCGAGGGGATCTTCCTGACCCAGGGATTGAACCCAGGTCTCCCAAATTGCAGGCATATTCTTTACCATCTAAAGCACGAGGGAAGCTCAATTTAGATAAGGAGTACACCATAAAGTGTACACCTTAAAGTGTACACATAAAGTATACCAGTCAAGGTTATGACTCCGTGGCTTTGGTCTGAACAATTTTTAATATTTTATTAAGGTCAACAACTGCTGCCACCACCACCACCCCCCCAGTAACCCAGCCATGGAGTAGACGGGACTATGGAGGAACCAGATTAAGGGTAGACTCCCCCCTAAGAATCAGGTTCTGGCTCTTTTTCTCCTTGGAGTCTCTACTTCCAGTCTATTCTCACTCCCACTAGAACTATCTAGAAACTACTGGAGATCAGGACAGAGTTGGGAAGAGAGTAAACCTGGAAAAATAATATGAACAACAGCTACAAAAGCAAAAGCAGTAATAACAATAGTAACAGGTTAAGTGGTTAAAAGCACGGACTTTGGAATCATCTGAATTTGAGTCCTGGCACCACTATGCAACTCACTCTGTGATTCATCCTTTCTCTTCCATAAAGTGGAGATAAAATACCTAGCCTAGTACCACATACGAAATGCACTAGGTGGCATACGATATCTTAGTTCCCAAATTAGAGATTAAACAAGCGTTCCCTCCAGTAGAAGGGCAGAGGCTTAACCACTGGACAGCCAGGGAAGTCTCTCTGTAAGTCATTTTTAATTGAGTACCCCTTAGATGTCTGCTAAGCACTTACATACAGGACTAATCCTCACAAACAACTGTAAGAGATAACCGTTATTGCAGTTATTACACAGATGTCAAAAAACTTAGAAGGAACACAACGATGGTGAATGGTGGAATCAAATACCTAACCTTTGCCTGCGGACCAAATTGCACTGGTAGAGTGCAGTCTCTTAATCACCGTGGTATATTGCCCTTGCTCCCTCTCTGAAAGGCTTAGGGAGGCAGACGGGTGAAGGTGCAACGGGCGCACTGTGATCGATGAAGATTAACTCAGCTGTGTGTGTGCGTAACTGGGATTCCTGGTCCCTGACAGAATTCCAGCTCTAAAGAGGAAAGGAGGAAATGGGTTTCTGGACTTAGAGCGGAGTTGGGAGAACAATATTTGGTATGGGATGCTTTAAGAGCAGAGGGCATTTGGGGGAGTCGGAGGAAAAGCTGCTTCTATGTCGCAGCACGAGCGACACCGCTGGTCTGTCGCGACAGCCGGGATCCAAAACGCCTGCTCTGGATTTTTACAAAGCCAGGTGGGTTTTCCAGCGCCCTGACTGGTTACGCGAAAGCACGCGCTCTTGTATTCGGCTAAGGCGGCGAACCTGAGGACGGGTTCTACCTCCTTCTACCCCAGTTAGAATGACGAAGGCCCTTAGCGAGAAGAAGCTGATTGGTCAGTTATAGGGGCCGCGCGCACGCCGCTCCTGGGGCGGAGCCTCCCACCGACCGGCAGGGGGCGCGCGTCTGAAGAAGAGGCGACATTCGCATGGAGGGGGCGGAGGCCGAGGAGCAGGAGTGGGCCGCAGTGGCCCAGGACCTGCTGGCCCTGGGGTAAGGGGAGCCGGGTGTGGCTGGGGGTGCAGGAAGGGGCAGGTCTTCCCTCAGAAATTCCTATTAACCTCTCCCACCCGCTCCCGCTCTCTCGACCGCGCCGCAGGTATGAGGGTTGCCCGGGGGCAGCGTCGCCGGGCACCTCGTGCCCAGACTTCAGGGCGCTGTGCGCGAGGCTGGCGGCGGAGCTGGCGACTCTGGGTGCCCTGGAGCGGGAGCGAGAGGAGGGCACGGAGGCGTTGAGCGCCGGCGACGGTACGCATGGAGGGAGGTCGGGAGGTGTGGAGCCTTGGGTGCCGCCGCCACGCCCTGACCATATCCCGCCTTCAGTAGGTCCCGGCGCTGAGGAGGAATTCCTGCGGCAGTTGGCCGGCCTGTTGTGGGAGTTGCACTGTCCGGACCGTGAGCTCTGCGGCGGGGACTGCGCGGCCTTACTGCGGGAACCCGACGCGCGCCTGCGCCTGCTGCGTGAGCTGGGGGGCCGGCCGGGATGCGGAAGTGGGCGAGGCTACAGTCTCGAGGGGGGCGGGCTCCGCACGTTGAGGTGGAGCCAGGATTCCCCCCGCCCCCAGGGGGCGTGGTCATTAACTTTGAGGCGTTCGAGCCGGGCGGAGGCGGGTGGAGGGCTCTGGGGCGGGCTAAGGGCTCTGAGGTGGGCGGGGTTAGGATTCTGACGGAGGTTTTTGACGCTCAGGTAGATTGGATAACACGGAGTCAGACGGGGTGGTTCCGAAGTGAGCAGGGTTTGAATTCTGCAGAAGGAGCCAGGTCTCGAAGTGGGTGGAGCTTATCCTGGTGGTGGAGTCAGGGCTCTAGGTGGGTGGAACTAGGAGGCGGGAAGTTTCGAAGCCGCTTGAACTGTTCGACCCCGGTAGGGGGTTGGCGGCCCTCCTTGTTGGCACTGCTCCTTTTCCCTACTTTTAGGCTTTCTCTGCTCCGAGGTCCAGGCCGCCCGCCTCCTCCGCCTGCGCTCCCGTCTGGATCCCAACCCCGAGCCATCCTGTGGGGAGGGGGCAGAGAAGGGATCTGGCGTGGTCCAGGAACTGATCCTTACTCTCCAAGCCCTGGGGCTGCCCAGACCCACGCGGGGGACCCCAGCCTGTCAGCTGCTTCGGGACTTGCATGCCAAGGTAGCCAGAGTCCCCTCCACACCGTGGCCACCCCACCTTCCTCGTAGGGGGAGAGCCCCCTCTCCAAAGGAGGCTGCAGGAGGAGTACCACCGCCTCCGATTTTTCATCAGGAGAACTGTGACTGCCATTCTTGGTTCTGTGGCCGGGGTCCTCAGGGTCATAGGGAACAGGGGTTCCCTGAGGAGTTTATCCGATTTCTTCGAAGTTAACTCTAGCTTCCACCTTCTCCCATCAGATCTCCGAGCTGCTGCCTTCCCTGCCCCCAGAGTCCCTGCAGCCCCTCCTCAACCACCCACTGGACGCACCCAGATGGGTAAGGTTGTGTATGGCTGTAAGTGAACAGTGTTCTCAACCAGAGATGGGAGTGAGGGCGACCCCTGGCGTGACTGAGACCTTTTCCCCCAGGAAGCGTTGGCGTCTCTGTCCCAAAGCCTGCGGGATCAGTACGGCTGCCGCCGCTGCCTCCTCCTCAAACGCCTTGACCTCACCACATCTGCTTTCCACTGGAGTGATCGGGCTGAGGTGTGGGCCGAAGACCTAGGCGGGAGCAGTTGTGGGAGCTGCAGCTACAGCGGGGAGGAAGGGAGGGCCAGAAATATGACCCTCTTGCTGAGAATCTGAGACCTAGGACATTTTAGAATCCTGTGAGGTTGGGGATGTGGAATCTCTGGGCCCCCAGGGCATTCTAGAATTTCCTGGTCTGAGCAGGAAGGGTATTTAGAGCAATACTCCTTATTAAAAGATGTGAGGGCCCTCCCTGGCAGCCCAGTGGTTAAAACTCTATGCTTCCCTTGCAGAGGGCAGGGGTTCAATCCCTGGTTGGGGAGCTAGGATCCCTCATGCTGCATGCTGCGTGGCATGCCTCCTCCCCAAAAAAACATACATAAAAGATGTGGGAAGCACACAACTTTGTAAGTCAACTATACTTTGATAAGACAAACAAAAATCGTAATGAAATATTAAAGAAGAGAAGATGTGGGCCTGAGTAGGGAAGAGAGAGGCTTTCAAGATTACAGGTCCCATCTGGTGAGGGCTCATGGGCATGTTCTCCCACTACCTCGTAGGCCCAAGGAGAGGCCATGAAGGCAGTGCTGATCCCAATTCGAGAGGCTCTGACCTCAGAATCAGATGTCTCCATTGCACATGTGCTGGCTGCCCGAGCCGATCTGTCTCGCCTTGTCCCAGCCACTAGCAAGACTGCCCGCCGAGGGACTTGCTGTGCTATCAACAAGGTGAGCACCTGGGGATGGGGAAGGGCGCCAAACACCCTTGGCCTTCAAACTGGCCTTTCAGTTGCCTCTGCCCTGGACTAGCTTGTCCTCTCCTGCCTGGGCTGCTGCTCTGGCCTTCTCCTTAGGTTCCTGGCCTCTGGACTCACCACCTCTATTCTTCCCTCTCCACATGGCATTTAGAAGGAAATTTCCAACTCAAAATCTGACCATGTCCTTCCCCGCTCAAAACCCTTCTATGGCTCCCCAGTGCCTTCAAAACAAAGTCTATCTGTTTACTGAGCCCTTGCCCACCTCTCCTGCTTTGGCTTAAAATCCTCCCCTATCACCTCAGTCTGTTGTTTTGGGTTTTAACCATTTTTAAAAGCAAAACTACCCTCTGTTCAAATGATTAGGCTCAAATTTAGCCTCATACATCTCTGTTCAAACAGTCTTATATGACCTGGGCTTCCTGGCTGGCACTAGTGGTAAAGAACCTGCCTGCCAATGCAGGAGACATAAGAGACACAGGTTCAGTTCCTGGGTCAGGAAGATCCCCTGGAGGAGGGCATGGCAACCCACTCCAGTATGCTTGCCTGGAGAATCCCATGGACAGAGGAGCCTGGCGGGCTGCAGTGCACAGGGTCACAGAATCAGACCTGACTGAGATGACTGAGCACACACATGATCCTTAGGGCGTAAAATCCAGCACAGCAAAAAGTGAAGCAAAATTTTAAGGAAAAAAACCAAAACACTGATTTGCTGGAAATGTTCTACAAAGCCCAAATATGAAACAGACAAAAGCTGAAGTGCCCTCATATTGCTGGGGACGTGGATCTCTATCATCACCCTCCGCCTTTGCCGAGGCCCCTTGACTGAAAGCTCCGGGACTGCACCTCCCACCATGCAGCCCCCAACCATTGTACCACACAGCATGCAGGATCTTGGTTCTCTGACCAGGGGTCGAACCTGGGCCCCCTTCACTGGGAGTGTGGAGTCTTAACTACTGGACTACCAGGGAAATCCCCAAATCTGCCCTGCCCTTCCTGCTGTTCTCTTGGGTCTCTGGTCCCCTTGTCCAAGATATTTTTCTTCTCTCAAACTCAAGTCTAATCATCTCTCAGGTGCTTATGGGCAGTGTTCCAGACCGGGGGGGCCGCCCAAATGAGCTGGAGGCCCCCATGCCCAGCTGGCAGAGCAGAAGAGAGGACGGAGGTGGGCGGAAGGCAGGCCGCCAGTGCTGGGGCCGAAAGAAGAAGAAGTAAAGGGGGACTGATTGCAGGGAGGGTTCCTTCATGCGATGCTCATCTCTGAGGAGTCACTCTGAGGGTTTCTTTTGGCACCTGGCATCCCAGCCCCGTATCCCCTGTTCCTGAGGCCCCAAAGTCCTCCCTGCATCTGCCATTCAACACCAAGGACCATGTTCTCTGGAAAATAAATGTAACTTATATGAGAGCCCTAGGACCTGTCTCTGTGGGGGCCAGGTCAGGGGTGCTCAGGTTTGAGGTGACATTGGACATCTCTGTCCCCTGGGTCTGAACAGGCCCCTACTGCTCTGACCCTTCAAATTCTGTTCTCTTCAGCAACAACCTTTGCTCCTGTGGGCATGGGGCAGGAGACAGGCAGGCATTGGACAAACATCTGTCAGTAACCACTGTGTGCCAGCCCTGTTCTAGGCACTGGGGATACAGATAATAAAACTCCCTGGTCTCCTGGAGCTACCTTTCCGGTGAGGAAGGGCAGACATGAAAGTTTAGTTTGTCAGATGAAGAAAGGGCTTTGGAGAGAAATAAAGCAGGAAGGCAGGATTGGGGGACTATGGGGGGATTGCAGCTTTGTGTGATCCGGGGAGGCCTCATTAAGAAGGTGATACTTGAGTTAAACCCCAGAGAGGGAGCCATGTGGACCCCCTTCCCAGCAGAGGGAGTGTCCTGTGCAAAGGTCCTGAGGTAGGAGTGTTTGGGGGCATGATCAGGGACCACTGGGGCCAGTGTAGCTGAAGCAGGATGAGTGAGGGGGTGAGTGCTGGGAGGTGGCAGGGGCAGACCATGTGGGGTGAGGCACAGTGAGAACTCTGGTTTCCCTGAGTGAGATGGAGCCACAGGAGGGCTCTGAGCAGAGGAGGGGTTTGATCTGACTTAGGTTTCAGAGGCTCCCTTCCTGTTCCACCCTTTCTCTGACATTCTCTCCCGACTCAGAGTTTGGAACTCTACCCTCTGTCCCCTCCAGTTCCTGACCCATACTGACATCAGTGCAGTATATTCGTCAGTAGCTTCCATGTGAGAGGCAGACAAACTGGGTATGAGTCCTGACTCTTTAACACTCACGAGTTCTGCCCCCTTTGGTGAGCAGTTTGACCTCACTGAGCCTGTTTCCTCATCTGTAAAATGGGAATTTAAGGACTTGGCAAGATGATGACGTTTAGTCATTCAATCGTGTCCAACTCCTTGCGACCCCATGGACTATAACCTGCCAAGCTCTTCTGTCCATGGAATTCTCCAGGCAAGAATACTGGAGTGGGTTGCACGGATATCACATGCAAGAAAAGGGAATACAATTAACAGCCACTCTGATACAAAAGAAGAAAATAACTTTCTTTTGGAGTAAGAGATGACAGAAGCTTCAACAAAGGCAGTGTGGATGGGAAGGAGATGGAATAACGGGACTTGAGACTGACTCTGGAGGAGGAAGTGGGGAAGAGACGAGACCAAGGCAACATCTAGGAGTTCAGCTTGGAGGACTTGGTGGGTGGTGAGGCCTTCACCGGCAGAGGGACCTGGCAGGAGGATGACATGGGGTGGCGTGGGGAGTGTACGATGTTCAGGTTCACTGCGGGGAAAGCCTCCCCGACGTGTCAAAGCGAAGTTTCTTTAGCTCATTCTGAGAGGTCCCTCTTTTGATGAGTGGAATCTACTCCAATATTTATTAATGTCTGATCTGTTTGGCCTTAATCTTGACATCTTATAGTTTTCTTTCTGTTTTTCTTCCTAAACTCACTTTTTCTTTTGTACTAGGGGTTACCCCTTCCCCTCCCCACCAACATACTGAAATTGCTATCAACATTAAAAATTAACCCATATCTACACCCTCCCACCCAAGCCGTTGAGGACTTTTGCATCGTTTCACTTTTCCTGTGCTTCCCCAAGTCTGTCAGGGTTCCCCCAGGCAACTAGGCTGGTCTCCCCGTATCCAGCTGGGGGTAGGGGGAAGTTCCTCCTCACCGTCTCTGGTTCCCAGGAGGGGTGTGAGGACTCTGTCTGGGTCCAAGCATGGCGAATGTGGCACCCAGTCTCAGGTTCCAGGGATAGCGTGTAGGAGAGATTGTCCTCGGAGCCTGTGTGTAGGGGTGCAGGTGGGAGGGACGTAGGTATGAGGGGAAAGGCCTCATGACCTCGGAATGAATCCCTGTCCGTCCACCAGGACCCCTTCCCAGGACTGCCACACCCTGGGTCTTACCACAGCTGGCCTGGGGAACTGGAGAGGGTGGGACAGGGGCCTCTGGGGGACTCGCATCGCCCTTGGCCCCTGGCCTCCTCTTACACTCCACCTTCACTTGGTCTCTGCAGTGTCTGTGGCAACACAGCCCACAGTCTGGGGGAAATTCAGAGGTTAGTACCAGAGGCCCAGCCCACGTCCCCTATTCTTCCAGCTCGCAGGTCCTAGATCCCCTTTCTCTACCGACGCTCCACTCACCCCGACAGCGGTAGCCTTGCTTGGTGACACCCCAAAGCTGGGAAGAGAGAGCAGAACAGGTTACCTAGGCTAGGAGAGGGAAGGCTGTGATTGGGGTAGGGATAGAGGCTGTCTGCAGGAAACCATCCAGGTTTTGGAAGTGCCCAAGGCTAGAGGCCTCTGTGGGGTCTGGAAGACTAAAGGAATTTGGAAATTTGTCCCAAGTTTGGAGAGTCACCTATGATATGAGAATCGGACAAAATCTGGAGTTAATAAAACATACATTCTGTGGGCAGGGGTTGTGTCTGTTCTGTTTCTGCCTGTCCCCTTCCACCCCCGCCCAGAGCCTTTAACTGCGCCTAGCGCCCTGGAGGTGCTCAGTGTCTGTTCAGTGAATGAAAAAGGGAATCTGGAAAGCAATCCAAGGTCTGCGAATCGGTCTTGGTTTGGGAGTGAGAGATCTGTCCATTCCACAGACTGGAGGACAGATTTCCAAATCCAGCTGGTTTGGGAAATTGTACAGAGTTTGAATCATCCGGAGCCTAGAGACTTGGGAGCCTGATTCAGTTTGCAGATAATCTACCCATTCAGTCCAGTGCGTGGATGCTTAGTTGTATCTGACTCTTTTCGATCCCATTGACTAGCCCGCCAGGCTCCTCTGTCTGTGGGATTTCCCAGGCAAGAATACTGGAGTGGGTTGCCATTTCCTCCTCCAGGGGATCTTCCCGACCCCAGGACCAACCTTGTGTCTCTGGTGATTCCTACATTGGCAGGCGGATTCTTTACCACTGTGCCACCTGGAAAGCCCTTATTATCCAGGATTTGGCAACTATCCAGGATGGAGACTGTCTGGGATTTGGGCATTGTCTAGACTTCAGCATTATCCAGGGTGTAGGGAATAGCCATTATTTAGGGTTTCTGTGAAGTGTTTGTTGTTAAGTCGCTCAGTTGTTTCTGACTTTGTGACCCCATGAACTGAAGCATGCCAGGGTGCCCTGTGAAGTACAGGGACTATTTGAGGCTAGAGGATTTTCCTGAATATGGGGATTATCTGGAGCTTGGGGACTATGAGGGCCACAGAGGAGGGTTGGCTTTCCCAACCCAGGCTGTGAAGAGTTAGGGTGCTCCAGGAGGGGTCCCTCAAGGTGATGGTGGGCAGAATGCTCACGAAGCCACTGCAGCTGTCACAGAAGGTGGGCTTGCGGAAGGTGACCTCCTGGAAGGTGTGCAGGAAGGCCAGGCCCAGCTTGGAGCAAATGGCACTGGCCCGGAGCAGGTATCCTGTCAGCTCCTCACGGCTGAAGGAGCCGCTCCTGGGGGAGAGACTGCACTTTAGCAGGCCTGGCCCTGTTCTCCCAGACCCAGGAGCCCTGGCTACCCCATGTCCTCATCTTAAGGGAACCCAGGAGTCGGGAGCACCTACCCCTGGCGGGGGGGTGGGTGAAGCCCATGGCAGGCGAAGGGGAAGTTGCCTGAGAGTCGCTCAAAGTCCTCCTGAGAGATGGTGCCGCGGCCGTCAGGGTCATAGTTCTTGAACACAGACTTGGGAGGAGCATGGGAAGGGGAGAGTAAGGTCAGATCAGGGGCCCCACCATTATCTTATTTTTTAATCTTCTGTCCACACCCCATGGCATGTGCAGTATTAGTTCCTTGACCAAGGGTCGAACCCACGCCTCCTGCATTGGCAGTGTGGAGTCGTAACTCCTGGACCACCAGGGAAGTCCCCAGGGTCCCCACAGTCTAAGATCCCTCCCCCGGCTCAGGGCTCCTCCTCACCTCCACCAGCTGCTCCACATGCCGACCCAGAGTGACCGTGTCAGGCTTGGGCGTCACACCAGGGGCCCACTCCACCACCAGGGGTGCCTTGAACGGGGAGGGTGGCTGGGGCAGGGACAGAGGGGCACAGTTAATCAGGGCAGAGGCTTGGGCTGGAGGTCAGAGGTCAGGGCTGGGGTCTCACCAGACTCTTGGGACAGCGGGGCTCCCGGGCATAGGAAAGCTCATAGATCTCATCCTCCGTGTAGAAGAGATCCAGGGAAAGCTGGGGATGGGCAGGATGTTAAGGACCCTTCTTGTCTCCATCCTCCTCCCTGCAAGCTAGGACTGCCCAGACCCCCAATCTCCTCCTCTTTCCAAAACCCCTTTCTCCTGGGACCACCATGGTCCTCTCTCCCACTGAGCCCCCATTCGCTCTCCATACCGCTGGCCTCCTAGTCCAGAAACACCATCTTCTCATTGAGGTGTTTTTTTTGTTTGTTTTTGATCCCATTTAGAATTGCAAACCTCTATCGCTTTCCATTGTCTGTTTCTGCTGTAATTTTCTCTATAGCATCTATTTCCTAAAAGACCGTACGATTTACTTATTTACTTTTTTCACTGGCTATCTCCCCCACGAGGAAGTCAGCACCACGAGACAGCAATTTTTTTTTTTTCCCTGATGCGCACACTGCTGTGAGCCTAAGTGCCTAAAGTAATGCCTGGCTCACAGCCGGTGCTCAATAAATATTTGGGCTGATGGCCTAAGAGCCAGCAAAGCATGGCAGCTTAGGCACCAATCATCAGAGGGCAAGACCAGCTTCAGAGGCAGGCCCCACACGTAGAAGGGCCTTGGGCTCATTTAAGGCCCTCTGTCACCCTCTTGAAATTCTCAATAATTTCAAACAAGGAGACCCACATTTTCAATTTGCTGGTGGTCCTGACTTAGGAGCTGAAAGTCAATTTTTCAGCCTTTGACTACATGGTCCTCCAAATCCCAGTCTCTGTCAATTTATCGCTCTTTAGAAAGAAATTCTCTATCTTCCTATCTATCTATGTAAAATAAAATATAGCCAGAACTGCACACTTGCAGTCTTGGGATATAGTGTGATGGTTAACATATGTTAACACTCATGTTCTGAAGCTGGCCTGCTGTGGGACAGGGGGCGAATAACCTCACCTCTGTGGGCCTTAGTTTACCAGTCTGTAGAATGGGCAAATAAGGGTCCCTTCCTTGTAGGCGTGTGAGGATGGAATGAAGTGCTCTCTGGAGACTGTTTAACATGGTGTCTGGCACACAGAAAATGATTAATAACTTATCTTTTTGCTTAGATTCCTGAATATGTTATAGCTTGGAATTTTGATCTGTTGGTGTGAGAAGCTCAGAACCTTGAAGTTCTGAGCCGAAAGCAATTCTGGAACTAAGATCAATGGATATTTGAGTTCCTTGGTGAATTGGGGAAAAAATGCATTTAAAAAAATTTATTTGTTTGGCTGTGCCAGGTCTCAGTTGTGGCATGTGGGATCTTTAGTCGCGGCGTGCAGACTCTTAGTTGCATATGGGATCTAGCTCCCTGACCAGGGATTGAACCTGGGCCGTCCTGCATTGGAAACTTGGGAGTCTTAGCCACTGGACCATCAGGGAGGTCCCCCAAAATGCATTACTTATATACAGCTCACTGTGTTCCAGATACTATTTTAAGTACTTTGTGTGAACTGTATGAGTGATATTTACATGAATTATATTAGATTCTTTTCAACCACTCTCTGAAGTACATCCTATTAGTATTCCCATTTTGCAGTTAAGGAAACAGGCTGAGGAGTTAAGTGACTTGCCTGAGATCACACAGGAAAAAACAAAAACAAAACTTACAAGCTCTGGCTTCAAAACCCATGCATTCCAGTGCTATTCTACTATTCTGTCCTGACCCTCATCCACCAGAACCCTAAATCTCAGGGCCCTACAGGCGCAGTCTCTGGGAGCTCAACCGGGGCAGCTCAGGGCAGCTCACCGTGAGCAGATGCAGAAGGTCCTCGCTGGCACTGCATGGGGGGTACTGTTGCTGCAGCGCTGCCAGCTCCTGCAGCCGCAGGTAGAGGCTGTTGAGTTTGGGCAGGTGCAGGCGGCCATCAGGCAACCTGTCAGGCTGCGCCTCGTTCAGGGCCACCAGATCCTTGAGGTGCACACCCAGGACAGGCAGCCGGAAGTCCGTGCAGCCAGCCCAGGTACGGCGGTAACGGGCGTAGTTGTTGTGGGCTGCCAGGAGCTCTGTCAGCTCCAGCAGGGCCTGTGTGGGAGGGGCATGGAATGGGGGAGGCTGGCTCTGTTCCCCCAGCTCCCTGAAGGGAAGTACCCAGCAGTCTGTGGTGTGGCTTCGGACCCCCAGGGGCCCAGTGGCATTTTGGACCTCTCCCCAAGCCCCTCCATGTCCCACACTGGCTTCAGCACTATCCAGACTGCTCTTTTTCTTGGGTCCCCATCTCAGAAAGGCCCCACTATCTCCCATTCCCCAGCCCAGAGTGATTTTTCAAAAACCCAACTCTGATCATGGGTGCTGTCATCTTTCCTAACTCCCCACTGCCCTCTAGATAAAGACTAGACACCTTAGCTGAGCTTGCAGAAGACTCAACAGAATCCTCCCTGCCCCCCACCCTGGGGCATCTCTAGCCTAATATCCTGTCATGTCCTGACCTTCGCCACACACCAGACTCATGCATGACGCACTCTCCTTAGGACACTTTCAGGACACCCCAACCCATGCTCCTCCTATGGGTAGCCCAAATGTTGGTATCCTTGAGGACATGATTTCACTCCCCACCTAGACTGCAAGTTCTCTGCTAGCATCTCTCATTTGTCTCCCGCCAGTGCTGCTCAGGACCAGACACTCAGTAGAGAGAGGTCAGCACCATGGGTGAAGAGGGAGGAAGAGTGACAGAGGAGGACAAAGCCTGGGGGTCTCTCCGCTTTGGAGGAGCAAGGTCTCCAGGGCCCCTGGGAAAGGGTGGAGAGGGTTGGGAAAAGTGTGAGGGTTCAGGATAATTGATCACTGGAACTTTGGGGAGGGCAGTGGGAGTTCACCTTGGTGCTGTCAGGGCTCAGGTGGGCATGGGAGTCCTTGAGTCTGGAGATAGCACTATGACAGAGGCCGCCGGTGACTGCCATCAGCGTGTTGAAATTTTGCAACTGGAGGAGCCTCTAGGGAGGGAAGGTGATGCAGAAGTGGTGGGTACCACATGGAGGACAGGTAAATTGGGGGTTCAAGTGACAGCATCCCCCCAGCTGAGATGAAGTCTTAAGCATGTGTGTGTGTGGGGTGCTGTGTAGGCATCAGATAGGTGAGATGTGTCAGGCAGGAGTGGGCTGCAAGCGGGTATGTGGGCATTACCAGGGGGTCATGCAGACGATAGACTAACGTGAGGTCAGATGAAAGTAGGGGGAGTCAGGTGAGTATGGGGAGTTGGACCAGCTTGGGGACTCAACAGGTCTGTGTCAGGCGTGGAGGATTCAGAGAGAGGTTAGGGTGTCAGGCAACTAGGTGGTCTCTGCCCTGGGAGTCAGACAGGTGTGAAGGGGCAAGAAGGCCTGTGCTCTTGGCAGGAGTTAGGGGCCGGGCAGAGGTGAATGGAGCTAGAGTCATACGGAGGGGTCAGGTAGATATGAGAGACAGGTGCTGGGTCAGCCAGTCACCAGGAACAATAGCCTCACCCTCCCCTTTTTTAAGTTTAAGAGCGGAGGTCGCTGGGGGGAGAAGGTGGGGCCAAGGAAGAATAAGATGCTCAGACCGAAGAGACCCCAGGTAGAGGCCAGAACCTCTAAGTCTAGCAGGCCAAAGAGGGGAAGCAAGGCGTGCAAAGACGCCAGAGGAAGGGCGTGGTCTGCGAGGAAGTACACAAGGGGGCGTGGCCACGCTGGGGGAAGGAGGGCTTCCCTTTTCTCCAGAAGGGAGGGAACTTAGGAGGAGGGGGGAGGGGAGGAAGGGGGTTGGGGGAGGAGGGAACAGCGGGGCCTAGGGACACCCCAAATGATGGGGCCGGATGCTGTCACTGTCCTGAAGGGGCAGCTGGGTCCTAGGGACGGGGCAGGGGATGACAAAGGTGGAGGCAAGAAAGAGCCTCCTCTTCCGTTACCCTGGCGACAGAATATTTGGGCATAGGGCTTGGGTGACGGGGTCAGGACGAACGTCGTCACCTGCCACCTCTGGGAACAAAGAGTGGGGCCATGGCGGGTTTGCGCGGTGAAATCAAGGCCGGGGAAGAAGTGCCATCACAGTCCTGAGTTAGAAGGATGGCACTGAGGCCTCTGGGGCATGGCCAGGGTGGGACGAAATGCGGCAGGGCGGGGCCAGGAGATGGTGACGTCACAGGCCGAGAGCCCCGCGGGACAGGTGTTCAGAAGGCGGGCCTCACCTGTGCCACGTGGATGAACTTGTCCAGCACCTGCGCTCGCTGTGCAGGCCCGGGACGGCTCAGCACCATGACCTGCACCCAGCGGGATACGCTGTTGCTGAGACCTACAGATCCCTCTAGGGTCGGGCAGCCCCGCACAGAGCCCTGCAAAACGTAGTCCCGCAGGTCCTGGGGCTAGGGGAGAGGTGGGCGTCAGGGTGGGCCCTGGAAAGCTCAGGCCCTAACCCTCACTCTCCCACCCCCCCAGCAGTCACGACCTCCGATGTCCTAGCCAGGCCATCACATGTCCCTGACGTCACCATGGCCCTCTTTCATCTGAGAAGAAACGTTTAAAGAAAGCTGGGCACTGTTCTGAGCCCTCTGTCACAGCCTTACAGCAAGTTGATGAATACTATATGATTCCCATTTTACAGATGAGGTCATTGAAGCACAGAGAGGCTAAGTAATTTGCCCAGGGTCACACAGGCTCAAGTCACAGTGGGAACTCAGTCTATTGCCCTTAACAGTATACCTGACTTGTGTACAGAAGAGGATACAGAACTAACTGCTATTTGTTCTGCACAAGGGGTCAACATTACATACCCACGTCCACTGCAGCGTACAGTCAGGAAATTTTCACATTAAGGAACCAGACCCCCACCTATATTTATGTCAAGATGGCAATAACTAAATACATATACAGTTTGAATGTGAAGTCGCTCAGTCGTGTCCAACTCATAGTTTGAAGCATTTTAAATAATCATTTGAGTAGGCAAAATATGTCAAACTATGCCAATTTCATATGGTTCAACTGGATGGCATTCACACTGGATCAGACACTGATCCTATGAAAATGAGTGTTAGTCGCTCAGTTGTGTCTGACTCTTTACGACTCCATGGACTGTAGCCCGCCAGGCTCCTCTGCCCATGGGATTCTCCAGGCAAGAATACTGGAGTGGGTTGTGGTTCCCTTCACCAGGGGAAATTCCTTACCCAGGGATTGAACCCAGGTCTCCTGCATTGCAGGTGGGTTCTTTACCATTTGAGCCACCAGGTACCTATGAGGCAGGAACTAAGCCCCCATTTTACAGCAAACAGGCCAAAGCACAGTGTATTTAAATGCTTCTCAAATGAATGAACAATTAATTAAAATATTTTGAGCACTTACTATGTGCCAGGCACTGTGACAAGCCTTTTAGAAATATTTATTTGGCTGCACTGGTTCTTAGTTGCGGCATGTGAGATCTAGTTTCCTGACCAAGGATCAAACCTGAGCCCCCTGAATTGAAAGCAGAGTCTTGGCCACTGGACCACCAGAGAAGTCCCCTGTGATGAGCATTTTTAAATGGACATATTAGTTTAATTTCCCCAATGAGCCAATGAACTATTATGACTTTCTTTTTACACGTGAGAAAACTCAGTCCCAGAGAGGTTGAGAAACTAATTCAAAGTCACACAGGTTGGAAGGGGCTGATGGGATTTGAACCCTGGGGGCTCTGTACTCAGCCAGCTTAACTTATTTTCCTGTACCCTCTAGCACCCAAGTTTGACAGTTTGGGTCCTCTCAGTCCTGCCTGGCCCTAGCCAGGCCCTGCTCCACCCTAAGCCATCCCCAGCTGGGAGGAGAGGGGTCCTTACTGTGATAGCCTGGAAGGACCGGAACTCCAGGTAAGTGAGGTGCTCGGCCAGCTCCCCAGTCTCCAGGTGGTCAAAAATCAAGGACACTTTGCACTTCTTGCCCAGGCCTGGGCTGCTCATGGGATGTGGGGGGCCTGGGCCACCCGGGCTAAGCCTGGGGGCAAAGAGAGGCAGTGTATTAGAGGGACTCAGGGTGGGAGGTGTCGGGGTGTGGGTGGGGAGGGGAAGGGGCTGACTCACCGACTGGAGAAGTCTCCTAGGCTCTTCTGGACTGAGTTACCCTCCTGCTCCACAGTGGCCCAGAAGCGGCCTATAACCTCTTCTAACTGGGGCTCCTGGTGCATCGTCTCAGGGTGTTGGGTCAGCCAGTACCTGGGGGTGGTTTAGAGGTGGTAGGATGGGGCTTCGGGGAGGGACGCAGGTCTCTGAAAGGGGTCTCGGGCTGAGGGATCTCTAGGTGCTGGGCTTGGGTGTGGTGACTCTAAATATGTACAGGGGGGTCTCTGGAAGGCCAGGGTTCAGAGAGGCACCAGGCTGGGAGGAGCTCTGGGAGTAGGGCTGGGGGCCTCTTAGTACAGGCTGACGGATCTATGGAGGATAGACTGGGCAATCTTGGGAAGTGGTTTGGAAGCACAATAGTCAGGGTGGGTCTCAGGGACTAGGTTGGGGGCCTATGGGGTGAGATTTTGGGGTAACAGGGTGAGTGGAGTCTTAGAAGCTAGGTGAGTATATGGGAGGTTTCAGCAATTTCAGGAATCTGAGCTGGAGGTCTTGGGGTACTAGCTGGGAAAGGGTCCATAGTATCTGGTCGGGGTCTCTAAGAGGTGAGGGTTCTAAGGAGAACTGGGAGGTTTTAGGAAAGAAGCCAGGGGTTCTCAGAAGTGGGATGTAAGGGAGAAGGACTGCATAGTCTCTGGGAAGTGTTGTTTTTGGACGGTGGCAGCAGGGTGAAGATCCTGGGTCATCATGGGCGTGGAATCTTGGCCCAGGCCTACCTGACCAGGTGACAGATCTGCAGCCGTCTCAGCTCCTGCGTGCTCCCTGTGGCCTCCTGGTACTTGAGTTCCGGTCAAGGCTTGGTCATCCAGCATCTCAGACCTGACTGCTCACCCCAGCCCCACAGGCTCTCACATCTCTGTCCTCCGCCCTCCACCCACTGCTTATGGCCCAAGGAGGATATAAGGTCAGCAGACGGGCAGCAAAGTGGGCAGAAGGCAGCACCCAACTGTGCATGGCAAGTACCATGTTGAGAACGTGGTCCCCACGGCGCAGGCTGCCAGCTGAGTCTGCAGGCAGGAGAAGGAGACTCTGGGTCAGAATGGCCCCTGCTGGACAGCTTGGTTCAAACCCCAGTTCTACTAGTGACTCGTGTGTGAGCTCGGGCACACAGCCTGGCCTCCTTGTGCTCCAGTTTCCTCGTCTGGACTGTGCATGGACCAACATCGTGCCTGGCAAGTCATGCTGAAGATGGAAATAAGAGTCAGACCCCCACCTCCCGCCAACCTGCCGCCCCGTCCATGCAGGTCAGGAAAATGAAACACAGGTATCTCTTGTGTTCCTACTACAGTGATTGAGATTCATTCCACATACTCCTGCTCTGTTTTTGTACCCCTCAGATTGAGCCCGGAGAGAGGTGGGTGCCTGGCCCAAGCTCAGACTTGGGGGAGGCTGGCCAGGGAGGGGGAAGACTCACCAAAGGACTGAATGCATTTCTCCAGCAGCTCATCTTCGCTGCAGCCGCCCTCATTCAGCATGCCCAGAGCCATGGAAGCCATGACCCTGCTGATTTCCCGGGGGCTGGGGCATGTCTTGTGGCGGCGGGCCGGTCGGGGCCGGCCCCGCCCCACTGTCTTGCCTGGGCATTCCTGGTGGGACTTCCTGTGGGAACATCCCCTGGGGATTCATTTGAGCCCCTTCCTTTAGGCAGACCCCCAGCGTTCTTCTTGACCCCAATGCCCCAAGGCATCCTGGGAGAAGCTTCCTAAAGGCAAGGGGCTAGCATTAGTCCTGACCTACATTGGATCCATAGGAGAAAACCCCAGTAGTCCAGATAATGGGAGCCATCTCCTACAGGTAAACTCCAAGGGAACCAGGGGGAAAACCCCGAAGGCTACCCTGATTGCCCTCTGAGGGAATCATGGGAGAAGACCCTCCAAAGACTAGTAAGGACCCACCAGGAATCATAAGAACTCTCACCACCAACCACTGCCCCTGAATTCCCCTTGACTGTGTGGTCCCAAGACCTCATTGAAGAGACTTCTGTTGGCAGATGGGTTACTCCAGACCTCCCAGGGAATCATGGAGAGAAGATCCCCAGAACTATTCTCGTCCTCCCTAGGGGGAATCATGGAAGGTTCGGCCTTCAGGGCCACTCCTCAGAATTCCTCTTTGCAGGGCTTCCCTGTTGGCTCAATGGATAAGAATCCAGCTGCCAATGCAGGGGACTCCAGTTTGATCACTAGAGCGGGAAGATTCCACATGCCATGGAGAAACTAAGCCTGTGTACTACAACTACTGAGCCCATGCACAACTACTGACGCCTGTGCACACAGCCGTGCTCTGCAAAGAGAAGCCACTACAGTGAGAAGCCCGAGCACCCCAATCAAGAGTAGCCCCCTGATCTACAGTGAGCACCCCAATCAAGAGTAGCCCCCTGACCGCCGCAACTAGAGAAAGCTGATGCAAAAAAGCAATGAAGACCCAGTGCAGCTGAAAATAAATAAGTTAATTAAAATTATTGAATTTAAAAAATTGGGGAAAAAAAAAACAGAAAAAAGAATTCCCCTTTGCCTTCCAACAGCCACCCCTCCTCCCCTGAGCCCTCAGGAGGGAAGCAGACCCCCGAGATTTCATTCCTCTCTTCTCTCCCTCTCCTTGATTCCCACTAAGGTGACAGACCCCTCCCCCAAGCCAGCCTTTCATCAGGACTGGAGTCTCAGCTATGAGCCTGGGTCTCTAGATTTGGAGCCTGGAGAGAAGATATGGGTGCAACGTGGCCTCATCAGGGCTCTTCAGAGCTGGGCGCCGTCCCTTGGGCTAAGGCAGCTTCAAGAAGTTTAAAAATAGTCCTCACTCTGCCCTTCGCCTTTCTGAGACTCCTGTTCTAGTTGGGGAACGACGGTAATGGGGAGACAGGGCTGGTGAAGGAAGGAGGGAGCAGAATCCAGGCAGAAAACCTTGGCTTCCACAGGAGTCAGATAAAACTGGGTTGGAAGGACTTCTCTGGTGGTCCAGCAGTTGTCTCTGTGCTTCCACTGCCGGGGGCACAAGTTCAATCCCTGGTTAGGAAACTAACCTCCCTCATGCCTAGAGGCCAAAAAAAAAACCCAAAACAAAACCCAAAAAACCGGGTTGGAGAAATTTGTGCTGGCTGTGTAACTTTATGTTAATGACATCATTTCTCTGGACCTCAGTTTCTTCATGTGAAAAATGAGAGTCATCTTGGGACCTTCCCCAGGAATTTATTATGAATATTCAATGCCCTGCTCTTCAAAAGTGCTAAATAAGGGATTAAGTTTGCTGAGGCTGTTAAGTGGCCAGGGGTGGGAAAGTTAGATTTGAGATGCAGAGAGAGAATGTGATGGAGCAAACTGAAAGCCAGGCTAGGGGGATGGGGGTGAACAGAAATTGGGAGACTCTCATAACAAGGGCACTGCTATGTCCCTGGAGCATCCTGCTAAGTCGCTTCACTCGTGTCCGACTCTGTGTGACCACAAAGACGGCAGCCCACCAGGCTCCTCTGCCCATGGGATTTTCCAGGCAAGAACACTGGAGTGGGGTGCCATTGCCTTCTCCGAGCATCCTGAGGGCTCAGTAAATCAGTGCTGAATGTTGTCGAGTAACAGCTGGCATTATTGAGCACCCACTGCGTACCGGGCAGAGGGGTAAACACCTATCTATAGATCAGGGATTTTCAAAGGAGGTCCAATCCCAACAGCATTACCTGGGAACTTGACATAAATAGAAATTCTCAGGCCCCACCTCAGATCCACAACATCAGAAACCTTGGCGGTGAGCCCAGAAGCCTGTGTTTTAGAAGGCCTCCAGGTGGCTCTGATGTGTGCCCATGCTTGAGAACCACAGGTCTAGGCTGTACCACTGAGGGCTTATGAGCCCATCTGAGGAGGGACTATGATTGCTCTAGTGATTGAAGAAGAAACTGAGGCACAGAGTGGGCAAGTGACTGACTAGGGTCACACAGCCAAAGAATAAGGCTGCCAGGTCTCCACCAGTAAACTCCTGGATATTATAGGGGAGGGGACCTTTTGCCATCAGAGACAAACCGGGGGAGGAAGGAGAAGCTGCCTAAGCTAGGGACGCAGCCACCATTGCTCCTGTAAGGACAGGAGGGCAAGCTTCTCCAGGTTATAGGAAGCCTACTCTAGAACCTGCGGGCACAACCAGCTGCTAGGCCCTTACCTTCCGACTGTCTGGCCCCCACCTCCCCCGCAGTAGCATCGGGGGACAGCCAGGAGTCGCTTAAGAGGCAGGGAAGCCGCCTTGCCCCTTGGCACACTCCCCTCCCCTAGGGTAGGGCCCTACAGGAGTCTGGAGTTTCCAGTCCAGCGGGCAGCCATGAAAACCCCCGGGGGCACAGAGACACCCAGCCTAGGGAGCCAGGATGATTGAGGGGTGTGAAGGGTGCGGGGTGCCGAATGGGATCAGAGCAGCTCGAATTCCAGCAGAGCAACTCGAATTCCAGCAGAGCAACTCGAATTCCAGCAGAGCAAGGATAAGACACAGCCGCCCGAGCCAACAGCCCCAGCCTGAGCTTTCTCTGGACACCCCGAAGCATCTTTCCACCTGGCGCCCCCTGCTTCCGCGGCGGCTGCGAGAGTAGCTCGACACCGTGCCCCCCTCTTCAGAACCTTCCTGACCTTTTCCTGCAGCCCGAGAGAGACCCAGGGGCTTACGGAGCTCCCGGTCTCCTTGGGGAGGGTCCTCTCACCTCTTGCTGTCTTTCCTGTTCATGCTTCCTGGGGGGGAAGGGGGGTCTTATAAGAGTGAGGCTCAGCTCCTCCCCCCTCACCACTGCTCCAGCTTCTTAGCCCCTTGGGAGCTGGGGCCTCCTCCGCGCTTGGGAAGGAAAGAGGAACTGCCCCTCCCCACCCAGCCCCAGGCCAGGGGGAAGGAAGAGGCTGGGGAGAGACCAAAGGTCCCCCCTCCCCCTACTTGGGGATCCCTTCAGGCTGAGGTTTCCGGTGCTGCCGGCCCCCACCCCCAATCACCCGGCGGGCTCTCTCTATCTCCCCCATCTTTCGATCTCCAGACCCGTGATTCTCTGTTCTGTCACTGTCATGCTTCAATAAAAGCCCTTTTTAAAGAAAATAAGCCTAATATGACACATTTATGTACACACACTCAAAAGAAAAGTCTGTATTTCTGTAAGGACATACTTAACGTCTAACAATGCACAGAAGTTTGATTGGAAAGTCACAATACATGGTGTTTTGTATATTTCTTCTTCTGTTTCTTTTATTTCTAGCTTAGTTTTAATGCCATTTATGCCCCCAGAAAACATTTTCACTCTATTGCTTTTATTGTAAGAAAACCTCATGTAGCACCTGCTGTATGCCTCACACTGTTGTAAGGGCTTATATTAACTCATTTAATTGTCACACAATCTTAAAGGCTGTTATTATCAAAACATTGCAGATGGAAGCTAACCCCCTGGGAGCCCCCACCCTATCCCATTGTCCCTCTTAGGCAGGGCTGACACATGGTTGGCTTTCATCTGACCTGTTCGCTGTGAGTTTGTTTAAATACACAGAAACATGCTCATAGAAACAGACTTTTCTTTTGAGTATGTGTGCTTTTTTTCGTTTACCTAAATGTGTCATGCTTGACATATTTTTAAATGGAAGTACAAAAAAGAGTCAAATCATAAGTGTTTAGGTTGCTGAATGGTAACAAACTGAATACATCCGTGTGACACAAATCAAGGGAGAGAATCTTTCTGTTTCCCATAAGCCCCCTTGTGTTACCAGCAGCCTAATTTCTAGCAAAGTGGTTTTGCCTGGTTTTGAGCTATATATAAACTGAATCAACTATTGTGTCAGGCTTCCTTCATTTAACCCGGTGTCTTTGTGATTCTTCTGTATTATATTTAGTTGTAGCTCATTATTTTGGTTGCTGTATAGTCTTCCATCGTGTGATTAGTTCATGATCTATTGACTGGTTTTTCTGTCATGGACATTTGAGTTGTTTCCAGTTTGGGGTTGCTGTGAATAATGTTGCTGTGATCATTCTATCCCCTCTCTTTTGGTGAACGAAGCAGTGCGTAGTTCTGTAGTGTAGATATCCAGGAGTGGAGTAGTAGTTGCAGTATGATTCTGCCAAACCTAGTAAATGAGTCCATTCAACCAGAGCTCTCATATAAGTCTATTTTTAAAAATATTTATTTATTTGGCTGCACCAGGTCCTAGGTTGAGGCATATGGAATCTAGTCCCCTGACCAGGGATTGAACCCAGGACCCTGCATAGGGCGTGCAGAGTTCTAGCTATTGGACCACTAAGGAAGTTCCTAGAAGTCTATTTTTGTTCTTTTTTCCACTGAGAGAAGTCACCATGGATTTTTTTTTTTTTCAGACTGGAACATTTAGACAAGTACAGAGTGCATTCTCTTTAACTTTTCCATTCCATGCCGTGTGATACGATTTCAGACCCTCTCCACATTTTTCCTCCTCCTGCATTTTCTCTTCTCTTTCCTCCAGTCTCAAGGATGCTCTCTGTGATGTGCTGTTTGTGACTCTCAGCCAATCTCTTCGGCACCTGCTTTACACAAGGTGATGTAACGGCCCTGACTGAACTGAGCTTGTAGTGAGAAAGTGTCTCCAGGCCTCCTGGACTCAAAGAAGGATCAAGGAGTGAGATCTGAAAGCTCTGGGCACTGGTATATACTTGTGCCATTCCCATGGCCCTCAGGGATGGTTAATACCAGCAACAACACCAGCAACCACAAAGGAAAAGACTTCTCAAGCAAACCACAAAAAACTTATGAGGCAGGAAAAGGGTGCATTTGATACCATCCAAATAAAGATTTCTTTTAATTGAGGACACTGTGGAACAAATATCGAATGACAGAGAGGAAAAACTATATTTAAAATGTCTAAAATCAATAAGAGGAGCTTCCCTGGTGGTCCGGTAGTTAAGAATCCACCTCCTAATGCAGGGGATGCCGGTTTGATCCCTGGTTAGGGAACTAAGATCCCACATTCTGCGGAGAAACTAAACCTGCAACTGCTGAGCCTGTGTGCTCTAGGGCCCATGCGCCACAGCTAGAAAAAGCCCACATGCTGCAATGAAGACCCAGCAAAGCCAAAAATAAAAAGGTAAAATCAATGAGCAGAATATCCAGAATGTATATAGAAAAGGAAGAGCTGCAAGTCAGCAAGAGAAAAAGATAGTCACTCTGGTAGAAGACTGGGCAAAGAGGATGAGCAGGTGAGGAGGAGACCCAAAACTCTGACAGGCACCTGAGCAGATGCTAGAAATTATTGGTAAGGGATCAGGGAAGGGCAAATTAAAAGAACAGTGAATCATCCTATTGGTCTGGCAAAAATTAGGCCTTGGAAAAATGCCAAATAGACGTTGGGACTGTGGGGACCTCGGGACCCTCCTTGTACTGATAGCAGCCAGCCATTCCTGAGGGCCACTTGGCACTGAAAGTGAAAGTGTTAGTCATTCAGCCGTGTCCAATTCTTTTCAACCCCATGGACTGCAGCCTGCCAGGCTTCTCTGTCCATGGGATTCTCCAGGCAAGAATAATGGAGTGGATTGCCATTCCCTTCTCCAGGGGATTTTCCCAACCCAGGGATTGAGCCCGGATCTCCCAAATTGCAGGCAGCTTCTTTACTACCTGAGCCACCAGGGAAGCCCCAACTTGGCAATACGGTCAAATCAAACGTGTGCATAGAGCTGTGACCCCCTCACTTAGCTCCTGGATGTGCATCCCTTGGTTCCACTCAGGGACATATACTAGGACGTTCACCACAACATTATCTGGGGAGAGCTGGGGGCAACCTGGGTGTTACCTTCCCAAATGAGAGGGTGAATAAACAGAAGCAGACAGTCACCAGAAGGGCCTGCAAAACTCCAACAGGCATAGACAAGATGTTCACGGAGCAACATGGGTGGGTCCTAAAACACGCAATGGTGACTAACAGGAGAAAGAAATGCTATTAATAGCTTATGATATAATGCCCAATGACACAGAATAATTTTCTGTTATATACACAACTCTAAGGAAAATCTTAGATACTTAATATACAAGTGTGCATTAAATAGTGTACAATAGATAAACATGTAATTGGATAACATAATTACATTAGCCTAAATATCTAATTATCTAATTATGCATTATATCATCCAATGATGTGGTACAAGCTCGTGTGCCATATAGTACAGTTGTATCAGTAAATCGGTATTTATGTAACATGTAGCAGTCCATTATACACAACTCTCTAGGTATCACTATAATTTTATTGAACTGCAAGATATTGTTTTCTATAGCTTAACAGATACCTTTTCATGTTAATAATACTTTTTTTCCCCTGCACCATATGGCACATGGGATTTTAATTTCCTGACCAGGGATTGAATTTGTGCTGCTTGCTGTGTAGGTGCAGAGTCCTAACCACTGGACCACCAGGGAAGTCCCCCAAATATTTTTTAAAATATTTATTTATTTGGCTGCCCTGGGTCTTAGTTCCAGCATGCAGAACCTTTTAGTTGCGGCATGCAACTCTTGGATGTGGCATATGGAATCTAGTTCCCCAACCAGGGATTGAACACTGGGCACCCTGTATTGGGAGCACAAAACCTTAGCTACTGGACCATCAGGGAAATCCCCCCAATAATAATTTTAATAGATCCCTATATCAATCAGTTACCATGTGGTAGGCTCTCATTGGTTTCCTCATGGAATCTTCACAATCCTAACTATCCCAAATTAATCTAGTGGAAAGATGAAGAAACTGAGGCCCAGAGGCAAGAAGTTAACTGCCCAGCAGGAGGCCCGGGTGTGTGTGGCATCCTACTTCGGGACTTAAGTCCCCACAGGAGCAGGAAGGAGCTGGTTGCCCCCCTCAGGGTTCCCCAACTTACAAAGCCCAGGGCGCTCATCTGCATAAAGGGCGGTTCAATTAGTGGCCATGGGTGGCTCAGGCAGCCCCTGGTGAGATGAGGATTAGTATTCTGGGGGATGTAGCCTGGCTCTGCTAAAGTGTCTTTTTGCTATAACTAAGAGATTTTATGCAAATATAGAGACAGTATAGTAAAATGGTTAAGAACCCTGGCTCTGGGTTCAAATTCCTGGCTCAGCCTCTGTGTGACCTTGGGCAGGTTGCTCTACCTCTCTGTGCTCAGCTTATCTGGAAAATGAGCACCATAAAAGTACTGACTTCCCAAGATTATTGTGAGGACTACAGTCATCGCTCAGCAACTGCAGGGACTTGGTTCCCAGACCGCCTTGGATATGAAAATCTGTCCCGTTTTTGTATAAATGGTGTAGTATTTGCATGTAACTCACACACATCCTCTGGCAACATTTAAATAATCTTTGTGCGTGTGTGCTAAGTATTTCAGTCATGTCTGACTCCTTGCAACCCTATGACCTGTAGCTGGCCAGGCTCCTCTGTCCAGGGGATTCTCCAGGCAAGAATACTAGAGTGGGTTGCTATGCCCTCCTCCAGGGGATCTTCCCGACTTAGGGATCAAACCCAAGTCTCTTATGTCTCCTGCATTGGAAGGCAGATTCTTTACCACTAGCACCACCTGAGAAGCCCAAATCATCTTTAGATTACTTATAATACCTAATACAGTGTAAATGCTATGGAAATAGTTGCAGGCCTGTGCCAAATTCAAGTTTTGCTTTTCGGAAACTTCTTGAATTTAAATGCACGCTCAGTCTCTTCAGTCATGTCCGACTCTGTGCAACCCTATGAACTGCAGCCTTCTGTAGGTTCTTCTGTCCATGGGATTCTCCAAGGCAAGAATACTGGAGTGAGGTGCCATGCCCTCCTCCAAGGGATCTTCCCGACGCAGGAATTGAACCCACTGAGTCTCCTGCATCTTCTGCATCACAGGCGGATTCTTTACCGCTGAGCCACCCAGAAAGCCCCTGAATTTAAATATATATATATATATATATAATTTAAGTATATGTATATAATTTATATACAGTTGGTTGAATCTGCAAATAGGAAACCCACAGGTATGGGGAGCAGCTGTACCTTATTTCTTTAGGTCATACATGGCAAGGACCACACATGTTTAATTTCCCCTCTAAACAATGTAAATAGTGACAGGATTGTTGTGAGAATTAAAAAATGACATGCAGTGAAAAGGTCCTAGCTCAGGGCCGGCCATGCAACAGGTGCACAGAAGACATCTGCTATGGCTAGTACCCTTTCCTCATCAGTTTTTATAATAGTGATGATGAAGATGATTTTCCTTGTATAGGTAGTTTTTAAATACAATTTTAAAGATTATTTCCATGTACAGTTATTAAAAAATATTGGCTATATTACCCATGTGGTATAATGTCCTTGAGCCTGTCTTGCACCCAACAGTTAGTACCTCCTACTCCCCTCCTCTTTATTGCCCATCCCCCTACTAGTAGCCACTAATTTGTTCTCTGTATTTGTGAACCTTCTTTTTTTTTATATTCACTAGCTTGTCGTATTTTTTAGGTTCCACATGTAAGTGATATCATACAATATTTGTCTTCCTCTGTCTGACTTATTTCGCTTAGCATGCTGCTGCTAAGTTGCTTCAGTTGTGTCTGACTCTGTGCGACCCCATAGACAGCAGCCCACCAGGCTCCTCCGTCCCTGGGATTCTCCAGGCAAGAACACTGGAGTGGGTTGCCATTTCATCGTTTAGCATAATACCATCCAAATCCATCCATGTTGCTTCACATGGCAAAATTTCTTTTTTTAATGAGTGAATAGTATCCCATTGTGTATATGTACCATATCTTCTTTATACATTCATCTGATGATGGATATCTAGGTTGCTTCCATCTCTTGGCAATTGTAAATAATGCTATGAATACTGGGTGCATGTATTCTTTTGAATTAGTGTATTTTGCTTTTTTTTGGATACAAACCCAGGAGTGGAATTGCTGGGTCATATTTTTAGTTTTCTAAAGAAACTTCCATACTATTTTCTATAACAGCTTCACATGTATTGGTACAGTTTTAAGTGCTGGAAACAATCGAATTTAATACTTGCAGCAGCCCTGTAAGATAGGTGCTGTTAATATCCTCCTTACTAAGCGCAGAGAGGTGAAGTGATTTATCCAAGGTCATACAAAGGAGTGGCAAGGCAGGAATTTGGATCCAGTCTGGCTTATTAATCATTGTGTGTGATGCTTTCTTTGTAAAAATATTTAACATTTTCATTATTTATTTATTGGCTGTGCTGGGTCTTTGTCACTGTGTGGACTTCTCTAGTTGCAGCCAGCGGTGGCTACACTCTAGCTGTAATCTGCAGGCTTCTCATTGCAGTGGCTTCTCATTACAGTGGCTTCTCTTGTTGCAGAGCATGGGCCCTAAGGAGCGGGTTTCAGTAGTTGCGGCACGTTGTCTCAGTAGTTGCAGCTCCCGGGCTTTAAAGTACAGGCTCAGTTGCTGTGACCCATGGACTTAGTTGCTCCGCAGCAGGTGGAATCTTCCTGGACCAGGAATCGAACCTGTGTCTCCTGCATTGGCAGGCAGATTCTTTACCAGAGCCACCAGGGAAGCCCTGTATGCTGGTTTTTAAAGCCAGGAGAACCGGGTGCTCATTCCGACTCTGCTGTGTGACATCAAGCAGGGCCTTCACCACTCAGAGCCTCAGTTTGCTTTCTGTGAAATAAGAGAACGATGGCACTATGGCGTAGGAGGACAGACGGTAGCTACCTTATAGACACTCCCCCTGAGCCTCCCCACCCCAAGCACACCTTTGGCAGAGGTTTGGAGTGTGTGGGCGGGACACCGTCTGGGGGCGGGGCCTTGGGCGCCCTGGTCCAATGGGAGCCCGGGGGCGGGGACCTCCTCCCAGCTCTGTCCAGCACACGAGTCCTCCACGCAGTTCCATCTACCCCGCGGGTGCCTCTGGCGTCCCCAGAGGTCTCCGACCCCAACCCGCCCCCAGCCCACCCGCCCGGCCTTCAGCCCCCTCCTCTTAGTCCCCGACTTCAGTCCGACTTCAGACGCCTCGGGCTTCGACATCATGGGTGACGGAGGAGAGGGCGAGGATGAGGTCCAGTTTCTGCGGACGGTGCGTATCTCTGTGTTGGGGTCTCTGGGACTCTCTCGGGTCCCTCCGAGTGCCTCTTTGTCTCTGAACTCGCTGTCCTGATTGCTTGTGGACACTGAGACTCACGGTATCTTCCTCTGTCCCTTTGGGTGACTGTCACTCTTTATCTGTTTTTCTCTCTCAGTCCTTTGGGACTGCAAAACGGGGAGTAGGGGTGTCTTCCGCCACCTTCTCTGACACTAGCAATTTGTCCCAGAGAACGGGGCCGCTGAGAGAGCACCCCCCTCCCACCTCTCTGGAAGCAGGCACTTGGAGAAGGTGGTTCTAATTCCTGAGCTTAATTTAGCTGCCCCCTCCCCCACCCCCCACCTAGCCCTAATTCTCTTCTTGCTTCAGACTCTGACCTATTTAAATTCTTGGAAAGGGGGCTGGTGTGGGTTGAAGGACCGAACTCCTTTGAACTCCCAGCCCTGGAGGGTCCGGTTCTGGGTCTTCTTTCTTCCCCCACTTGGTCTTGGGGAGGAGGGTCAAATATGGATGCTAATGGTCTCTGGGTGGTGTCTCTCCGGATCTGTCTCTTTGGGTTTGTCTGCGCCTCTGTCTCTCTCCATCTCTGTCTCCCTGTCTCTGGCTTTGTTCTTCAGCTTCAGGCCATCTGCGTTTCACACCGCGTCTTCAGTGTCAAAGACTGTGTCTCTGCCCGCATCTCTGATCCTTGGCTGGGGGTGGGGGGCAGGGCAGAGAATTGGAACAACAGGTGTCCCTCCCAGAATAGACCGTTTTTTCTGGGGCCTGGGCAGGGGACAGGGAGAGAGGATGGAGGAGGGGCTGCCCATCTCAGAGTCCTTCCCATTTTTCCTCCCAGTGGTTCTGCTGGGTGTGGGGGGGTGAGGAGGGGAGGGGACATTCTCGCTCCTGGGCGAGGTCTGCTGATCCTGCACTAGCCCTTCCCCACCCCCTCCAGGCCCTGGGAAATGCTGACACAGCATTCCGGCCCCAGAATAGGACCCTGGTGAGCCAGCTCTGGTTTCCTGGGAGGGAGGAACGAACAGTGGGGCTGGTAGTGAAGGATGGGGACAGCTGGACATTCGGCCACGGGAGGAGGCCTAGCTTCACCCTAGCTGCTTGCCCCAGCCCCAGCCCCTTAGCAGACATCATGGATTGGGCTCTGCCCTGCTCCCCAGCCCTAATAAGACCATGGGCATGGCATGAGCCCTTGAGCAGCCACTCTATGTCAGGTGCCATGCCCAGGGCCTCAGCCTCCAGAGGCATCTAATTATATCCTTGCCGCTCTGTCTTCTGAGGTAGGGCCCTATCTTTATCTCCCTGGGGGTTTTGAGGGAAACCGAGGCCTGAGTGGCAGAGCCTGACCAAGGTCAAGGCCAGGAAGTGTCATCTTTGGATGTCCCTGGGTACAGCTCTCCTGCTTTCACAAGAGGAAAACTGGACTCCGACTTGCCTGGGTAGCCAGCGTTGAGTTCTAGAGGCCTGGCCTTGGCATCTCTTGGCCCCAGACTGGGTCCATTTTCCTGAACTTTTTTGAGGTTATTGGGTGATTTTCTCAAACTCTCATCCCACCGGTAAGAAATATATTTCATATTGCAACCCAGTACGTGCTTCTATACACATATATTATAAAAGTCAACTTTATCGAGTTATAATTGACAGGCAATAAATTGTACCCATTTTAGGTGTTATAGTTGACAAGCTGTACATGCCCATGTGACCACTATCATAATCATGACATAGGACATTTCCTTTACCCCAGAAAGTTCCGTTGGGCTCTTTTCAGTAATCATCATGCCCATCTGCTTTATGTCACCATAGATTCCATTAGTCACTAACCAGTGTTTCGTGTAAAGTATATGCTCATTTGTCTTGCTTCTTTTGCACACTGTAATATTTTTGACATTAATCTATGTAGCATGTATTAAGAATTCATTCCTTTTTTTGTTGCTAAATATTCCTTTGTGAATATGCTGCAATTTGTTTATTGGTTCACCTGCTGATGGACATTTGGGTTGCCTCCAGTTCATGATATTATGCTCGAATTAGGTTCGTTCACACACGCCTATTTTTAACTGAAACAAGTTTCGTAAAATGTAGGTAGCCCTAGAACACGAGGGGCATGTTGCTATTTTCTGTTCTTGCTCTACTTTTATTTCACTTTTTAAGCATGATGGCCATGGTCCCCAAATTCCTTTCATTTCCTTCTGATGGGTGGCAACATCCAGCCCTGCGCAGGCTGGGGCTTGTCAAAGCTTGGCCCAGGTCAGAACCTCCTGGGGGCTGGTTAATGGTCCAGATTCCCCGCGGACCCCAGAGCTACTGAATCAGGCTCTTGGTGTTGAGGGAGAGAGTAGTGCAGCTAGGAAGTTGCCTTTTTAGCCAGCCTCCTCCCGCTTCATTCTGATGCAGGAGAAAGTTAGAGAATCATTGGCATAGGGATTAGGCTCCCTGTCTCTGGTTTACATCTTGGTTTTGCCATCTACCTGTTTCCTAACTTTGGGCAAGTGATTTTTATTTTTCGTTCTGAGCCTCAATTTCCCAGTCTGGAAAATGAGTACAATATGTACCCTAAGGGTTCAAGGGGTACATGCAAATATCTCTCTGAGCTCATCTCCCACTTTCTCCCTTACTCTTGAAGGCAGCACCACCAGGCTGTCTCCCTTGCTTTTTCTATTTTTTAATTAATTATTCATTTATTTGACTGCACCAGGTCTTAGTTGCAGCATGTGGGATCTAGCTCCCAGACCAGGGATCAAACCTTGGGCCCCCTGTATTGGAAGCACAGAGTCTTAGCCACTGGACCACCAAGGAAGTCCCTCCCTTGCTTTTTCTGAACACCCTCAGCCCCAGGCCTTTGCACAGGCTGCCTCCTCTTCCTGGAACATTCTTCCTCCAGAGATGATCAGGCCTGATTCTTTCTTGTTATTCAGACAAGGTTCAGCTCAAATGTCACCTCCTTGCAGAGGCGGTCATTTCACCCCCCTCACGGATGTCATCTCTACCCCAAGAGCCACTCACTTACATCACCCTGAGTTATTTTTTCCATAGCACTTATCACTGAAATTAAAATTATAAATTGATTCACCTGTTTTTTTCCTTCACCGAGCAGCATGCGGGATCTTAGGTTCCCAGACCAGGGATTGAACCCATGCCCCCTGCGGTGGAAGCATGGAGACTTAACCACTGGACCACCAGGGAAGTCCCTGATTCACCTGTTCATTACATCTCCCAGAAGGATGTCAGCTCCGCAGCCAGGGATTTTGCCTGCTTTATTTGCTGTTTTATATCCACACGTAGTTGGTGTCTAGCACAGAGCAGATGCTCAGTGTTCATTAGATGCATGTAAAGCCCTGAGCATGAAGTCTAGCAGACAGTAGGTGCTTGATAAATGCAAACCATACAATCCCTTTGAATGGATAGCATATGCCCAGATATCGGGGTTGGGGGTTATAGAACAGAGTAGTCCTGGGACCTCTCCTCCCAGGCTGGATAGAAAGAAAGAGGGCTGTCTGTGGGGAGTGAAGCCCAGGGTTTGCTGGAAGGACTAGGGGCTGTGTGACTTGTGGCAAGACGCCTAACCTCCTTGAACCTATTTCCTTGGCTGTAAAATGGAATAATCACTGCCTTAGTTGGTGGTTAAACACTGAAGTCTTCATCAGTATTTTTCCCCCCATCAGTTTTGATTGAAACCTCTGTCCGTAAAAGTACATGCCCCTAAGTACATTTATATTAGTTATGAATGTAATATACGCTACTCAACTAACATATCAAGAAGTAGTCTAGTGTTCTAAGAGTGAGGCATATTGGGAATTCCCTAGAGGTCCAGCGCTTTCACTGCCAAAGGCCTGGGTTTGAATGGAGAAAAATAAAGGTGGTGTGTGGCACATAGAGCCGCAGCACTGGGCTCAAATCTCAGCTATGCCATATTCCAGCTGTGTGACCTCAGGCAAGTTACTTCACCTCTCTGGGCCCGTGTTTCCACAGGTTCAAATACTAGGACTTATCTCAGAAGGTTGTTTATTTTACCTACATTTTTTATTTATTTCAAGCTTAGAGAAAAGTTGTGAGGTTAGCTCAAAAGGACTCCCATGTGGCCTTCAGTCATTTCCCCCGGATGTTAAGATGCATTCCCTTCCCTTCTTCCTCTCCCTCTCTCCAAATGTCTTTTCCTAAACTGTTTGAGAGTAGGTTGTGGACATGATAACCTTAACTCCTAAATCCTTCAGTGTCTGATTCTTAAAAAACAAGGACTCTCTCTTACAAAGGGGAAGATGATGGTTCAGATGGTAAAGAATCCACCTGCAATGCTGGAGACCTGGATTTGATCCTTGGGTTGGGAAAATCTCCTGGAGAAGGGAATGACAACTCACTCTAGTATTCTTGCCTGGAGAATCCCATGGACAGAGGAGCCTGGCGGACTATAGTCCATGGGGCCTCAAAGAATCAGATACAGCTTAGTGACTAACACTTGGTTATTGTTGGTGGTCTCTCACAAAACCACAGCACGGTTATCAAAATCAGGTTTCATGGGAACTTTGCTGGTGGTCCAGTGGTTAAAACTCCACGATTTCAATGCAGGTGACATGGGTTCTATCCCTGGCTGGGAAACTAAGATTCCACATGCAGTGCGGCATGGCCAAAAAAAAAAAAAAAAGATCAGGAGATTTCCTATGGCTATGATACCATCAGCTAATTCACAGGCTGTATTCACCTGTCACTAGCTGTCTCTAAACCGTCTTTACAGCATCTCCCCTTCATCCAGGATCCAGTCCAGGCTCTGGCACTGCATTCAAGAGTCACTAGACTGCACTCCTTAACTGATAACTACTATTAAAACAACACACAAAAGAGAAGTTAGAGAACACTGAGCTTAAAAGCCATTTAATTCCAGGCGCCCATATTTCCCATCCTCGTGGACCCCCATCTGGGAGTCCTCTGGAGCCACTTGGCGTGGTTGCGTGCTAAGTCGCTTCAGTCGTGTCAAACTCTTTGCAACCGCATGGACTGTAGCCCGCCAGGCTCCTCTGTCCGTGAGATTGCCCATGATTCCAGGCAAGAATACTGGAGTAGGTTGTCATGCCCTCCTTTAGGTACTCTTCCAGACCCAGGGATAGAACCCGCGTGTCTTGTGTCTCCTGCCTTGGCAGGCAGATTCTTTACCAGGGCGCCACCTGGGAAGCCCGGAGACCGTTGGACTGGAGTTCAAATACCAGTTCCTCCTCTTATCAACCATCTGGCCTTGGACAAGCCATGTCCCCTCATTGAGCCTCAGTTTCCATATTTTAACACTGGGATGACACTGGCTCGGATCTCATGGGGATTTTAGAAGCATGCAGCGCCCTCAACACGAGCCCCTACTGGATAGCTGGAGAGGGTGGGCGTTACTAGTAGTATCTTTTCCACGAGGGGACGGGGTGGACCGGGGGGCGGTGTCTTGGGGCGGCGCCGCCCCTGACGCTCCGCCCGCCCCCAGGACGACGAGGTGGTCCTGCAGTGCAGCGCCACGGTGCTCAAGGAGCAGCTCAAGCTCTGCCTGGCCGCCGAGGGCTTCGGCAACCGCCTCTGCTTCCTGGAGCCCACCAGCAACGCCCAGGTCTGTGCGGGACAAAGGGAGAGGGGGTCTGACGAGTAGAGAGGCCGGGACCTGAAGAAGGGGGTCTGGGGGGGTGTCTGGAGAGGGGGTGCTCTCCCCACGAGGGAAAGGGGCGAGGTCTGGGGTGGGCGGAGGCCTGAAAAGGGAGGGGCGCGGGGCGGAGGGTCTTCAATACAAGGCAGAAGGGCCGGGAGGGTCAGGGGGTGCTAACAGGGGGCTGACCAGGGAGGGGGCTGGAGGCTGAGAAGTGGAGGGAGTTTGGGGTCTGCCTGAGGTGTACTCAGGATCTGAGGGAGGAGGTGACCTGGGGGGGATGGGCTTGGGGCTGGGAAAGGGAGGGGATCCGGAGACTGACGCAGGAGGCGGCTGGGGGCCTGAGGTACCTGGGGTGGGAGGCTCAGCAGGGCGGTGTGAATCTGTGACCGCCGTTGTCTGAGGGAGGGGCAGGAGCTAGGCCTGTCTGCTGGTGATGGTGGGAGGTGGGGGTTCTCTGCTGGAAGGGCCAGGAGGAGGCTCCAGAGTTGGAATGGGCGCAGTGTGTCTGCGGGAGGAGGGCCGGGGGGGCGGGCTGCTGAGGCCTCCTATGAGATTAGGTGGGGTGTGGAAACTTCTGTGAGGTTCGGGCGGGATAAAGGGGTGTGCAGGAGGAGGAGAACAGAGGTATTTCCTGGGATGTTGGCGGGGATGTGGGTGTCTGAAGTGGGCGGCAGAGGGTAGGGCTTCTTGGAGGGTTGGGGTCAGGTCGGGGTGTGGGTATTTCGATTAGGGGCAGGGGGGGTGCACCAGCACTTTGGAGCTTTCAGGGCCCCGTTCACCTCTCCTTACCCCACCCCCACCAGAATGTACCCCCCGATCTGGCCATCTGTTGCTTCGTCCTGGAGCAGTCCCTGTCTGTCCGAGCCCTACAGGAGATGCTGGCCAACACTGTGGAGGCCGGCGTGGAGGTGAGGCTCCTCCAGGCGGGATGGGTGGCGGGGACGGGTGGGAGGACCTGGGGGTCATTTACCGTCCTCTCTTCTTCCTCTTTCTGCCCTGCCCCCCACAGGCCCTCAATTTGGATAAGTGGGTAGGTCTGGCCTTGGGTGTCATCTGTTCTCGCCACCTCTCCTGACCCCAGGCCTGCCTCTTGGGCCCACATCCTGCACATAGGGGTTGGGGGTCTCCCCCACCCCGGTTGTCAAGGTCTGTGGAGCCCAGAAAAGGCAAGGCAGGCAGGAAGGAAGAGGGTGGGGGCTTTTGAGCCCCCTGTTCCCCCACCCGCTCCTTCCTCCTCTTTTCCTTTCCTCCAACCCCGCTCCCAGCTCTTCTCCGCATGGGACCTCTCCCCTCATCACCTCCTGCCGCCCCAAGTGTGGGTCCCCTCTGGTCCAGGAGTGGGTCTGCCATGTGATCACGTGGCCCCATCACATGGCCCCCTCAGAGCATGGGCATGTGATGGGGGCATGATGCCTTTGAGCACCTGGGTGTACCCACCCCTCCAAGAGGGGCTGAGTCTCCTTGTGCCCCGGGTGAGGGGGTGGTGGCAGCACAGGGCAGGTCCCTGTGGACAATGCTCCGGTGTAACAACTGGCAGGACGGTACCGGTGCACAGACGTGTTATGACGGGTGACAGCAGGGGGCCGGGGTCCATGGCACATGAGCTACGGGGGCTTCCCTGAGTGACCCTAGGTATCTGAACCTCTGGAAGAGGGGTTCAGCTCCCTGGGTGACTTTGGGCCCTGGCTAACAAGTTGAAGGAGGCGAGGGGGACAGAGTGGGTTTTGGGGAATATAAAACACCCCATCCACAGGCTTCTCAGAGACCAGACCCTGCTTCCCCATGGAAGCAGGGAAGCTGAGGCAGAAAATCTGTTTCTGGTCTGAGCTGAGTTTTCTTCGAATCCAAGCCTGAGCATGGTGTTTTCTGGGGAGCATATTCCCCCCTGGTAGGCCAGATGTTTCGAGGGGGCCTGTTCTCACTTTGTGCCCTCCGTGCCCCCACAGTCGTCCCAGGGTGGGGGACACAGGACACTCCTGTATGGCCATGCCATCCTGCTCCGGCACGCACACAGCGGCATGGTGAGTGCATCCAGGAGAGGGCGGGGCAGGGGGCGAGGGGGCAATGCCCACCAGGAGGCTGACTCCCCGCTCCAACCCTAGTACCTGAGCTGCCTCACCACCTCCCGCTCCATGACTGACAAGCTGGCCTTCGACGTGGGACTTCAGGAGGATGCAATTGGTACAGGGGCTGGAAGAAGAGGGTGTGATGGGGACACCGCAGGCAGTGAGTTCTGCACCCCAGACCTTTGGAACTGAGAGTCTTGGGGTGTGGATGGACATATTCTGGACGGAGAGACTTGGGTAGACGTGGGGGAACTCTGGGCAGAGAGTGGGAACGGGAAACTATGAGGCAGAAGTAATAGGAGAGTTTGGGGAGGAGGGTTTGGAAGGCTTCGTGGCTGGGAATGCCTTGAGGAGGAGCACTGTTACCTGGAAAATTCCATGGACAGAGGAGCCTGGTGGGCTACAGTCCAGGGGGTCACAAAGAGTCGGACATGACTGAGTGACTGGGCACACACCCACACGCATCCAGAGAGCCCTTCCCGCCCCCACCCACAGGAGAGGCCTGTTGGTGGACGACGCACCCAGCCTCCAAGCAGAGGTCAGAAGGAGAGAAGGTCCGAGTTGGCGATGACCTCATTCTTGTCAGTGTCTCCTCCGAGCGCTACCTGGTGAGCAGTCCCTCCCCGACCACAGCGCCTACTGCCCTCCCCCGGGGCTGGGGGTTCATGGAATCCACTCCATCTCCTCATCATGGGTTTGCTTGGTCTCTGGCCCCAGTGTCCTGACTCCCAGTTTCTGGTTTCATCCAATTTCTGGTTTCCATCCAGTTTCTGGTTTCTGATGCCCCATTTCCTGACTTGATCTCCATTTCCTGATCTGTGACCTTTAATTTTCTGTCTGCCCATTTCTTGGCTTCCACCTTGGTTTCTGACTGACTCTGGAACTATTGTTCACATCCTATCATCTCTGACCCCCACATCCTGGTGGCCTCCAGCACCTGTCGACAGCCAGTGGGGAGCTCCAGGTTGACGCCTCCTTCATGCAGACACTGTGGAACATGAACCCCATCTGCTCTGGCTGTGAAGAGGGTGAGGATCCAAGGCTTCTAGACCCTAAGCAGATACCCCCAAAAGCAGACCTCCAACATCACTCCTCAGACCCCAAATCTAGATCTCCCAATTATAACCCTCACTCTTAGATCTCCAACTGACCCCAAGTCTGAGACTCTAGAGCTCAGATCTCCAAACTGATGGTCAGATTCTAAATTCAGACTCCAAAGCTTAGATGCCAAACTCAAGTCCTAGAGGTCAGACCCCTAAACTCTAATCCAAAGCTTGAAACATTAAATTTGGAACTTACCTCTCAGAATCAAAGCCTCTAAAGGCAAGCACAAGCTTATCCCTCAACCCCCAAAACCAGCCCCCCAAATTCAAACTCAGATCTCCAATCTAAGACCCCTAATTCAGACCTCAAACTCAGCTAAACAACCTCACACCTCCAACTTTAACTTCAAATCTCCAATACCATCTCCTAGTTCAGACTGCCATGCTAAAACCCTAAATAAACTGCGGCCCCAAAACTTTGACCCCAAATCTCACACCTCAAACCTCAGGGCCCTAAGCCAGACCCAAGCTGAGACTCAAGTCACAGATAACAAAATTCAGGCCTTAATCTCAGACCCTGATACTCAAATCCACCAACTTGTAACTACAAAGCTCCTATCTCCCCAGACTCACACCCAAAAGTTAAAACTTTCAAACCTCAAACCTCAAACCGCAGGCACTAGCCTCAGACCTCCAAAGTAACACTCAAAATTCAGACCCCAACTTCAGATCCAACTGCTGTACTTCTAAACCCAGGCCCCAAAGCAAGCCCTGGAACTCAGACCCCAGTATCAGGGAATATTAGACCCAAATCTCTGCTGACATTCTCTGACCCAATCTCAAAAATCCAAACTCAGACCTTTAAACCCCAGACCTGCAAACCTCCCAACCTCAGCCCCACACACCCAGACCCCCAAAATTAGATCCCCCACCTCAGACCCCAAATCTCATGCCCCCAGCTCAGGTCTCAAACTGAGCCCAAATCTCAGACTACCACTTTGTACCTTCAAACTCAGATGTCCTATTGCAGACCCCGAAACCCGGCCCCCAGCTTCCCACAGGGCAGAAGGCAGGCCCCTAGTTTTGGTTCCAGACCATATGGGGCTCCAGCTCCCCTTGCTTCTCGTCCAGGCTATGTGACCGGTGGCCACGTCCTCCGCCTCTTCCATGGACACATGGATGAATGTCTGACCATTTCCCCTGCTGACAGTGAGGACCAGCGCAGGTCTGAGCTTGGGGACAAGAGGGTCTGGGGTCTTGGGGCTGAGGGGTGGGTGGCAGAGTCTGGCTGGGGGGACTGGACCCTGAACCCTTGGCCTCACTATCTTCCGTGTACCCAGAGTTGTCTACTACGAGGGGGGACCTGTGTGTACCCACGCCCGCTCCCTCTGGAGACTGGAACCACTGAGAATCAGGTAGGGGTTGGGTTGGGGGAGGCAGGCTGTGGGGGTGTGTGAGGGGTTCCTGGGGGGCCTGGGAGGAGAGGAGGGTTTTGAAGGAAGAGCTGAGGAAGAGACTGGAGGGTTCTGAGGGAAAATCTGGGGTCCCTAAGGGAAGCAAGGAAGGTCCTTAGGGGTCTTGGAGGTGGTGAGGGTTCCTGAGGGGGAGATCGGGGGTCCTGACTGAAACTGTGGGGAGTGGAGGGGAGAAAATGACAGATCTGGGAAACCTGGGTGCACCAGAATTATCGGAGGAAGCTCTGAGGAAGCGATGAGGGCTTGAGAGAAGTTTGGGGTTCCTGAGGGAGACCTGGGGGTCTTAAGAAATATCTGAGGGCTCAGAGGAAGGCTTGGGGCCCCCTGGAACAGGGCAGAGGGCTTGAGAAGGTTTCAACAAAGACTGTGGTGTCCACTGGGAGAACTGAGGGGCCCTCTGACCCCCACCTTGTCCTTATCCTTTGCAGTTGGAGTGGGAGCCACCTGCGCTGGGGCCAGCCGCTCCGCATCCGGCATGTCACCACTGGGCGGTACCTGGCGCTCGTTGAGGACCAGGGCCTCGTGGTGGTTGACGCCAGCAAGGCCCACACCAAGGCGACCTCCTTCTGCTTCCGCATCTCCAAGGTTGGTGCAATCGGGATGCCAGCGCTCACCTGGAGCTCTAAATTCCACTCCAGCCCCGCCTCACACTTTGCAATCTCTTGACGGGGGTAGGGTTCCCCATTAAACTCACAGGCAGAGGAGGCTGACCTCTGACCCTTGCCCCTGTAGGAGAAACTGGATACGGCTCCCAAGCGGGACGTGGAGGGCATGGGCCCTCCGGAAATCAAGTATGGGGAGTCACTGTGTTTCGTGCAACACGTGGCCTCAGGCCTGTGGCTCACCTATGCTGCCCCGGACCCCAAGGCCCTGCGACTCGGTGTGCTCAAGAAAAAGGTGGGTGCCTGGAGTGGGGAGGGGTGGGCTGCAGGCTGGGGCAGGAAGGGGACTGGGGGTGGTCATGCTTGAACCTTCAGGGTTTGAGCATGGGATTGAGAGAAAGAAAGACTAAGAGAGAAACAGATTGAGAGACACAGGAAAAAAGAAATTTTATATATTTAGTGGAAGGAGGTTCAAGAGGGAGGGGAAGTATGTATGCTTTGGCTGATTTTCATTGTTGTACGGTAGAAACCAATGCAGCACTGTAAAGCGATTATCCTCCAATTAAAAATAAATTTAAAAAAGAATGAAAATAAAGTGAAACATTTTGGAGGATTTTGTCAAATTATACCAGAAGCTAAAAAGATATGTCTTTTGGCATAAGTAATTCTGATGTTAGACATTTATTGTAAAGGAATCAATTGGATAATTGTACAAAGATTTGGGTATATTTATCAATGTAAATGTCCAGTTAAAAAAGAATATATATATATATATATATATATATGAAGAGAGAGAGAAATATAGACAGACATGAAGACAGAAAAATAGAGAAAGATAGACAGAAATAAGAAAAGACAGAGATGGAAAGAAAAAGATGGACAGTAACAAAGTGAGAATAATATTCAACCAAGTATTGAGTACCCCAGTTGTTCTGGATGTATGTGTGGAAAAATAGGCAAGCTAGATTGACCTCTTCCCTGCCTTCTCCATGCTCAGACACTGACTAAACTGTCTCTAATGAAGTACATAGTTTTACAACCAAACAGTAGGAAAGGTATTAATACTTTTGATAGAGGGAACAGCATGTGCAAAGGCCCTGAGGTTGGGATGCAGTTGGTCTGTTGCAGTCACAGAAAGGAGATCTAGTGTGGCTGGAGGAGAGCGAGCGAGGGGTGGATTCTAGAGATGAGGGCAGAGAGGGGATGGGAACAGATTGTAGGGCGTTATGGGCTGTGGTGATGGAGGTGGGGGGGGGCGGAATCGACTTTTACCCTGTATGAGATGGAGCCACAGGAGAGTTCTGAGCAGGCCTGGGGGTGGCCTGACTAAGGTTCACAGGGTTCCTGAGGTGCTTGTGGGAACGGACTATGGGAGTGAGCAGAGCTGGAGGAGGGAGATGGGGTGGGAAGGGGCAGAAGGGGGGTGACAGTGGACAGCACAGGCATTTCTGTGGAATGAGAAAAGGCGGAAGAGTCTGGTTGTATTTTGAGGGCAGAGCCAACTGGATTTTCTGAGAGACTGACTATCAGAGTCAAAGGCATAGGGATTAAGGATGAGGCCACTATTTTTGCCCTTTTTGTCCTGAGCAGCAGGAAGGAGGGAAGTGCCATTAAGCGAGTTAGGGACAGCCAAGTGTCAGCTCAGGAGGACAGGCCCCAGTGCCAAGAACAGAGACAGGCAATAGGCTTGCTAAGTGAATAAGTGGGAAGACGAGAGTGGCACCTGTTTGTAAAAAAAAGTGAGGCCTGAAGTTGGATACAAGAGCAGAGGATTTAGAGACAGGCCTGGACCAGAGAAGGGAATGTGGGAGTGGTCGGCAAGTGGATGGTATTTAAAGTTGCTGGACTGGGTGGGGTCCTGGGGAGGTCAGCTCAGGGGAAAGCCAGCTGCCGTGATGGGCTCATCTCCCAGAAAGATGTGCAGGCATTCTGTCTGGGACATGTTAGGTTTGGGGTGCACTAGGGCTTTCTGATGGGGGGGGATGTTAAAGGAGATACAAATGGAGAGGGTCTGGCCTGGACAAGATAGAGACAGAGAGGGAGAGAGTGAAAACCAAAGAGGGACCGAAAGAGAGAAAGACAGATGCTTGGACTTACCTGGTGGTCCAGTGGTTAGGAATCCACCTGCAGATGCAGAGGACGTGGTTTGGATCCCTGGTCTGGGAAGATCCCATGTGTCTTGGGGCAACAAAATCCAGGCACCACAACTACTGAAGCCTGCCCTCCTTGACTTTGCGCTCCACAACAAGAGAAGCCACCGCAGTGAGAAGCCCACACACCACAAGGAAGACCTAGCACAGCCAAAAATAATACATAAATAAATAAAATTAAAAAGAGAAAGAGGCAGAGAGAGAGATGGACATAGAGACAGAGAGGGAGGGAGGGAGAAGGAGACAGTGTGGGATAGACGTGAGAGAGAGAGACAAAGGTGGAGAGACACAAACAAAGAGGACAGAGACAGAGGGTGGAAAAGAGGAGAAAGCTAGAGGGGAAAAACGAAAGAGGGATTGAGGATGAAAGACACAGAGACAGATGGAGGGATGGTGGGGGACTGGCAGAGATCTGGTGAAAGATGCGGGCAGTCAGGGGGCTAGAGACTGGGTGGAGGTCTGGGGAGCATGGCCCTGAGTGACTGGGTCCCCTTCCTGACTTCTCTGTTCCACCACTGCCAGGCCATTCTGCACCAGGAAGGCCACATGGACGATGCACTGTCACTGACCCGCTGTCAGCACGAGGAGTCTCAGGCTGCCCGCATGATCTACAGCACTGCCGGCCTCTACAACCACTTCATCAAGTGAGCCACCAGCCTGCCCTGCCCTGGGGGGCCACGCCACACCCTGACCCCCATGCTTCTGGAGTTCTTGCGCCTGACCATTACATCTCTATCTCTGACATTCACATGTCTCACATAGATAAACTCCTGACCTCTATACACTTGGGGCTTCCTTGGTAGCTCAGCTGGTAAAGAATCTGCCTGCAGTGAAGGAGACTCGAGTTCAATTCCTGAGTTGGGAAGATTCCCCTGGAAAAGGGATAGGCTACCTACTCCAGTATTCTTGGGCTTCCCTGGTGGCTCAGATGGTAAAGAATCCACCTGCGATGCGGGAGACCTGGGTTTGATCCCTGGGTCGGGAAGATCCCCTGGAGAAGGAAGTGGCAACCCACTCTAGTGTTCTTGCCTGGAGAACTCCATGGACAGAGGAACCTGGTGGACAGTCCATGGGGTGGCAGAGTCAGATACGATTGAGCGACTGACCACAGCTATACACTTGACCCCTAATCTGTCCTCTACCAGTCATGTCTTTGACATTACATCCCTGATCATTACCTAGTTTCACACCCCTGACACCCAGACCCTCGACCCTAGACATCCCTTAGCCGTGACCTATGCTTGCATGACGTGTCCTACACAGACGCTTTGCCTTTGGCAACTGTGTGAGCTCAGGCCGATGCCCCTCTATCCCTGCGCCTCCGTCTCCCACTCTGTTAAACAGGTGTGTCTGTGGGAGCCCTGCGGGGACTCGGGGTGGGAGGGGGCGGGACTTGCACAGTGTTCCGGGTCCCTTGCTGACCAGTGCGCGATCCCCGCAGGGGCCTGGACAGCTTCAGCGGAAAGCCGAGGGGCTCGGGGTCCCCGGCGGGCACAGCGCTGCCTCTCGAGGGCGTCATCTTGAGCCTGCAGGACCTCATCGGCTACTTTGAGCCGCCCTCCGAGGAGCTACAGCACGAAGAGAAACAGAGCAAGCTGCGCAGCCTGCGCAACCGCCAGAGCCTCTTTCAGGAGGAGGTGAGGCCACAGCCCGAGGGGGCGTGGTCTGTGGGCGCGGGGCGGGGCCTGTGAGAGGGGCGGAGCCTGCCGGGCCTGGAGAAGCGGTGGTCTGAGAGAAGAAGCGAGGCAGGAGGAAGGACCTGTCCTGCGTGAACAGGGCGGGGCAGCGGGTCATCAGGGACACGCGAAGGGGCGGAGTCTTGAGTGTCCGGACTGAGCGTTGGGCGTGGTTTTGGTGAGGGGCGGGGCGTGTGGCAGAGCAGGGGCGGGGCCTGTGAAAGCAACTTGGGACCGGAGCCTGGAGACCGCGGGCAGGACTTGTTTCTTTTCGTGGGAGGACGCGGCGCGGTGAGGGTAAGCTGTGAGCCAAGACAAGCCTGTGAAGGCAAGGCCTGAGAAGTCAGAGGCTGAGCTGCTGGCCTCAGGGGGCGGTGTCTGCAGGGGCGGAGCCTGCGGGGTGAGAGGACAGAACCTGAGTAGGGCATGGTGGGGTGCAGGGCCAGAGAGGTTTTTGGGTATCAGGTGAGTGGTGTAAGGAGTGACTTCAGCTTGACTCAGAGGCTGGGATTTTGTGTTTTACGAGGCTTGGTGGTCTCCACTCGGCGAGAGGTCTGAGTGGGGGGCCCCAGAGAGGTGGGAGGCTGGGGCTGGACAAAGGCCCAGGGTCTGATATTTCCACACAGTGATTGGGGAGCATTTTCATTTAGGGTCTTCCAGCTTGGGCCCCCTTCCTCTTCAGGGGCTCCCATTCTGATGGGGGCGGCAGACTTAGAAAAGATAATACTAACAATAACAAAATTTATGGCTTGGGATTAGTATATGCAAAGCATTTGGAACAGTACCAACACATGGAAGATGCTATATTGACCATGGTTATTATTACCGAATTTAGCTACTGTATGTTTTGGGTTTTGTATACCTGATATCCTCCCCATAACCCCATGGGGGATTGTAATTTCCATATTGCAATGGGAATTACAATGGCACACTGAGTCGCAGAGAGATTAAATAACAACCATTTATTGAACCAGAGGGATTATAGTTGTCAACAAAACAGAAAAATCCATGTCCTTGTGGAGCTGACATGGTGTAGAGGATAAATGATCAATAAAATAGAAGGATTATAGTGTATATTAGATGATGATAATAAACGCTAAGGAGAAAAACAAAGCAGGGCAACAGTAGAGAGTGCTGGGGTTGTTGTAGTTTAAAGTAGAATGGTCAGGGACTTCCCTGGCAGTCCAGTGGTACTCCCAATGCAGGGGATGCAGGTTCGATCCCTGGTCAGGGAACCAGATCACATTTGCCACAACTTAAGATCCCATTCCTGCAACTAAGACCTGGCCAAAGACATACATATTAAAAATAAATAAAATAGAATGGCCAGGGAGGATGACCTGAATGAAGATAGGCAGCTACACCTACACTCGAGGGAAGGCAGATAGAACAAGTACAGGGGCCATGAAGTGGGAGTGTGCTTGAGACTTTCCAGAATAATGAGGAGGCTGAACTGACCGAAGCTGGTGAGCTAGAGGAAGAGTGGCAGGGGATGAGCCCAGAGAGGTGACAGGGCCAGGCCATGGTGAGGACTTTTGCTTTGGGAGTCACAGAAGAGTTAGGTCTTTGAAAGTCACAACTGGCTAGGGGCTGAAGCACTCTGTGTGACTCCAGCTGGTTGCGTTCTCTACCACGAGGCACCGCACCTCTTACCATGAGCCCAGGAGGTAGATACAATAGTTGTCCTAGCAGCCTTATTGTCTATTACTGCTGGAATGAATCCACAAATGTGGCTTATCTATACAATGGCTGTGGATGCCTCTCAGCAATGAAAACGAACGAATGACAACTGCATGAGACAATGCTCTTCATCTTTTTTAAACGAAATATTTATTTTTTTTATTTGGCTGAGCTGGGTCTTTTTAGTTGTGACATGCGGGATCTATAGTTTTGGCATCCGAACTCTTAGTTGCAGCGTGTGGGATCTAGTTCCCTGATCAGGGATGGAACCCGGGTCCCCAGCATCAGGAGCACAGAATCTTAGCCCCTAGACTACCAGGGAAGTCCCATAGTGCTCTTAATCTTAAAATCTAGTAGTGAGCAAAAGAATCCATGTACAAAAGAATACTTACTGTATATGTCAAGTTCAAAAACAGGCAAAATGCCACTAGACTGCTTACCAATGTACACATAGGTAGTAAACATAGAGAAGCAAGGAAGGAATTTCCATACAAGTCAGGATGACAGTAATCCCCGGCTGAGAGCGTTGTGTAATCAGGAAGGGCATTGAGGTGACTTCTGGGTGGCTGGCAATGCTCTCTTTCGAGGTTACACAAGTGTTCTTTATATTTGTTTGTTAAACCATGATCACTTAATCTTTATTATTTGCAGATACTGTCTTTGCAAATATGCCTACTTGATCAAATTCATTTGTACTCCCCCCTGCCCTACCAAATCAATACTTGCAGTGTATTTGTGGTCATTTGTGGACATGTACGGAGAGGAAAAAGTTTAAGTCAGCTGATGCCATGTTTCCAGTTGAGGTTGAACAAGGAGACAGTCTGCCTTTTTATTTCACCTCTCACCTGTAAACAAGCGTCCTTTGCATATTGGTATATTGAGAGCCACACTTCATATTTTTGTGCTTTTTGTTAATTTTGTTGATTAAAATGGCCCCTCAGCACGGTGGCAAAGGGTTGTCTAGTATTTCCAAGTGCAAGATGGCTGTGATGTACCTTACTGAGAAAATACATGAATTACAGTGTCGTTGGTTGTGATTTTAATGTTTAATCAACAGCATCTATTAAATTGGTGTCTTTAAACAGAAACACACGTAAAACAAGAGTGTGTACTGATTGCTGGAAATGTTGTGCTCAGAGACTCAGGATGCTCCCTGTGTTTCCTCTTTGAGCCGTGATTCTCAGGATTCACTAATTCAGTGCTCACGTCCACTATACAGAACTTAGCTACTGTGAAAATCAACTATTGATGGTGCATTTTTATGTGCTTTTCTGTATATCTGTTATAATTCAAAGTAAAAGAAGACAAAAGGTTAAAATGTTTAAAAGGAGAGAGAGAAGGCAAACATCTCTCTGATAGTATGGAGAGTGAGCTGGGCCAAATGGGACCAGGAGTAGGGTGCTTGGAAGTGGAAAGGAAGAAAAAAAAAAATGCTGCTGGAAGGAGAAGCACAGATACAGTCCTGATGTTAATAGGGATGTGTTATGTTGGGGACAGAGGCAGAGCAGGACAGAGTCAGGTCTGGGGAGCCGAGGAGAAGAGGGAGATAGGAGTGAAGGTGGACACGGAGCTGGTGGCTCTGATTTAACATTATTTATGTATTTATTTGGGCTTCCCTGATAGTGCCGCTGGTAATGAATCCCCCTGCAATGCAGGAGACTCCAGTTCGATTCCTGGGTTGGGAAGATCTCCTGGAGGAGGGCATGGCAACCCACTCCAGTATTCTTGCCTGGAGAATCCCCATGGACAGAGGAGCTTAGCGGGCTACAGTTCATGGGGGTCACAAAGAGTCGGACACAATTGAGCCACTAAGCGCAGCACACATGTATTTATTTATTTATTTGGCTGTACCTTACGACATCTTAGTTCCCTAACCAGGGATTGAACCCATGCCCTTGCAGTGGAAGTTTGGAGTCTTAACCACTGAACCACCAGGGAAATCCCTGTGACTCTAGTTTAGATCTGAGAACAGAGTCACTAGCTACTGAGGGAATGTGATTAACAATTCAAGAAAGGTAAGGAAGGGAGGGCCTGGGGTTCCTGTGATGACCCCCTATTTTCTCTATTCCAGGGGATGCTCTCCTTGGTCCTGAATTGCATTGACCGCCTAAATGTCTACACCACTGCTGCCCACTTCGCTGAATTTGCAGGGGAGGAGGCAGCCGAGTCCTGGAAAGAGATTGTGAACCTGCTCTATGAAATCCTGGGTAAGGGGCCCCAGTCTGGACTCCCCGTTGAGCACCCCAGGTTCCCAGGCCTATGGGATCTGACCCCTCTTTCCACCTTCAGCCTCTCTGATCCGTGGCAATCGTGCCAACTGTGCCCTCTTCTCTAACAACTTGGATTGGCTGGTCAGCAAGCTGGATCGGCTAGAGGCCTCCTCGGGTAGGAGAGCCCACAGGGCGGGGCTGGGGACTGGGGGAGGGGAGGGCTGCACCCGTGTCATCTCTCATGCTGGCCCCTGCGCAGGGATCCTGGAGGTGCTGTACTGTGTCCTGATTGAGAGTCCGGAAGTCCTGAACATCATCCAAGAGAACCACATCAAGTCCATCATCTCCCTCCTGGACAAGCATGGGAGGAACCACAAGGTTGGCCCCTTATCCCCTGAATTCTGAACCCTGACCTTTCCCTATGGCCCTCAAATTGCCCCCCTTCCCCAGTTTGTCTCTTACCTGGACTCTCCTGCTATAAGCTTCCATCTCAATACTGAGTCTTCAACTTGTGGTTCTTAAATGAACTCTGCACCACATCAGATGCTTCATTAGATCTCTGAAGCAGTTTATTCAGTTTCTAAGTTTGTAGTCTTCAGTGGGAGCTGCACAGATACCCTCCAGTTTGCCACAAGTGCTACTGGTTCCATAGAATTATTTCTAACCATCTCAGATACTCGACTGCAATGCAGGAGATATGGGTTTGATCCCTGGGTTGGGAGGATTCCCCTGGAGGAGGGAATGGCAACCCGCTTCAGTATTGCTGCCTGGGAAATTCCATGGATAGAGGAGCCAGTCATGGGGTCCCAAGAGTCGAAAATGACTTAGTGCCTAAGCCACTAAACTACCACCACCCCTCACATGTTTACGTTATCCACCTGGGCCCTGAAGACACTCCACTAATCTAAAAGCCTCATCTTGATCCCTGTGCTCTTCCCCTCACTGACCCTTTCACTCTTCCCCTGACCTCTCACCTGTTACTGCAGTCTCCCCTTCCTTACATTACTGATTTCTTATCCCAACTCAAATGGCCCCTCGCTTCTCGCCTGACCTTTCCCTTTGACCCCGATCTCTCTCAGTGATTCCTGACCTCCCACTTACATCACCTCTTCTCAGTGCAAATCTCTATCTCCCATCCTGGCACGTCATCCTTCTGGTATCCCATCCTGGGTCTCCCATAGACCCACCTCCCTTGCTTCTCTGGTGCCCCCACACCCTGACCTCTGGCCTTGACCTCCAGGTGCTGGATGTGCTATGTTCCCTGTGTGTGTGCAATGGCGTGGCCGTGCGCTCCAACCAAGACCTCATCACTGAGAACTTGCTCCCTGGCCGCGAGCTTCTGCTGCAGACAAACCTCATCAACTACGTCACCAGGTCTGGCCCCAACTCCTGACTCCAGGGCTCAGAGCCTCTCAAGCCCCTCCCTGACTCCCGGGTGGGTGGGCCTTCCTCCACCCCTGACCCTGGGACTTGACACCGGTCCCCACCGCTGTCCCCAGGTCATGCCTGGCTTCTCACTCCTCTTGTCCTCTCTCCCTGCTCCGTTTCTGCCTCTGTCTCTTCCTCTCTTTCTGTCTTCCTCTGTCTGTCTCTCTCTATTCCTCCTCCACCTCTTTTTCTTGGGCTCTCTTCCACCTCTCTCTTCTCTGTCCTTTGATGTTCTCTCTCTCTCTGCTTTCTCTGTGTGTGTGTCTCTCTCTGTCTGTTGCTCTCGGTCTCCATGTCTCTGCTTTTCTATTTTTCTTGGGTATCTTGGTCTTTCTCCCTTCCCTTCCCGCCCCCCACCAGCCTGGGTCTCCTCTCCATCTCTCCTTCACCCTCCTCTCCTGTTCTGTCTCTCCTGTAGCATCCGCCCCAACATCTTTGTGGGCCGAGCAGAGGGCACCACGCAGTACCTCAAATGGTACTTTGAGGTGATGGTGGACGAGGTGGTTCCATTCCTGACAGCTCAGGCCACCCACCTGAGGGTGGGCTGGGCCCTCACTGAGGGCTACAGCCCCTACCCTGGGGGCGGCGAGGGCTGGGGCGGCAACGGGGTCGGCGATGACCTCTATTCCTACGGCTTTGACGGGCTGCATCTCTGGACAGGTACCTGGACCCTTCTAGGGGACCCTCAACCCTGACCATTGACCCCAGGGTTTCCAAGGGTCTCACTGCACACCTTGGGGTTCTTGGGATCTTGACCCCCAAACAGGCTAACTTTGACCCCTTTACTCCTCATTTTCCAAGACCTTAACCCTAGAGCTTCCAGAATCTTGGCCCTCACCTGTTTCTTCATAAGCCCAGAACTCTGATTCCAGAGGAAGTCTGATCTCTGAACTGAGAGATCCTAGAAAACTGTCCTGATTATTATGACCTCTGATCTTTGACTTCTGACCCCAATGATTCCAGAATCCTAACTCTAGGACAGCTTTAATCTCTGATTCCTACACCTCTCAGGAAGCTAACCTCAGAGGAAACTTGACCTCTGCCCCTAATCTCTAAGAGCACTTGACCTTGGAGATCCTAAAACCCCAATGGATCCTCTAATATCTACCCTTGTCTCCTGAGCCCACTGGTTCTGCTGGACCTCTGACTTCTGACTTCTTCCCGGTGATCCTGGTGCAGGACACGTGCCACGCCTGGTCACTTCCCCCGGGCAGCACCTCCTGGCCCCCGAGGACGTGGTCAGCTGCTGCCTGGACCTCAGTGTGCCGTCCATCTCTTTCCGCATCAATGGCTGTCCCGTGCAGGGGGTCTTCGAGGCCTTCAACCTTGATGGGCTCTTCTTCCCTGTTGTCAGCTTTTCGGCTGGTGTCAAGTAAGGACTCATCCCTGCCCCCTTGCCAGTCTCCAGACCAGGGCCTGTCCTAAGACAGCTTCTGCAGGCGCGCCATGGCCTGCTATGGGGCCAGGACCTAGCGGCCTACCCTCAGGACCGACGGGCCAGACCCCTGTGTGAGGGTCACCATGATACTCTCCATGTTCTCCCAGTGACCTCCGCTTCTCCCCAATCTCCATGTCCCCACATTTCACTGTGACCTTCTAATGATTAATAAGTTTCTCCCAATGACCTCCCAAATGAAGCTCTGACCCTCCCAATTATTCTATGCCATTCCAATGACCTCCAAATGATTTCAAAATCTGAACGATGATCTTCTAGTGACCGCAAAGCCTCCCAATGACCTTGGACTCTCCCAATGACTCCATGTTCTTAACAACTCCTCAGTGACCCCCGCTTTGCTCAGTGGTATTCTAAGAGCTCCATAATCTCCCAGCTACCCCTCAATGACCACAGTTATTTCAGACTTCTCAGTAGCCCAGTGTTTTCCCAATGACCCCGAGGTCTGTGTGTGACTTCTCAACATTTCAGTGGTGATTGTGGTTTCTCAAGGTAACACCTTGAAAGTCTCAGTGACTTCTGGATGACCTTCTTCTTGGTCTCCCCCAAACCTTCTGGTATCTCTAAATGCTCTATTGACCCAGGACCTCCCACCAACTCCAGGATTGCTCCCTTCCCCTCCCTGAGTACAGACTCTGCTCGGTAAACTGCCCTCACTAGTGACCCCACTCTCCCATCTAGAGTGCGGTTCCTCCTTGGTGGCCGCCATGGAGAATTCAAGTTCCTTCCTCCTCCTGGCTACGCCCCTTGCCATGAGGCTGTGCTGCCACGAGAGCGACTCCGTCTGGAACCCATCAAGGAGTATCGGCGGGAAGGGCCGCGGGGGCCCCACCTGGTGGGCCCCAGCCGCTGCCTCTCACACACTGGCTTTGTGCCCTGCCCTGTGGACACCGTTCAGGTACTGCCTGCTCTGTAAGGGTTTCCTGGAGTGGCAGACTCCCTTAGGAGTCAGTGGGGTGAGCAGCTGAGCTGGAAGCTGGGGACCTTGTTGTCGGACAGATGGGGAAACTGAGGCAGGAGGAGGGCAAAGGAATCTCTCCAGGCAGAATCTCAGTTTCAGGGGGTCCTTACGATAGCCCTCTAAAGAAAGGACTATTATTGGGACTTCCCTGGTGGCTAAGGCTCTGCGCTCCCAACACAGGGGATCTGGGTTCGATCCCTGGTCAGAGAACTAGATCCCACATGCCGCAACTAGAGATCCTGCATGCCGTGATGAACATAGAAGATCCTGCATGCTGCAATTAAGACCTGGTGCAGCCAAATACATCAGTAAAAATAAATATGTAATAAAAGAAAGGACTCTTATTGCCCCAATATACAGTTGAGGAAAGTGAGGCCCAGAGAGGTCGAGCAGGTCACGCAAGTCACACAGCTGATTTGAACCCAGGCGTTCTGGTCCCAAAGCCTGTGATCATATCCACCATGATTTGTGGAGCATCTTTTCTGTTCCAGGCCTCCCCCGATTCCTCTTATCCCAACCTGAGCTCCCCACCCTTCCCTCCAAGTGTGTTCCTCTAAGAGGGTATATAAGTCATGTTTAAGAGCCTGATCACAAGGGTCTGACTTTCAGCATGTCACTGTGGGCATGCGACTTCACTTCTCTGTGCCTTGGTTCCCTCACCTGTGAGGAAAAGGGGAGAATGAGAGAACGCACCTGTAGCGTGGTTGTGAAGTTTAGATGAATTAATGTATGTGAAGTGCTTAGCATGGCCCTAAGAAAATGTTAAGTCCTCAGTTGAGTTATTGTCATTATGGGTAAAGTGAGTGAGTGAAAGTCACTCAGTCGTGTCCAGCTCTTTGTGACCCCATGCACTGTACAGCCCGTGGAGTTCTCCAGGTCAGTATGGAGTGGGTAGCCTTTCCCTTTTCCAGGAGATCTTCCCAACCCAGGGATTGAACCCAAGTCTCCCAAATTGCAGACAAATTCTTTACCAGCTGAGCCACAAGGGAAGCCCAAGAATACTGGAGTGGGTAGCTTATCCCTTCTCCAGCAGATCTTCTCGACCCAGGAATTGAACCAGGGTCTCCTGCATTGCAGGTGATTCTTTACCAACTGAGCTATCAAGGAAGCCCTGTCATTATGGGCAGTAGTAATGTTACGGCAGTTCAACCTGCCATCCCCCTATAGCCCGGCCTGGATGTCTCCCTTCCCCTCCCCCACCGGTCAGCCTCAAGAGCTGTCCACTTGGTCTCCTGGACATCCCCTCCCTACTCCTCCTCTTACAACCCAACCTGGCCCAACTATGTGCCAGGTATTTATACAAACTACAGTTGATCCTTGGACAGTGCAGGGGGTTTAGGGGCCCAACCCCAGCACAGTTGAAAGCCCCAGTGCTACTATTTCTGTCTTAGATACGAAAGAATTGGTAAATGACACATACAAGAGCAGGAAGCTGAAACAGTTGGGATAGAATGGCCCGAACCCTTCTTCTTTTGATTCCATATATTATGATCTCAATCAAACACAAACTTTTCCCTACCTTGAGTTAATTAGAGATCTGTAAAATGAGAACATGGGGCTTCCCAGATGATGCAGTGATAAAGAATCCTCCCGCCAATGCAGGAGACTCAAGGCACGGGTTTGATCCCTGGGTTGGGAAGATCTGTGGGAGTAGGAAATGGCAACCCACTCCAGTATTCTTGCCTGGAAAATTCCATGGACAGAAGAGCCTGGCAGGCTACAGTTCATGGGGTTGCGAAGATTCAGACATGATTGAGCACACACACACACACACACAATGAAAATACAGGTACTATATTTACTGAAAAAAAATCCATGCAGCTCAAGTCTGCATTGTTAGAGGGGCTATTGTATATAACATTTAGTAACTTATGTAGATGATTTCACTGAACCCATATAAAGTAAGTATTGTGTTGGCCAAGAAGTCTGTTCAAGGTTTTTCATATGATCCTATGGAAAAATCAGAACGAACTTTCTGGCCAACCCAATGTTATAAGTTAACATTGTTCCAGTTTTCATTGTACAGAGAAGGAAAAAGACCCATCTATTCATTCAGCAAACATCTCCAGAGCATCTCCTCTGGGCTGGGGAAATGCTGGAGACAGACACAGCCTCAGCTCTGCCCTCACGGAGCTCCCAGTCCACAGGGGGAGACAGACTCATCCCCAGATAATTCCTTGATTCTGAGGATGTCAAGTCCTGAGCATCCATCCTGGAGGCAGGACGAGGTGATGGGGAGCAGGGCTTGGATGGCAGGAAAGGTCAAAAGAGCTCCCTGGTGAACTGTCCAGAGCTGGTGCATGTTCTTGGGGAGACTGTTCATGGCGCGGGGTGGAGGGAACTCAGGGACCTCACGGATGTCCCCTGCTCCAGATTGTCCTGCCTCCACATCTGGAGCGCATTCGGGAGAAGCTGGCCGAGAACATCCATGAACTCTGGGCACTGACTCGCATCGAGCAGGGCTGGACCTATGGCCCGGTGAGTGGACGGGGGAGAGAGGCTAAACTGGCTATGGAGGAGTGAGAACCGCTTGCTACTGGGGAGGGGCCGGGGGTGGGAGGGCCCCTTGGGTTTCAAGAGGCAGAACGAGGGGTAAGAGGTCAGAGGTCACAGTCTGGGAGTGTTGGGGAGGGAAGAGGAGCCAAGGAGTGACTCTGGGGTTTCTCCAGGTTCGGGATGACAATAAGAGACTGCACCCCTGCCTCGTGGATTTTCACAGCCTACCGGAGCCTGAGAGGAATTACAACCTGCAGATGTCAGGGGAGACGCTCAAGTGAGGAGGGGACTGGGGAACAGGGCCCTGGGCCTGGCCGCTGGGCAGAAGGGCCCAGGGAAACAGGGAGAGTGAGACAGAGAGAGAGAGAGAGAGACAGATAAAAGAGCAACACAGCGAGTGGGAGGTGGGGACTGTGAAACTGACAGAGGGTGAGTAAGAGATAGAGGCATAAAGAGAGAAGCTCAGGACTTCCCTGGTGGTTAAGAATCGCCTGCCAAGGTGGAGGACACGGGTTCAATCCCTGGTCCGGGAGGATTCCACATGCTGCAGGGCAAATACGCCTGTGTGCCACAACTACTGAGCCCACGCACTGCAGCTACTAAAGGCCGAGTGCCCTAGAGCCTGTATTCTGCAACAAGAGGAGCCACCGCCATGAGGAGCCTGAGCACTGCAACTAGAGAAAGGCCTATGCAGCAATGAAGACCCAGTGCTGCCCCAAATAAACGATAATGAATAAATAATTTAAAGACAAACATTTCTCTATACTAGCAATGTATACACTGGGAAACAAATTTTTTTTAATTACTATTATTTAAAATGGTTCCCCTTGCTAAATAAAGATGCGCAGTAAGTGGAAGAAAGAGAAGGAGACAAGGAAAGAAGCAGAGAGGAAAAGAACACAATCAAAGAAATACAGAGACAGAGACACAGGGAGAGACAGGAGGCAGAGAGGCAGAGAGATGGGGCAAACACCCAGAAAATCAGAGCAGGAGACAGGGAGGGTGCTGGTGACCCAGAGTCAGAGCTGACGGGCCGGGGGAGGAGGGGAGCCAGGCTGGGGGAGGGGAGGCTAGGGACAGGGTGGCCATGTGGGGTGACCCGCTCCCATGGCCCCACCCCCTGCCCCAGGACTCTACTGGCGCTGGGCTGCCACGTGGGCATGGCGGACGAGAAGGCGGAGGACAACCTGAAGAAGACGAAACTCCCCAAGACGTGAGTGTGGGTGACCTGGACCCCACCTGGGGAAGAGTAAGGTGCTGGGGATCCCATGGTGAGGGCTGGAGTGATCGAGAGCTGGAGTGGTAAGGCTGAGGTCAGAGACAGAGGGGCCATGGGTTGGGGTGGAGGTCGTAGGACCAGGGATCAGGGCTGTAGGGTCAGTGGTGAGCGTCCTAGGGAGTTGAGAAAGCAGATTTAGGAGTTCCTGAGAGAGTGGGAATGAGTCAGACTCAGGGCCAGGGTCTCCATGGAGTTGGGAAAATGAGAGAGCAGAAGTTGTGTCTCTGAGTTAGAGATGCGGGGTCAATGGAAAGAGGTGAGAAATTGCTGGAGTTGTCAGTAAGGGATCCTGAAATGATAGATGAGAGGTCAGAGGGCCGAGGGATAGATGCCAAGGTTCAAAAGTCAAGGACTCCAGTTTGAAATGATAGGGTCCTGGAATCAGCGGTAAGAAGCCTCCAAGTCAGAGGTGAGAGGTCAGAGCATCCCAGGACCAGAGATGGGGCTCCCAAGATCAAGATGAAAGGGTCACAGAGGCCAGAGGTCAGTGAAGTCAAAGCCCTTGCTAGGGTCACAGGATCCTGGGGTCTGAGGTCAGGTAAGCTTATTTGAGAACCTTGATGTCAGATGGGAGTTCCCTGGTGGTCCAGTGGCTAAGACTTCATGCCCCCAATGCAGGGGGCCTGGCTTTGACCCCTGGTCAGGGAACTAGATCCCACATGTCACAACTGAGTTTGCCCACCACAACTAAAGATCCTGCATGTTACCCCATGCAGCCAAATAAATAAATGAATGTATTGAAAAAGAACACTGCTGTCAGAGATCAAAGGTCAAAAGTTTCAAAGATCATGGGATCCTAAGGACCAGGGTCAGAGGTCAGGGGTCCCGTGGCACAGAGCCCAGCAGTGGAGGCGAGGGTCTGGTCCCACTGGCTCTGCACCGCCACCCGCAGGTACATGATGAGCAACGGGTACAAGCCGGCGCCGCTGGACCTGAGCCACGTGAGGCTGACGCCCGCGCAGACCACGCTGGTGGACCGGCTGGCGGAGAACGGGCACAACGTGTGGGCCCGAGACCGAGTGGCCCAGGGCTGGAGCTACAGTGCCGTACAGGACATCCCTGCCCGCCGGAACCCTCGCCTCGTGCCCTACCGCCTGCTGGATGAGGCTACCAAGCGCAGCAACCGCGACAGCCTCTGCCAGGCCGTGCGCACCCTGCTGGGCTACGGCTACAACATCGAGCCGCCCGACCAGGAGCCCAGTGAGTGCTGACCGCAGGCCCCCGCCCCCGCCCCTGGACTCCAGTCTCTGACCCAACTCAGCCCCTCAGTGGGCTACATCTGTAACACTGACACCTTCCCAACTGTGACACTCACTCTGTCCCTGAGCCTGAACCCGATCTTGACCACTGACCTCCACTCAAGCTCTGCCTGGGCTATGGCTGCAGCACTGAGCAGTCAGCCCAGGAACCCAGTGAACTCTGACCCTGACCCCTGACTCCAGTTCCTGACCCCCAGCTCTGACCCCTGACCCCTAACCTCTGGACTATGTCTACAATGTGGAGCCACCCAACCAAGCACTCAGAGAGCCTCTAAGCACTACTCCTAACTTGACCGCTGACCTATCACTGACCCCTGACCCCAGCCTCAACGCCTGCCCCCAACTCCAATTTCTATCCCCCTCCCTGACCCTGATTCTGACTGCCTCTCCCCGATCCTGCTTTCAGCCCTTGTTTCTTAACATCGACCTTAATCTTGACCCTTCACCGCAGACCATGACTGTGACCGACCCAACTTTCTCCCTCCATGTCTCTATTGCTAGTTCCTCTCTGAAACTCTTGACTGCTAGAGGGACAGAGGAGAAGTCTCAGTAGGTCCCTCCTACTTCTCTGTGACTGCTCTGAGAGTCCCCAGTTCTTCTTCTCTAACACCAAAAGCTGTCCCTTCCCCCCAGCCCCCAGAGGCCCTTACCTCTCCCGATCTCCCCCACCAACCCAGCCTCTCTTACTCTGCCTGGCCCCACGTGCAGGTCAGGTGGAGAGCCAGTCTCGCTGGGACCGGGTGCGCATCTTCCGGGCAGAGAAATCCTATGTGGTGCAGAGTGGCCGCTGGTACTTCGAGTTCGAGGCGGTCACCACCGGCGAGATGCGAGTGGGCTGGGCGAGGCCCGAGCTGCGCCCAGACGTGGAGCTGGGAGCGGATGACCTGTCCTATGTCTTCAACGGGCACCGCGTGGGTAGCTCCCTGACTCCGCTCTGCCAGGCTCTGTGATCCTTCCAACACTCATGCAATCTAGCCCTGCCTCTCTATCTGTGTCTCACTCTGTCCGCCCATCCCTGAATCTACCTTCCCATTCATCCCTCCATCCTCCCCCCGACCTCTGTCCGTGCATATATCCGTCCACATCCATCTCTCTGTCCAACCATCCATCTGTCATTTCATCCATCCATCTTCTCGTCTGTCCAAAGAATCACTTAGGCATCCACGTTTCCATCTATTCAGGTAGTTGTCAGTTCAGCCATTCACCTTTTTAAACTAATTTGTGATTCCATTTATGCATTCATTTATCTAATAATTTAATGTTTCATTTATCCATTCATCTATCCAATAATCTAATGCATACAGACGTCATCTATTTATCCACCACTCACACAGACCTATGTGTCTGTCTGTACTTTCTTCCTTCCCTCCGTCAGCCCAGGTAGACTCAGCTTTCATTTCATTCTTCCGTCCAGCCATACACCTGCTTCCCATCCGTCTATCCATCTCATTATTCATGTATCTGTTCTGGAGCATATGGGTATAGATGCGTACATACGGGGGACATTGATAGGTTAGTTTTTCCTTTCCATTCCTCTACTTTCTGCTTCCCCCAACCCTCCAAGACCACCTGAGTGGTCTTTACAGTCCCAGTCCTGAAAACAACAGAGAACCCAGGCAAAAGGGATGAGATAGAGAGATGGCTGGGAAGGAAAAGCATGAACGCCTAACCCTTACCTTCCGAGGACCGTGGATGCAAATGTGGGGAAAGAAGGGGACGCTTTGGGGCTGACCCGTCCTCTGTCCGCCACGCACTGGACCTGATGCCTTGCGTGTGTGTCTTGGCATGTCTCCCCTCGCTCCCGTGTCTCTCCATTTCTCTGTATGTCTCTCACACCACGTCTCCCTCTCACCTCCTCACAGGGTCAGCGCTGGCACCTGGGCAGTGAACCGTTTGGGCGTCCCTGGCAGTCGGGAGACGTCGTGGGCTGCATGATCGACCTCACAGAGAACACCATCATCTTCACCCTCAATGGCGAGGTCCTCATGTCCGATTCCGGCTCAGAAACAGCCTTCCGCGATATCGAGATTGGGGATGGTGAGGGCCAGCCTCGGGGCCCCTCTCTGGTTTTCTTCCATCTCACCTGACCCTACACCACGCCCTCCAGCCCCCCGCTCTTCCATCCCCTCTTTCCACGCACGTCCTCCCCATGGCTGCCTCTGCCTCGCCCACCTATCCTCACCCCCTGCCCATCTATCCCCTCCCACCAGGCTTCCTGCCTGTGTGCAGCTTGGGACCTGGCCAGGTGGGTCACCTGAACCTGGGCCAGGACGTGAGCTCCCTGCGGTTCTTTGCCATCTGTGGCCTCCAGGAAGGTTTTGAGCCATTTGCCATCAACATGCAGCGCCCGGTCACTACCTGGTTCAGCAAAGGCCTTCCTCAATTTGAGGCCGTGCCTCCTGAGCACCCGCACTATGAGGTGAGGACCAACCCCACTCAACACCCTCAGATCTGCCTCCACACCTCATTCTCACCACAGTTCTCTTCCCCAAGCTTCTCTTCATCTTCCGTTAGTATGTTAGACCACAAACCTTGTAGAAATGAGTGTCAGGATGGTGGACTCCCAGGGCTGCCTTGTAGAGTATCAGTTCGGTCGCTGTGTCAGGCCAAGCTCTTGGCGACTCCATGGACTGCAGCACGCCAGGCTTCCCTGTCCATCACCAACTTCTGGAGCTTGCTCAAACTCATGTCCATCGAGTTGGTGATGCCATCCAACCATCTCATTCTCTGTCGGCCCCTTCTCCTCCTTCCTTCAACCTTTCCCAGTATCAGGGTCTTTTCCAATGAGTCAGTTCTTCATAGCAGGTGGCCAGAGTATTGGAGTTTCAGCTCAGCATCAGTCCTTCTAATAAATATTCAGGGCTGATCTCCTTTGGGATTGACTGGTTGGATCTCCTTGCAGTCCAAGGGACCCTCAAGAGTCTTCTCCAACACCACAGTTCAAAAACATCAATTCTTTGGTGCTCAGCTTTCTTTATACTCCAATTCTCACATCCATACATGATTACTGGCAAAACCATAGCTTTCACTAGAGGGACCTTTGTTGGCAAAGAAATGTCTCTGCTTTTCAGTATGCTGTCTAGGTTGGTCATAGCTTTTCTTCCAAGGAGCAAGTGTCTTTTAATTTAGGTAATTTTAATTGTAGGGTATAACCTTGGCAAAAACACACCTTTCTGAGCTCCAGGTAGCTTGCCTACAAAATGGGGGAAGGGAGGAAAGAGAAGCTGAATTAGGTGACCTCGCTGGAAATTTTCAGCCCTTATAACAGTTTGATCCTACCAAGGGTTTCTGCTTGATGCTTAAGTCACTTCAGTCGTGTCCAACTCTTTACGACCCTATGGACTGTAGCCTGCCAGGCTCCTCTGTCCATGGGATTCTCCAGGCAAGAATACTGGAGTAGGTTGCCATGCCCTCCTCCAGGGGATCTTCCCCACCCAGGAATTGAACCTATGTCTCCTGTGGCTTCTGCATTGCAGGAGGATTCTTTTACTGCTGACCCAACAACAAGGCTTAAAGAAATATAAATCCCTGGACACATTTCGGCACCTTCCTTACTAACTGTTATCTAGGGTGGTTTTTTGGGGGCGGTTACTTGTTTTGGGGGAGGGGCTGTGCTCGGTCTTTGTCAAGGCACATAAGCTTCTCTGGTTGTGGCACTCGGGCTTAGTTGCCCCATTGCATGTGGAATCTTAATTCCCTGACCAGGGAATTAAGGGATTGAATCCATGTCCCCTGCATTGGAAGGTGGGATCCTTACCACTGGACCACCAGGGAAGTCCCAGGGATTACTTATTTTTTAGTAACTCTTCATTAATCTGAGTATCCTAATTTTTGGACCCTAATGCCTTTCTTTCTCAAGGTTAAACTCCGTGTCATATTCTGACCATAAAAACTCCATATAGGCCAAAGTGATGGTCCTTTTCTCAACCTGGGAAGAACTTGAATTCCACATGGCTGAGCTTCAGCTGGTACTTTATAATCAGACAGGCCTTGAGTTGGCCTTTTCCCTGTTTCGTGACCTGGGGCACATGACTCTCCTTCTGATAATCAGTTTTCTCTTCCTAGGCATAGCCCCCATCTCCCTCTCATACACTCTCTCTCTTTTCTGAATTACTTAGATAAGTTGGAGACATCTTGCCTCTTTATCCCTAAATATTTCAATATGCATGTCTTCGGAACAAGCTATACTCTTACAGAGCAGCAGATATGAAAATAGGGAAATTTAACATCCATACATACTATTACCTAATTTGTAATCCGTATTCAAACTGTGTTCATTGTGGTAATAATGTCTCTTTTTATTTTTCTGGTCCAAAATCCAAGCCAGGGTTACACGTTACAGTTAGTTGTTATGTCTCTTTAATGTATATAAAATGCTTTGGAGTCTTTCATTGTCTTTTATGACACTGGTGTTTTTGAAGGGTGCAGACCAGTTATTTTGCAGAATATACCTCAATTTGGGTAGGTCTCATGTCTCCTCGGTCTTCCCAGGTGGGAAAGAACCTGCCTGCCAATGCAAGGAGACATAAGAGACCTGGGTTCGATCCCTGGGTGGGGAAGATCTCCTGGAGGAGGGCCTGGCAACCCACTCCAGTGTTCTGGCCTGGAGAATCCCATGGACAGAGGAGCCTGGCGGGCTACAGTCCAGTGCATGGGGTCGCAAAGAGTTGGACGTGCTTGAAGCTACTTAGCATGCATGCGTGCATGTCTCCTCACGATTGGGTTCTGGTTACACATACTTGGCAGGAACATTATAGCAATGAGGTTGTGTTCTGCTTGCTGCAGGATCTCAGAGAGGCACACCATGGCACTATGTCTTACGGCTGATTATATTAACTCTGACTCTATGTTTATCGTTACCACCATCAAGTTAGTGTGTTTCCCTTTGTAATTAATAAATAATTTGTGGGGAAGCGTTTTAGGCTTTGTAAAAACAGAAGGGTGTTTTCTTTTCTTTTTTGGCTGCGCTTCAAAGCTTCCAGACTCTTAGTTCCCCAACCAGGGATCAAACCCGGGCCCTGGTAGGGAAAGCACCAAGTCCTAACCACTGGCCCACCAGGGAATGCCCCCATCCCTGACTTTTATTCTGTTTTTTTTCATCTTAAATAGAAGGGTTTTAAACAGGGGACTTATCCAGTCTAGATTTGAGTTTTGGAAAGATTCCTTGTCAAAGTGAGTTGTAGGTGGAGAGAATGGGGGCACAAAGACTAGAGAGGTGCCTGGGGTGGGAGAGGATGGTGGAGTAGACATGCATGCTAAGTCACTCCAGTCGTGTCCAGCTCTTTGTGACCCTAAGGACTGTAGCCCTCCAGGCTCCTCTGTCCATGGGGATTCTCCAGGCAAGAATACTGGAGTGGGTTGCCATGTCCTCCTCCAGGGGATCTTCCCGATCCAGGAATCGAACCCGAGTTTCTTCGGTCTCCTGCATTGGTAGGCAGGTTCTTTACCACTAGCGCCCCCTGGGAAGCCCAACAGGAACCTCCCAATGCTTGCCGCTGCCAGATGGTGTTCTCAACCCTAAGAACAGAATGTTAGACAGCAGTGAGAATGAACCAACTAACCCAGCCACGACCACACAGACGAATCTCGCAGACATAATGTTGACTGAGAGAAGCCAGACACAAAAGAACACGTACTGTAGGACCCCATTCATAGGCACTTCAAGGATGATGGACACTACTCTGGTATGCTAAGTCAGGAGGGCATTACTGTGAGTGAATAATCAGACATTTAGTTACTTAATGTACAAATCACAGGAGGAAGATGGTCAGTAGACTCGTCAAGGAGCAGAGGCAAAACAGGGTTTATTTAAATTAATCATTTATTGGCTGTGTCGTGTGGCACGAGGGGTCTTCGTTGAGGTGCGTGGGCTCCAGAGAGTGTGGGTTCTGTAGTTGCACGTGTGGGCTTAGTTGCCCCCAGGGCATGTGGGATTTTACTGAAATGGCCACTCGAACCATAAAGAATCCATCTGCAATGCAGGAAACAAGGGTTCGATCCTTGTATTGGGAAGATCCCCTGGCGAAGGGACTGGCTACCCACTCTAGGAATCTTGCCTGAAGAACCCCATGAACAGAGGAGCCTGGTGGGCTACAGTCTATGGGGTTGCAAAGAGTCAGACATGACTAAGCACGCGCACACACACACACACACACACACACACACACGAGTTGGGATTTTAGTTCCCCAACCAGGGATTGAAACTGTGTCCCCTGCATTGCAAAAAGAATTAACCACTGGACCACCAGGGAAGTCTCCAGACAGAATTTATAAGAGAGAAAGGAGAGAGAGGAGAGAAAAAGATTCTGCAGACAGTTTTGGTTGCACAGTTTTGGGGTGAATTCACTGGCTGACAAGGAGCACAGAGGTCTGTTTTGGCAATTGGTCCTTGATGAGGTCAACTTGAGGTGGAGCATCAAAGAAAGGGCACTGCTCTAGTTGTTTATGGAGTCTCCAGAAAATCTGAGTCTGTCTTTTGGGTTCACAGGCCAGGCACCTGTCCCTCTCTCAGCTCCTGCCCCTTATTTAGGCCAGGTTGTTGCATTTTCCTTATCAGACTCCCTCACTATCTTTGAGAGGGTAGTGACCAAACAGGCACTGAGGAGGCTTCCGGGGGACTGGTCGTGTGGTCCATTCCTCCATCTGAGTGCGGGAGACACAGGTGCGTCTCTCCAGAACCTCACAGTGTTGTGCACTTATGATGCGTGCATTCTTCTGAGTGTTATATTTCCACAAACGACAAACTTAACAAAAGTTCATCTGGGGAACCTTTAAAAAAAAACTCTGACCCTTCTGGGCTGCTCTCCCCAAGAGGTCTGCATAAGAAAGCAGGAGGGTGGGGCCCATGTTCTGTTCGCTGATGTGTTCCTAGCACTTGGAAAAGTGCCTGGCACACAGTAGGTGCTCAGTAAATATTTGTGGAGTGGATAGATGGATGGGTGGGTGGAACAGTGGATAGATGGTTGGATGGATGGAAGAATGAAAGAATGGATGGATGAATGGATAGGTGGGTATAGAAGGGTGGATGGATGGATGGCCTAGGCTGGAGTGAATCCTGTGCACAGGTAGGTTTTGAAAGCTCCCTGAGTGATTCCAGTTTCTGACCAGGGCTGCTCATGCACAAAGGTGTCCAGACAGACAGAAGGTGAATGCACCCATGACCAGGCTGTGCATCCCATAGGAGCTCCTCCACCCAGAGGAGTGAGTCTCTGGCTGATTCTCACACGGTGCTCTAAGGCCAAATGGTGACTCTGTGTGTAATAAGGTTTAGGACCAATGGCCCAGCCAAACCTGCTGGCTCAGCGCTTCCTGCTCCCCCCACAGGTGACTCGTGTGGACGGCACCGTGGATACACCCCCCTGCCTGCGCCTGACCCACCGCACCTGGGGCTCCCAGAACAGTCTGGTGGAGATGCTGTTTCTCCGGCTGAGCCTTCCGGTCCAGTTCCACCAGCACTTCCGGTGCACCGCAGGGGCCACCCCACTGGCACCCCCTGGCCTGCAGCCTCCTGCGGAGGATGAGGCCCGGGCAGCGGAACCTGATCCCGACTATGAAAACCTGCGCCGCTCAGCTGGGCACTGGGCCGAGGCTGAGGGGAACAAAGAAGGAACTGCCAAGGAGGGGACACCCGGGGGTCCTGCTCAGGCTGGGGTGGAGGCCCAGCCTGCCAGGGCAGAGAATGAGAAGGATGCTACCACAGAGAAGAACAAGAAGAGAGGGTGAGTCAAGGGAGGGGCAGGGTGGGGTTGGGGGTCTGTCCTGGGACCCCTAAGTTAGGCAACTTCAATAACTTGAGAAACCCCACTGTATCCCAAACTGGTCCCATAGGTGCTAGGTGGACTCAGATTACTAAGGGATCCTATTATGTGTCGAGTGAAGGCTATTATTTCTCTGGGGTACTCTAATTTCCTTGAGAATGTAAAATTGGGATGCCCCACTGTATCTATGAAGAACTCCACTGTCCTTGGGGGTACCTATTGGGTCCCAAAGCTTTTCATCCAATGGACTTCATTATCTGTGAACACTAAAGGGGACCTCGGATTCTTGGTCAAGGTATCTATGCCCCCAAGGCATTCCAATGAACACCACTGTTCTTCTAAATTGGGGTCATTTCTATGTCTCAAATATACCCCCCCCAAAAAAAAACTAACTTTAAGGGAGACCCTCAAAGGGCATTAAACTTGGATTGAAACCAAATCTGCTCTTCCCCTGTGGTGGCAATGGTTTTCAGTGGGATGTATTTCTGTGTCTCTTGAGGGGATGTGTGGAAATGATGGGGGATTTTGGGCTGTCACAGTTTTGAGGAGACATACCGCCTGCTGGGGACTCCAGGGATTCCACATGCCTTCCGTGTATAAGACAGTGCCACAAGGAAGAGCTGTCCTTTCCCAAATGCCTTTAGCACCCACATGAGACATGCTGATTTGGGAGGACCACTGTTCGCTTCCCAAGGCAACCTCCATGTTCCCAGAGGCACCTTTAAAGCTGGGTAACCCAACATCCAAAAACACAGAGATCCTCCAAGGTGGACACTCCTGACGCAATTGGGATTTCAGCCCTCTAGAAGTGAGGCCTTGGGTATCAGAAATGGGGTGTAGTTAGGATGGATGTGGGGCTTTCCTGGTGGCTCAGCAGTAAAGAATCTGCCTGCTCTGCCTGCCAATGTGGGAGGCGTGGGTTTGATCCCTGGGTGGGGAAGATCCCCTGGAGAAGGAAATGGCAGCCCACTCCAGTATTCTTGCCTGGGAAATCCCATGGACAGAGGAGCCTGGTGAGCTACAGTCCACGGGGTCACAAAGAGTCAGACACAACTGAGCATGTACACACACACACACACACACACACGTACGTACATATGTAGGATGAATGTGGAGGCATGACCATTGTGACGGGAGGGCTGGGGGACTGGGCTGGAGAGTGGGCCTCATGACAGTCTCTCCTCTTCACCCCCAGGTTCTTGTTCAAGGCCAAGAAGGCCGCCATGATGACCCAGCCACCAGCCACGCCCACTCTGCCCCGACTCCCTCATGAGGTGGTGCCTGCTGACGACCGTGATGACCCTGAAATCATCCTCAATACCACCACGGTGCGAACCAAGGGCCCTCAGCAGACTTCCAAATTCCATGCCATAATCCCCAGTAATTGCCCTTATCTGGGGATACCCCAGTACCTACTGGAAACCACAAAATATAGTACACATCAATTTAAACCCTTTGAACCCCTAAATCCATATAGCTAAGGGCTTAAAAGTTGCAGGGAACACAATGAAGTCATGAGGCATGCTGACCTAACTCCCAGGGATCCCCAAATCCCAAGGATAAACCAACATAGACTCAGGACCCCAATATCTGCATTCACCCTTGTAAACTCACCACCCCCAAATTTAACAGCTATTCTAGTGGCTCAGATGGTAAAGCGTCTATCTACAACGTGGGAGACCCGGGTTCAATCCCTGGGTTGGGAAGATCTCCTGGAGAAGGAAATGGCAATCCACTCCAGTATTCTTGCCTGGAAAATCCCATGGATGGAGGAGCCTGTTAGGCTACAGTCCATGGGGTCGCAAAGAGTCAGAGATGACTGAGTGACTTCACTTTCAAACTTTCACTAGTATATTCCTGGGAGCCAGAATTCACAATAATCCCAATGTAGTTTTCAGTTCAGTTCAGTTCAGTTCAGTCGCTCAGTCGTGTCCAACTCTTTGCGACCCCATGAACTGCAGCACGCCAGGCCTCCCTGTCCATCACCAACTCCCGGAGTTCACCCAAACCCAATGTAGTTTTGGAGTTCCTCAAATCTGGAATATTTCCTGAGACAAATAGCCTAGTGGTGGGAGGGACCCAAATTTGAGGGTATCACAAAACTGTCCCCAAAGTTTCCCAGAGCTAGAAATACATCAGTAGATACAGAAAGAGAAGGTCTCAAATGCAGTAACTTCTTGTCAAACCCCCAGAGCACACTGAGAATCCAGGGAAACCAACTAAGAGTCCCAGGGAAGCCCATTGACTGCTGGTCCCCCCTTTGCCTCTCCAGTACTACTACTCTGTGAGGGTCTTTGCCGGCCAGGAGCCCAGCTGCGTGTGGGTGGGCTGGGTCACCCCTGACTACCACCAGCACGACATGAACTTCGACCTCAGCAAGGTCCGGGCAGTGACAGTGACCATGGGAGACGAGCAAGGCAACATCCACAGCAGGTGTGGGCAGGGGTGGGGCCGTGGGGGGCAGGCACGCTGGGCACCGCCCTTTCCTTCCCTCCTCTCCTCCTGCTTATCTTCCTCCCCATGGCTCCTACTCTGAGTTTTCCCTCCTCCTCTTTTTTTTTTTTTGGTAAATTTTGGCTGCTCTGGGTCTTCATTGCAGCGCGCAAAGCTTTCTCGAGTTGCAGTGTGCGGCTTAGTTTGCCCCATGGTATGTGGGATTTTAGTTCCGTGACCAGAGATCGAACCCACAACCCCTGCATTGGAAGGCAGATTCTTAACCACTGGACCGCCAGGGAAGTCCCCTCCTTTCCCATCTTGCCATCCTCTTTCTAGGTTACCTCCTTTCTCTGTTCTCTCCTTCCGCTCCCTTCCCTTCTTCTCCTTCCAGAATCCACCACCAGCTCCTAAGAATTTTAGCTCCGAGGGGCTCAGGGTCTGGGGTGAGGGGTTTCAGTGCTCAGGTCTGCAGGTGGTGGGTGTTTGGGGGTAGGACTCCGAGTCCTGGTATTCTGGGAGCTCGGGGAAAGGTGTGTCCAGGGGTTCAGAACGCCTGGGAATCAGTGTGCTGACCACTCCTGTGTCCTCCAGCCTCAAGTGCAGTAACTGCTACATGGTGTGGGGCGGAGACTTCCTGAGCCCTGGGCAGCAGGGCCGCATCAGCCACACGGACCTTGTCATTGGCTGCCTGGTGGACTTGGCCACTGGCCTAATGACCTTTACCGCCAACGGCAAAGAGAGCAACACCTTTTTCCAGGTGAGCCCAGCCCCTCAGCAACTTAACAATAGCATCCTCGTGACCTAGCATCCCAGGACAGCCCACCGAGAGGACAGACCCCAGGGAGACAGGACAAAAACAACTTCACGACAGGCTAGAGCTGTGTTATGGCTATGGGAGGGGCCTGCGAGACCCTCTACTGACATCCAGAAAGAGGAGACAGAGCAGAGCTTTGACCTTGGAGAGAGGTCCATATTCCATCTTGGGCTGGGTGGTACCAGTCCCCACCTTTTCACCAATCAGGGAAAACCCTAGGATGGACCAGAATTCTAAAATGGTATTTTCCTTTTCAACATTTGATTATGAAAGGTTTCAAGAACACAAAATTAAAGGAATTGTATAGTGAGGGCTTATATACCTCCATCATGAATCTGCAAAGTCCCAGATGAGAGGGTCCCCTGAGGAGGTGGAGGAGGTTGAGGAGGTTGGCCTTGCTGGATCAGAGGTGGTACAGTCCTCTAGCAACCTCAGGGCCACTGTGGAGCTTCCTATGCCCTTTGGATCTGTAGGCACCAGCAGGATCAGGCTGGGGCAACTCGCTCCAGAGTTTAGGATCTAGAGTCAACACCACCTCCAGTTCATCCTCTTCCTCACCCTGCCCTCTTTTCCCTTGCCAGGTGGAACCCAACACAAAGCTGTTCCCTGCCGTCTTTGTCCTCCCCACGCACCAGAACGTGATCCAGTTTGAGTTGGGGAAACAGAAGGTCGGTGATGGGGTGCAAATGGGGGCAGGCTGAGGAAGGAGGTGCGGGAGGTCAGGCTGAAGTGTGTGTGGCGGGAGTGCAGTCTGGGAGGTCTTCCTGGAAGCGGAGTGGCGGGATCCAGCAGACTGGGAATCCTGACCTGTGCACTCCTCTGCGCCCCCCAGAACATCATGCCGCTGTCAGCCGCCATGTTTTTGAGCGAGCGCAAGAACCCCACGCCGCAGTGCCCGCCGCGGCTGGAGGTGCAGATGCTGATGCCCGTGTCTTGGAGCCGCATGCCCAACCACTTCCTGCAGGTGGAGACACGGCGGGCGGGCGAGCGGCTCGGCTGGGCAGTGCAGTGCCAGGAGCCGCTCACCATGATGGCGCTGCACGTCCCTGAGGAGAACCGGTCAGGGCCAGTTCCGGCGCCCAGGGGTGGGGCGGGTACCTCAGGCCCTCTGGGGTCTGGATCCCACTGGGTACCCCCTCCCCACTACCTTTGGGGCTCCAGATGACACCCCAAGAGGCCCAGACCACCCTATTTTCCGCAGATAGCACACCAGGGGGCTCTCAATCCATTTCAGCAGGCTCAGACTCACCTCCAGAGACACAGACTCAACCCAGGCACCTCCAGATAACACCCTAGAGGACTCCAGACCCATCTCAGGGAGCCAGATCCACATTGAGAATCCCACACAACACCCCAGGGGCCTCAAGTATACCTCAGAGGGTCTTGAACATTATTCAGAGAGCCTTGGATGCATCCTAGGGTCTCTAGGGCATATGCAGGGAAACTTCAGATGTGTCCCATGGAAATCTCTAGCTCACTCCAGGGGACCCAGACGCACCCAGCTAGAGAGTATTCTCATGGATGACAGCAAAGCTTTTACAGACTCTAAATGTGGCCAGGATCCCAGACTGACCCCAGGAGGCTTCCAACATGCTTCATCTTTCCTTTATTCACTCAATTGACAAATAGCTCTGAGCCTCTTCTGTGTGACAACAGCATTCCACCCCCAGAGGCCCCAGATGCACCCATTTGTTCATCTGTTCCTACAGCAAATATTTATGGAGCACATTTGCTGTTGTGCAGTCACTCAGTCGTGTCCGACTCTTTGCGACCCCATGGACTGCAGCACACCAGGCTCCTCCGTCCTTCACCATCTCCTGGAGTTCACTCAAACATGTCCATTCAGTCGGTGATGCCATCTAACCATCTCATCCCCTGTCATCCCCTTCTCCTCCTGCCCTCATCTTTCCCAACATCGGGGTCTTTTCCAGTGAGTCGGCTCTTTGTATCAGGTGGCCGAAGTATTGGAGCTTCAGCTTCAGCATCAGTCCTTCCAATTAGTATTCAGGGTTGATTTCCTTTGTGTTTAGTCCTTTTTAGGTGCTGCGAATATAGCAAACAAACAATAAACAAATGAAACAGGCAGGAATGTCCTGTCCTGATGATACATTCTGGTGGTGTTCAAATATATCCAGAGTACTCAGACTTGCCAGAGCGGGATTTAGACCCAACCTGGAATCCCACATACATCTCACAGCCACCAGATCTTTCCCCTGGACTCTTAGATCCCTAGGGTACCAGACCATCCTATAAACCCCAAATGCATCCCAGGGAGCCCCCAGACGGGTGAGGGACTTCCACAACCATCAGAAAGTCTTCTTGGCTCAGCTCCACAGACCTCACAGAATCTTGACCCAGCAGAACACTGGGATTCCCTTCTAGGGCCACCAACAGCCGCCTGAGCACTCTTTGCCTCTCGGGTCTGTGTCTCCCACCTCCTCTGCTTGCTCTGTCTCTGAATGTGGCCCATCTCCACCACAGATGCATGGACATCCTGGAGTTGTCTGAGCGCTTGGACCTGCAGCGATTCCATTCGCACACCCTCCGCCTCTACCGCGCTGTGTGCGCCCTGGGCAACAACCGCGTGGCGCATGCTCTGTGCAGCCATGTGGACCAGGCGCAGCTGCTGCACGCCCTGGAGGACGCGCACCTACCCGGCCCTCTGCGTGCAGGCTACTACGACCTCCTCATCAGCATCCACCTCGAAAGTGCCTGCCGCAGCCGCCGCTCCATGCTGTCTGAGTACATCGTGCCCCTCACGCCTGAGACCCGCGCCATCACTCTCTTCCCACACGGAAAGAGAGCAGATAACGGTCCCCGCCGCCACGGGCTTCCTGGCGTCGGCGTTACCACCTCGCTGCGGCCTCCACACCATTTCTCAGCCCCGTGTTTCGTGGCTGCCCTGCCAGCTGCTCGGGCGGCAGAAGCCCCGGCCCGCCTCAGCCCCAGCATCCCTCTGGAAGCTCTTCGGGACAAAGCACTTAGAATGCTGGGGGAGGCTGTGCGAGATGGTGGGCAGCACGCTCGTGACCCAGTCGGGGGCTCCGTGGAGTTCCAGTTTGTGCCGGTGCTCAAGCTGGTGTCCACCCTGCTGGTAAAGACTTCCTCCTGCTTCCCTCTGTCCCGGTCTTTTCCGCTACCAAATCATCCATACATCCATTCATCCACCCATACCTGCATACATTCCCCCTCCCATTTATGTATTCAACCATCCGTGCATCTCTCCATCCATACACCCTTCACCTTCCAACCTATCCTTTTATCATCTGCTCATTCACTTTTTCTTCCATCCATTCATCTGTCATCTATTCATCTTCCTTCCTTTTGTTCAACCATGTAACCAACCATCATTCATCCGTCCTCCACCCACCTTTCCATCCATCCGTCTGTCCATTCAGACATACCCCCATATGCCTATCCAAAAGTTCATCATCTGTTTATCCTTCCAGTCTCCACCCAATTATCTATTTGTCCACCTCTCCATCCATCCCTGCCTCCATCTATCCACCTTTCAATCTAGTTGTCCATTCATCCTTCCGTTCATTCACACATCATTTCAGTCACCATTTCATCTATCCATCTACCCACCTACTCATTTATTTATTAATCTGTTTTCCCTCCATACATCCAACCATCATCCTCCTTCCATTGTGCATCCATTCATCCACATATCCACGGATTCATCCATTCTTCCATTTTCCACCTACCTATCCATCAATCCATGCATCTCTCTATCCATATGTATTAAGTACCCAGAAATCCATCCAACCATCTACACCTGTTCATTTACCCACTCGTTCACTCATTCTCCATCCTTCTATCCATTCTTTATTTCATGTACTCTTTCATTCACTACCCATCTAATGATTCTTACATATAAACATCCATCCAGTTTTCACACACAGATCTATCCACCCATCCATCTATCCATCCCACCCCAGTACCTGGTTATTTATGCATTTATCTATTTACCTGTCCACTCACGTAACTTGCTTATGCACCTATCAAACCATGTATCCACCCATGTCTCTAAACATCGTTTATCTGTCATCCATCTACCCACCATCTCTTCTTGCCCCTTTATCTTCACCTTTCAGTCCATTATCCACCCATCCATAGACCTCTCCTTCACACCTCTGCTATTCTGTCTATTCATCCACCCAGTCACCCAGTCCTCCCCCATTCATTCATCTCTCTCTTTCCCAACTATTTCCCTTTCATTTACCCGCTCTCCTTCCATCTCTTAGCATCTCCATTATGTTAACTGAGAGCTGGCATATACTGGGAGCTATGAGGGCCTGTATCAGATGTAGGATGTTTCCTGTCCCAGAGTCACAAACGCTCGGGTTTGGGAGAAAGGACATTCACTTGTGGAGAGAGAGATGCTCATGTTTGGCTATGTGGTCTGGGCCATGCAGATGGGACACAGGGTATGGATCTGGGGGGATGTTAAGGAAGGTGGATGATGGGACAGGGGGGATGCCATTCCTGTTTGTAGGAGGAATTGTATCCAGTCAATGCAGCGATGAATCTGGCTTGTGCTGGAGAATCAGGTCTGGGGAGTGAGGCTGGGACTTGATTATGGAAGCCTCGCAGGCTGCAGTGACAGAGCCATCTTTGTCCCCTAGGTGATGGGCGTCTTTGGCGATGAGGATGTGAAACAGATCTTGAAGATGATTGAGCCTGAAGTATTCACTGAGGAAGAAGAGGAAGAGGAGGAGGACGAGGAGGAAGGGGAGGAGGAAGAGGAGGATGAGGAGGAGAAGGAGGAGGACGAGGAGGAGGAGGCACGGGAGAAGGAAGATGAGGAAAAAGAGGAGGAGGAGACAGCAGAGGGGGGAAAAGAGGACTTGGAGGAGGGGCTGCTCCAGATGAAGTTGCCCGAGTCTGTGAAGTTACAGGTGAGCTGGTTCTTCCTGTTTTTCCAGCCTCCATCCCTCTGGGCTGGGTCTGGTGGGGCTGGAGTCTGGACTTTGACCCAAGGCAGTGGGGAGCTGCGGAGGGGCATAAAGCAGGGGAGTGCTGCTGGCTTTGAATGAGCTCTCTGGTTTCCTTGTGGGAGGTGAATTAGAGGGATGAGACCATGGAGATGGCCGCCTTGAGGATCCAGGCAGGAGACAGTGGTGGCTCGACCCTAACAGGGCTGTGGAGTGGGGAGGGAAGGTAAGAATAGTTTCAAGGAAGTCCTCATGGTCTCACCACCATCCCACCTACTACATGGCTATCATCCCACAGATGTGTAACCTGCTGGAGTATTTCTGTGACCAAGAGCTACAGCACCGTGTGGAATCTCTGGCAGCCTTTGCAGAGCGCTATGTGGACAAGCTCCAGGCCAACCAGAGGGACCGCTACGCCATCCTCATGAAAGCCTTCACCATGACTGCAGCTGAGACAGCCCGACGCACTCGCGAGTTCCGCTCCCCACCCCAGGAGCAGGTCCTCTGACCCCTGACCCTAGCTGGCCTTACTGTTTACCCCTCAACCTCAGCCTCTCCCCTTGCCCTGATCACAGATGATACTCAACCTCTAAATCTGACTTTGACCTCTGACCCTATTGATACACTTATCTGTTACTCTCTCGTGCGTGTGTGAGTCGCTCAGTTGTGTCCGACTCTGCAACCCCATGGACTGTAGCCTGCCAGGCTCCTCTGTCCATGAAATTCTCTAGGCAAGAATACTGGAGTGGGTTGCTGTGTCCTTCTCCAGGGGGATCTTTCCAATTCAGGGATCAAACCCAGGTCTCCCTCATTGCAGACAGATTCTTTACTGTCTGAACCACCAGGAAAGCTCTGTTACTCTCTTACCTCTCTCTGAACCAGACTTCTGAGTCACTGCAGACTGACCCTGACTCCTTTTGAACCTTTAGTTGCCCAGATATTCTTTACTGATTCATGAGCTTAGACAGGAACTCACAGTTGGATATTTGATGCTCAACCTCAGAGTTCCTGCTCTGGGGTCTCTCACTTGAGTCTTTGACCTTCCCTAGATCAACATGCTATTGCACTTCAAAACTGCTGAGGATGAGGAAGAATGTCCTCTCCCTGAAGAGGTCCGACAGGATTTGCTCGAATTTCATCAAGACCTGCTGACACACTGTGGTACGAGAGGAGATCAGAGAATCCACCTCCCAAACTTTCTTTTGAGACCTGTCTTGAAGTTTTCCTAAGATTTTCTGATCTTAAATATCTACAGTTCAGATCTTAAATATCTACAGTTCAGTGAAGTAACTGTTGGTAAAATGAATGACTGAATGAATGAACATATTAGTGAACAGGTGGATGATGTGGAAGGATATGTTTATGTGGTTGTTTGGGTGGATATACATATGGGCTTGCCAGATGACGCTGTGCTGTGCTTAGTCACTCAGTTGTGTCCAACTCTTTGTGACCCCATGGACTGCAGCCTGCCAGGCTCCTCTGTCCTTGGGGATTCTCCAGGCAAGAATACTGGGTTGGGTTGCCATGCCCTCCTCCAGGGGCTCTTACTAACCCAGGGATCAAACCCAGGTCTCCTGCATTGTAGGTGGATTCTTTACCAACTGAGCCAGCAGGAAAGCCCAAGAATACTGGAGTTACCCCTTATCCCTTCTTCAGGGGATCTTCCTGACCCAGGAATCAAACCAGATTCTTTACAGCTGAGCTACCTGGGACGCCCCAGCCACCAGGTGTAAATAATACACCTGTCAGTGCAGGAGACCAGATTTAATCCTTGGGGTGGGAAGATCCCCTGGAGGAGGAAATGGCAACCTACTCCAGTATTCTTGCCTGGGAAATTCCATGGACAGAGGAGGAGCCTGGTGGGCTACAGTCCATGGGGTTGCAAAGATTCAGACATGACTGAGCACGCACGTGCGCGCGCGCGCACACACACACACACACACACACACACGGATGAATGGCTATCAATTCAGTTCAGTCTCAGTCGTGTCCAACTCTTTGCGACCCTATGGACTAAAACATATCATGCTCCCTGTCCATCACCAACTCCCAGAGTTTACTCAAACTCATCACCAACTCCCAGAGTTTACTCACACTCATGTCCATTGAGTTGGTGATGCCATCCAACCATCTCATCCTTTGTCATTCCCTTCTCCTCTTGCCTTCAATCTTTTCCAGCATCAGGGTCTTTTCAAATGAGTCAGTTCTTCGCATCAGGTAGCCAAAGTATCGGAGCTTCAGCTTCAGCATCAGTCCTTCTAGTGAATATTCAGGACTGATTTCCTTTAGGATGGACTGGTTGGATCTCCTTGCAGTCCAAGGGACTCTCAGGAGTCTTCTTCCACACCACAGTTCAAAAGCATCAATTTTTTTGTGCTCAGCTTTCTTTATACTCCAACTCTCACATCCATACATGACTACTGGAAAAACCATTGCTTTGACTAGACAGACCTTTGTTGGCAAAGTAATGTCTCTGCTTTTTAATATGCCATCTAGGTTTGTCATAACTTTTCTTCCAAGCAGCACGTGCCTTTTAATTTCATGGCTGCAGTCACCATCTGCAGTGATTTTGGAGTCCCAAAAGATAAAGTCTGTCACTGTTTCCACTGTTTCCCCATCTATTTACCATGAAGTGATGGGACCAGATGCCATGATCTTAGTTTTCTGGATGGTGAGCTTTAAGCCAACTTTTCCACTCTCCTCTTTCACTTTCATCAAGAGGCTCTTTAGTTCTTCTTCACTTTCTGCCAAAAAGATGGTGTCATCTGCATATCTGAGGTTATTGATATTTCTCCCAGAAATCTTGATTCCAGCTTGTGCTTCATCCCAGCCCAGCATTTCTCATGATGTACTCTGCATATAAATTAAATAAGCAGGATGACAGTATACAGCCTTGACGTACTCCTTTCCCTATTTGGAACCAGTCTGTTGTTCCATGTCCAGTTCTAACTGCTGCTTCTTGACTGCATACAGATTTCTCAAGAGGCAGTTCAGGTGGTCTCGTATTCCCATCTCTTTCAGAATTTGCCACAGTTTATTGTGATCCACACAGTCAAAGGCTTTGCCATAGTCAATAAAGCAGAAGTATGGCACCCCACTCCAGTACTCTTGCCTGGAAAATCCCATGGACAGAGGAGCCTGGTGGGCTGCAGTCCGTGGGGTCGCTAAGAGTCGGACATGACTGAGCAACTTCACTTTCACTTTTCACTTTCATGCATTGGAGAAGGAAATGGCAACCCACTCCATTGTTCTTGCCTGGAGAATCCCAGGGACGGGGGAGCCTGGTGGGCTGCTATCTATGGGTTCACACAGAGTCGGACACGACTGAAGCGACTTAGCAGCAGCAGCAGCAGATGTTTTTCTGGAACTCTCTTGCTTTTTCGATGATCCAACAGATGTTAGCAATTTGATCTTTGGTTCCTCTGCCTTTTCTAAATCCAGCTTGTACATTTGGAAGTTCATGGTTCACGTACTGTTGAAGCCTGGCTTGGAGAATTTTGAGCATTATTTTACTAGCTTGTGAGATGAGTGCAATTGTGCGGTAGTTTGAGCATTCTTTGGCATTGCCTTTCTCTGGGATTGGAATGAAAACTGACCTTTTCCAGGCCTGTGGCCACTGTTGAGTTTTCCAAATTTGCTGGTATATAAGTGAATGGACAAGTGTGTGAATTGATGGAGAGAAGAATAGCTGAATAAAGGAGTGAGTAAAGAGATGGCTGACTGGTTGGATGAATAAAAAGAAAGATGGCTTGAAGGATGGTTGGCTGATCTCTATTGTTTCTCATAAGAAGTCAGCTGATCATCTTACTGAGATTGTTTTTGTATGTGATGACTCATTTTTATCTGGCTGGCTTTCAATATTTCTTTTTGCTTTTGCCTCTAAGCAGTTTGAGTATGATGTATATAGGTGTGGAACTCATTGAATTTATCCCATTTGAGTTTGCTGAGTTTCTTAAACGTGTAGATTAATATTTTTCATCAAATTTCAGACTTTGGGGCCATTATTTTTCTAAATAGTTTTCTGTCCCATTCTCATCGCTTCTTCTAGGACTCCCATTATGCATACATTGTTATACTTGATGGTATACTATGGGTCTCTGTGGCTCTGTTAATTTTTCTTCATTCTTTTATTAAGGCTGGATAACCTCTTGTTGTTCTATGAATCAAGTTCATTGATTCTTTCTCCTTCTATCTCAAATATGCTGTTGTGCCACTCTAATTTTTATATTTCAGTTATTGTACTTTGTCACTTCAGCTTCTATATGGTTATTTTTGTATCTATTTCTTTTTATTATTATTATTGGCTGTGTTGGGTCTTCATTGCAGCGAGTAGGGGCTACTCTCTAGTTGCAGTGTGGAGGCTTCTCTTATTTCACAGGCTCTAGGGCTCATGGGCTCAGCAGTTGCAGCTCATGGGCCCTAGAGTGTGGCTCAGTAGTTGTGGCCCTTGGGCTTAGTTGCCTTGAAACATATGGGATCTTCGCGGACTAGGGATCGAACCTAAGACACTCACATTGGCAGGTGAATTCTTAACCACCGGACCACCAGGAAAGTCCTACTTCTTTATCATGAGTCTCTATTTGATGAGTCACTGTCATCATACTTCTCTTTAATACTTTAGACATGGTTTCCTTTAGTTCTTTGAAGATACTTGCAATAGTTGATTTAAAAGACAAACAATTCAAAGAATGAATAAGTGAACAAATAGATGAACACATAAATAAATTAAAAACCCCATGAACACACACACGAGTGAGAAATGAATGCGTGAATACGTGAATGAATAAAGAAGTAAATGATTCAGCAGATTAATAAGCAAGCAGATGAAAGACATGCCTTCCCTTCTTGTCTACCTCCAGGAATTCAACTGGCGGGGGAAGAGGAGGAACCAGAGGAAGAAGCCACCCTGGGCAGTCGCCTGATGAGCCTGTTGGAGAAGGTGCGGCTGGTGAAGAAGAAGGAGGAGAAATCGGAGGAGGAATCACCTGCCGAGGAGCGCAAACCCCGTGAGCATTGGGACCACCAGGGAAAGACGGGTGGGCCAGGCAGCCCTGTGCTTCGGGAGCTTCTGGGTACAAGACAGGCCCCAAGAGTGGCACGAGGGAGGGGTAAGTGGTATTAATGAGAGAGGAGGAGCGGAGAGTGGGGTGAGAGAGGAGGCCTTCTGGAGATGTGGCCCAAACATGGGGCTGCACAGTGTGTGTGCTGAAATAGTGTGGCGCATGACTGCCAGAGGGGTGCCACACCTCCAACCTAGGACTGGGGGCAACTCCTGCACCACCGTGGTTTCCAAGGCTTTTCATTGTTTTTCTTTTATTTCTTGGTGAAACAATTACTGTGGCTGAGGGATAGGAAAACAGTCATGATAAACGTTGGGCTAGTAGGTCGTTATACAAACTATGTATTAGCACCATATAACAAGGACAGAGTCCCTGACATTGTTACAGAGTTTATTCTATAACATTTCATAAATTATTGGACCAGTTCTGGGCCAGGCACTATTGTTAGAGCTGGGGAATATATTGCTTCTTGGCAAATATAAGGGGGAAAAGTGGAAGCAGTGATAGATTTTATTTTCTTAGGCCCCAGATCACTGTGAATGGTGACTGCAGCCATGAAATTAAAAGATGCTTGCTCCTTGGAAGGAAAGCTATGACAAACCTAGACAGCGTATTAAAAAGCAGAGACGTCACTTTGCCAACAAAACCTATATAGTCAAAGCTATGATTTTTCCAGTAGTCATGTATGGTTGATTCACAGAGTTGATTCACAAAGAAGGCTGAGCACCAAAGAATTGATGCTTTTGAACTGTGGTGCTGGAGAAGACTCTTGAGAGTCTCTTGGACTGCAAAAAAATCAAACCAGTTAATCCTGAAGGAAATCAACCCTGAATATTCATTGGAAGGACTGTTGCTGAAGCTGAAGCTCCAATACTTTGGCCACTTGATGTGAAGAACTGACTCATTGGAAAAGACCCTGATGCTGGGAAAGACTGAGGGCAGGAGGAGAAAAGGGCAGCAGAGGATGAGGTGGTTAGATAGCATCACTGACTGAATGGGCATGAATTTGAGCAGAGTCTGGCGGGCTACAGTCCATGGGGTCACAGAGAGGTGGACACGACTGAGCGACTAAACACAGCAAACTCCCTGGAAGACGGGAGACAGAGGAACCTGGCATGCTACAGTCCGTGGGGTCGCGAAAAGTCAGACACGGCTTAGTGACAAACAACAGCAAAGAGTCAAAGTCTCTACCTTGAAGGAGTTTAGAATATTACAAAAGAGATATATATACACACACTATAATGTCAAATGACCGTAGATGCTAATAAGAAAAATGAAGTTGAGTAGAGGAAGAGGGACAAAGATGGAAAGGTTAGAATGGGGGCAGAGGATGCAAAGATTTGGGAGAAGATGGTACAGAAAGAACAGCTGGTGCAAAGGCCCTGAGGCAGGAACATCCTTGGTGCATTTAGAGGCCAGCATGGCTGGAGCCAAGTGAGCAGTAGAGCCGTTGAATATGAAGTCTGACGTGATGGGTCCAGAGGGTATAGAGCAGATGGACAGAGGGTAGGACAAGTCACAGGTCATCATTCAGTGCCAGTGCAAGAAGGTTTCTCCTAACTCTGAGACATGGGAAACATCTATTTTCTTTCCCAGAAATCCTGGGAAGAAAAAGTGCTGGGAGAGAAAGAGAGAGAGACATGGATGCTGGATGTAAGGGAAGAAAGTCCCTGGGAAATCACCAGGGAAAGAAAACAGTTCATTTTTGACATTATTTTCAAATACCACCAACGTCCTCACAGTTTCTCTTTGTGTCTGTTGTCTCCCATGAGGAAAAATTGGCTGTTTTTTTTTTTTTTTTTGCCACATCTTGTGGCACACGGGAGCTTAGTTCTCTGCCCAGGGGTCAAACCCATACTTCTTGCACTGGAAGCACAGAATCTTAATTGCTGGACTGCCAGGGAAGTCCCAAAATTGCCTGCATTTTTACAGAACAAGGGCTTCCCTGATAGCTCAGCTGGTAAAGAATCTGCCTGCAATGCAGGAGACCTGGGTTCAATCCCTGGGTTGGGAAGATCCCCTTGAGAAGGGAAAGGCTACCCACTCCAGTATCCTGGCCTGGAGAATTCCATGGACCGTATAGTCCATGGGGCCGCAAAGAGATGGACACGACTGAGTGACTTTCACTTCACTCTACAGAACTAGTGGAATTACCGTTTGTGTTTTTAAAGATGCTCCTAATAGCGCTTTAGTAGTTTGTATCTGGTGGTACCCATTCTTTTTCCTCTTGAAAAGGGGGCTCTTGTGGTCTGGGTATAAAGTGAAGATGACAAAGAGACTCTTAGGGCCATAGAATAGAGTCTGCCAGCATCTGCCCAGTCCTGGCAGGGGTAGCAACTGAGAAGCCCTTTGGCAAGAAGGCCCCCTCTTGCATTGTTCTGACTCATAGCCCTGTGCTGGGAAGCCCGTTCAGACCCTGTGTCCCTTCCCAGAGTCGCTGCAAGAGCTGGTGTCCCACACGGTGGTGCGTTGGGCCCAAGAGGACTTCGTGCAGAGCCCGGAGCTGGTCCGCGCCATGTTCAGCCTCCTGCATCGGCAGTACGATGGGCTCGGGGAGCTGCTGCGCGCCCTGCCCCGGGCCTACACCATCTCCCCCTCCTCCGTGGAGGACACCATGAGCCTGCTCGAGTGCCTCGGCCAGATCCGCTCACTGCTCATCGTGCAGATGGGCCCCCAGGAGGAGAACCTCATGATCCAGAGCATCGGGTGAGCCCCCGCCCTTCCCCTACTGAGCCTCTCCCCTTCCCTGTTGGAGCCCCTCCTCTCCCCGCTGAAGCCCCGCCCCTCCGCTGAGTCCTGTCCCTCCCCTACTGAGCCTCTGCCCTCCCCTCCTGAGGCCCCTCCCTTCCCCTGCTGAGCCCCGCCCCGCCCCGACTGAGCTTGTCTTCGCGGGAAGGGGCCGGAGCGCTCTGGGCTCCAGCTTGTCTCCCCTTCACGTCCTCTGGTTGCAGTAACGTGCCCCTCCCCACTTCTGCCCAATCCTAGGGGTGGTGTGCTCCTCCCAGCTGCTAGACTGTCTCCCCTTACCTCTCCTCTCCACTCACTCCTGGGGAGCCTCTCCTACTTGCCTGTGACTCTTGGCACAAGATTTGCACCCTTTGAGCTTCCACTTCTTCATCTGTAAACTGAAAAAGAGCCACACCTACCTCTCGGAGTCGTGGTGTGCCTTTAGTGAGCTGGTGTGTTTTTGTGTAGTCGCTAAGTTGTATCCCACGCTTTGGCAACCCCATGGACTGTAGCCCAATCCCATCTGTCCATGGGATTGCCTCGTTGTCCCAGACAAGAATCTTGGAGTGGGTTGCCATTTCCTTCTCCAAGGGATCTTCCCAACCCAGGGATCAAACCCACATCTCCTGCTTGGCGGGTGGATTCCTTACCACTGAGCCACCTGGGAAGCCCAATAGCAATAATAATAGGTTTGAGCACTCACTCAGTGTGCCTCGTTCATTCACTCAGCAAGCATCTGTTGAGCACCTACTGTATGCCAGGCCCTTTCTAGGCACTTGGCAATACAACATACAACATGCTAAAGATGTCTGCCCCAGGGGAGCCCACCCTGGATCTTTGCCTGGTTTTCTTGTCTGTGAAACAGGGATTATTATAGTTCCTGTCTTCCAGAGTGGACATGAGGCTTGGATGAGTTCAGATCAGTAAAGGGGGCCGTGCTGGGCACAAACTAGTTCAGTAAATGTGAACTCTTACCACAGTCGTGGTGATGGCTCCCCCAAGGGTCTGGGGGCTCTCCATGGACTTGACCCCATGCACTCGGCCTGTCCACAGGAACATCATGAACAACAAAGTCTTCTACCAACACCCGAACCTGATGAGGGCACTGGGCATGCACGAGACAGTCATGGAGGTCATGGTGAACGTCCTTGGGGGCGGTGAATCCAAGGTAAGGGGGCTGCGTGGGCCAGGGAGCTCAGGGGAGGGGGCCAAGAGGGGCAGGCACTGACCACTGGCCCACCCTGCCCACCCAGGAGATCCGCTTCCCCAAGATGGTGACGAGCTGCTGCCGCTTCCTCTGCTACTTCTGCCGCATCAGCCGGCAGAACCAGCGCTCCATGTTCGACCACCTGAGCTACCTGCTGGAGAACAGCGGCATCGGCCTGGGTGAGCAGCCCTGAGCCCACTCCTGGCAGGCCATCCAGGCCAGGCCCCACCCTCCGCTGGCTCACTCGGTCATTCAACAAATGTGCGTGTGTGCATGCCAAGTCACTTCAGTCGTGTCCGACTCTTTGTGACCCCACGGACGTTAGCCCGTCAGGCCCCTCTGTCCATGGGATTCTCCAGGCAAGAATACTAGAGTGGGTTGCTGTGCCCTCCTCCAGGGGATCTTCCTAACCCAGGGATTGAACCCACGTTTCTTATGTCTCCTGCATTGGCAGGCAGGTTCTTTACCACTAACGGCACCTGGGGAACTCAACCCACCCCAAATCTGGCCCTGTAATGAGTAGTGCTGGGGACACCCAGACAGCCCTTCGCCTGGTCTTCATGGGACTCACAGTGGAGTGGGGAAGACAAACCCATCCTGGACCGAGACAGCTTGGACTGCTCAGGCCTGGGATGGGGAAGCACAGGTCAGAGGAAGCACCTGACCCAGGCTGGGAAAGAGGTGGTCAAGGAAATCTTCCTGGAGGAGATGAGATAAACAAAAGTAAGACAGTCAGCCAGGCACCTCTAATGAGCATTCTCACTGCCTCTCACCCCCACAGGCATGCAGGGCTCCACTCCCCTGGACGTGGCAGCTGCCTCTGTCATCGACAACAATGAGCTGGCCTTGGCGTTGCAGGAGCAGGATCTGGAGAAGGTATGGAGGGAAGAGGCCTGGCCCGTACCTGACCTCTTGGGGCGCCTGCTGATTTGGGATACACTCTAGGGGTGCTGTTGTGCAGAGTCCAGAACTGAATCACAAGGGGAATAATGTCAGGGAAAGAACGGGACCTAGTCACTCAGTCATGGTGTGTGTGTGTGCTTAGTCGTTCGGTTGTGTCTGATTCTTTGTGACCCCAGGGCTGAGTGAAAATCCACGCCCCACCTCCCCAGCCATGTGGCCTTGGCACATTTCTTGGCCGTCTGTGCTCCCTGCTTCTGTGTGTAGCAGTGAAGAGCAAGGGCTATGGAGTTCAGCAACTTAGGTTCAACTCTCCACACTGCCCCCCTTTGCTGTATGGCTTTGGACTAGTGACTTAATTCTCCAGGCTTCCATCTCCTCATCTGTAGAATAATATAACAGAAACAGTTTCATGTAGTTGTTCTGAGGATTAAATGAGTTAACCCACAAAAGCATTTACAAAACAGTACACACTCTCTGACAGTTAAATAATTTATTTAACAAATGTTTATTGAGCACCTATTATGTGTCAAGACCTGTCCAAGGCAGTAGGGGTATGACAGTGATTGACACAGTCAAAAATCCTTGTCCTTGTGAAGCTGACATTCTAGTTGTGAAGATGGAAAATAAACACGATGAATAAGTAAAATATATGGTGTATTAGGGCTTCCCCAGTGGCTCAGTGGTAAAGAATCTGCCTGCCAAGTAGGAGCTGCGGGAAATGCGTGTTCAATCCCTGGGTCAGGAAGATCCCCTGGAGGAGGAAATGGCAACTCACTTCTAGTAATCTTGCTAGGATAATTCCGTGGACAGAGAAGCCTGGTGGGCTACAGTCCAACACAATTGAAGTGACTGAGCTCGCACACATGCATGGTGTTTATTAGCTAGTGACAAGTTTAAGGAGGAAAAAACAAAACAAGAGAGAAATATCAAGTGTCGGAAGGGTGTGCCCAAATTTAGACAAGAGTGGTCACAGAAAGCCTCAGTGAGAAAGTGATAGTCAGGTAAAGTTGTGAAGGAGACGGGCCATACGGACATGGAGGGGGAAGGAGAGCATTCCAAGCTGGGAAAGAGCCAGTGCAAGGGCCCTGGGGCAGGAGTGAACTCAGCAAGTTTGATAAACAGCAAAGAGACCAGTGTGGTTGTAGCAGAGGGAGACAGGGTGAGTGCTAGGAGGTGAGGGCAGGGAGGTGACAAGGGCAGGCTATATGGAGGGTCTTTGGGCATAGCCCTAAGAGAGATGGCATCACAGTATTTGCAGGGTCCCTCTGACTGTGTAGGGAACAGACTGGGGGTTGAAGGGAACAGTGAGCCTGAGAGAAGGTGGCTGCGATGGTCCAGGGGGGGAGATGATGGTGGAAGATGAGGCTTATTGGCTGAGGGATCCAGAGACAGTCGGATTGCAGAGGTCCCGGGGCAGACAGGGACTTGCGCCTTGGGGAGGAAGGTGGTATGGGTCGAGCCCCTGGCTGAGCCTCCCTCTACACTCAGGTGGTGTCCTACCTGGCTGGCTGTGGCCTCCAAAGCTGCCCCATGCTCCTGGCCAAAGGGTACCCAGACATCGGCTGGAACCCCTGTGGTGGCGAGCGCTACCTGGACTTCCTGCGCTTCGCTGTCTTCGTCAATGGTGAGGCGGGAGGTGGTGGTAATAGGGCGGGAGGCTGGGGGACGTCACTGGTCAAACCTCCCTCGGGTGTGGTCCATATTCTAAGCTACAGGCCTGGCCTGGGCAGGGGTGCCTCCTAGTGGGCATAGGACAGGGTCCAGAGGTCAACGGGGGCCTGGAGTTCATCCTCTAGGTGCCAGGTTGAGGGCTGCCCAGGGAGGAACCCTGGGCAGTGGCTCAAGAGGCCTCCTGACTCTGTGCCACCAGGCGAGAGTGTGGAGGAGAACGCCAACGTGGTGGTGCGGCTGCTGATCCGCAAGCCCGAGTGCTTTGGGCCTGCCCTGCGGGGCGAGGGCGGCTCGGGGCTGCTGGCCACCATCGAAGAGGCCATCCGCATCTCCGAGGACCCTGCGCGGGACGGCCCAGGCGTCCGTAGGGACCGGCGGCGTGAGCAGTGAGTCTCCCGACCTCTCCTCGACAGAACAAACCACCCTCCCCAAGCCCCTTGATGCCGCCCCTTCCTCACATCACCTCCTTCCCTTGCAGCTTCGGGGAGGAGCCCCCCGAAGAAAACCGGGTGCACCTGGGACATGCCATCATGTCCTTCTACGCTGCCTTGATTGACCTGCTGGGACGCTGCGCGCCAGAGATGCATGTGAGACCTGAAGCCCGGGCTGGGGCGCGGGGCATGGCCAACTTTGAACCTCTTCTTTCAGACATTCAGCGACATTGATTCAGCTCTTGCTGTGTGGGTGGTCCTGGGCCAGGCAACGCTGGGGACACACCAATAACCAAGAGAGCCTGTGGCCCCACTCTCATGGACCTCCCAGTCCAGTGGAGGAGACCAGGCAATGAGAGCTGGGGTTGTCAGGGCTGCAGGTGAACAGCACAGGCAGAGGGGTCAGGGCTGGAAATTCTATCATTCACTCAGGGGACAGGGTCCTACTTATGTGCCCACGGGTCAGAAAGGGATGGAATGACCAAATGGGGCCTGGGGCGCCCGATGACGTGCCCACCTCCCCTATCCAGCTAATTCAAGCCGGCAAGGGTGAGGCCCTGAGGATCCGCGCCATCCTGCGCTCCCTTGTGCCCCTGGACGACCTCGTGGGCATCATCAGCCTCCCGCTGCAGATCCCCACCCTGGGCAAAGGTGCGGAGGGGCGGGACTCAGCAAAGGACTGACGCTGGGGAGGAAGCAGAGGGGCCCCAAGGGCAGCCCTGATCCCAGTCTCCTTGCCCACAGATGGGGCTCTGGTGCAACCAAAGATGTCAGCATCCTTTGTGCCCGACCACAAGGCGTCGATGGTGCTCTTCCTGGACCGGGTGTATGGCATTGAGAACCAGGACTTCCTGCTGCATGTGTTGGACGTGGGGTTCCTGCCGGACATGCGGGCGGCTGCCTCGCTGGACACAGTGAGTAGCCTGGCCACCCTCCCAGCCTCCACGCTTGAGATGGGTCATGGGAACGCCTGCAGAACAGTCTAATCTGGATAATGAGGGTTCATTAATTGACTCCTGGACTTTTGTATATGTTTGAAATTTTCTTAGTCCAAAGTAATAAGGGTAATAGAGACTGGGAGGAGCAGGTTTGGGGCGAAGTTCAGGGCCCGGGTGGTTGAGTTGCCAGGGCCACCCCAGGAGCATGCACGGGGACCTGATGTCCCCACCCTGCGCCCCAGGCCACTTTCAGCACGACGGAGATGGCGCTGGCGCTGAACCGCTACCTGTGCCTGGCGGTGCTGCCGCTCATCACCAAGTGTGCGCCCCTGTTTGCGGGAACGGAGCATCGCGCCATCATGGTGGACTCCATGCTTCACACGGTGTACCGCCTGTCCCGTGGCCGCTCGCTCACCAAGGCGCAGCGCGACGTCATCGAGGAATGCTTGATGGCGCTCTGCAGGTGGGGAGGGACCCGGGTGGGCGGGGCTACGAGCGGGGCGGGCCTTGGGGAGAGATAACCCCGTCCTGTGCGTGTCCCCGCAGGTACATCCGCCCGTCCATGCTGCAGCACCTGCTGCGGCGCCTGGTGTTCGACGTGCCCATCCTTAACGAGTTCGCCAAGATGCCGCTCAAGGTGAGGGCAAGCCCTCTTCAGCTTGCGTATTTCCATGCTCCACCCACCGCCTTGCTCTATGCTCTATGGAACTTTTTAGTATCACATCGCCTGGGCCGCTTAACCTGCAAACGTTTGGGCAGCAGGTCTCATAGAAACTTCTTTAATAGTCTTATTTGCATACTAGGATTCACTTTGCTTCATTGGTGCCTCTAGCACTCCCTAATTAGAGTTTAATTCGCCCAACAGTGAGCCAGCCCCCCTTAATTAGCATATATTTGTGTGGGGCTCACCGCTTTTCCTAATCAGCATGCTTATCGCGTGCTTAGACCACCAGCCTTCCGCTATTCAAATGAGAGTATTTATTTGAATCAACAGTACCACAGCTATCCTGCATATTTGCACACTGTCTCGTCTCTTATTTTTTCATTTGCATGCTTCTTTGCCTAAGGAGATACCCCCGACTCACATATCTTAACTATTTTGCACAATACGTCTAAATCACCCCTATTTTAAATTTGCATATTGAATGGTAGATGCTGTCTCCCCAGTTACCATATGTTTGCATGGAGTACTGAGTATGTTTCTACTTGCCATGTTAATTCACATAAGGACAGATCACTTCATCCTTATGCCCATTTGCACACAACCCTTCCCATGGATTAATATGCGCATGCTTATTTGTGTAAAGCAACACCAGGAAAATCCAGCTTTGATTTAATGCCCATCCCGATTCTGAATAAGAGTGCCAAATTTACATAATAAACTGTCCAGGATCACTTCCCAATATGTATATCATTCTCTTATTAGCATGTCATTTGCATGATCTACACCTCCTTCATAACTTAAAATCAGTGGCACCCTGGGCCTCCCTAGGCCTTCATTTGTCTTCCCCTGTTTATGTCCCCCTCATTCGTGTGTCCCCCTCTTGCTCCCACCCAGCTCCTCACCAACCACTATGAGCGCTGTTGGAAGTACTACTGCCTCCCCACAGGTTGGGCCAACTTTGGGGTCACCTCGGAGGAAGAGCTGCACCTCACTCGTAAACTCTTCTGGGGCATCTTTGACTCGCTGGCCCATAAGGTCTGAGCACCCAGGGCTCCTGAAAGAAACCTGTTTGGAGGGCTTGGGGTCTGAAGTCAGGGATCCAAAATGAAATTCCCAGTTTGGGGGTTCAGGGAGGGAAGCAGTTCTGCAGGTCTGGATCTAGGAGGATCTATGAGTTGGGTCTCTGGTTTGAATATCATGGAAGAGGGGATGGGGGACTCTAGCTTGGGGGCTTGGAGAGTATTAATTAGGGGTGCTTTGAGAGTCCGGGTGGGTCTGAGGTTTGAGTTTTAGAGTGAGACCATACTTCAGGTCTGAGGGCTTGAGAAAGAGGATTGATTATTGGAGGGGTGAATTTGAAGTCCTGGGGCCCCAGAATTGGAAGGCTCAGCCAGGCCTGCAGTGACCCACCCCACCCCCCTCACATACCCCAGAAATATGATCAAGAGTTGTACCGCATGGCTATGCCCTGCCTGTGTGCCATCGCAGGGGCCCTGCCCCCGGACTACGTGGATGCCTCATACTCATCCAAGGCTGAGAAAAAGGCCACGGTGGATGCTGAAGGCAACTTTGATCCTCGGCCTGTGGAGACCCTCAAGTGAGGCCTGTGGGCAGTGGGGGGCTGGGGGAAGGAGGTTTCAGAGATGGAAGAAAGGGCCAGATCCAACATCTGCTGACCCCATCGCCCCAATAGTGTGATCATCCCAGAGAAGCTGGACTCCTTCATTAACAAGTTCGCTGAGTACACACACGAGAAGTGGGCCTTCGACAAGGTCGGCATCAGGGTCCTCCCCTCCCCAGGAATTCCCCACCCTTGCCCACCTTCCTCAAGACCCCAGCTTTCCCCCAGACCCAGATCCTCCTAGAGGGCCCCAGATTTCCCTGAGACCCATAACTCCTCCTGGAGCCCTCAACCCCTCCAGGGCTCCCCTTCAGTGTCCCCCAGGCTGGTGTCCACCCCTCATCCTGCTCCCACCCTCAACTCCATAGTGACACTGTCCCTACCTGTCCCATCTCATCCTTCAGATCCAGAACAACTGGTCCTATGGGGAGAACATAGATGAGGAACTCAAGACCCATCCCATGCTGAGGCCCTACAAGACCTTTTCAGAGAAGGTGACCAAACCTTGGGGCCCAAAGTTGGGGGTCCAAAATTGGGGGCTTTGAGGAGGCAGCTTCATAGGCTTGGATCTAGCTGGATCTGTGGATTGGAGTTCCTCCTCACCCATGGACTTCTGTTGTTGTTAGGCCACTCATTTGCGTCCAGCTCTTTGGGACCCTGTGAACTGCAGCACGCCAGGCTTCCCTGTCCTTCACTATCTCAAACTTGCTCAAACTCATGGCCATTGAATCAATGATGCCATCCAACCATCTCATCCTCTGTAGCCCCCTTCTCCTCCTATCGTCAATCTTTCCCAGCATCAGGGTCTTTTCTAATGAGTTGGCTCCATGGACTTTGCCTTCTGGCAAACCTGACTGCCTCCCGTTGATCACAGACTCCTGGTATCCCTTCTTTTAGAAACAGTCAGAGGGACTAGGTTTGATTCCTTGACCATACAACTTAACTTCTCTGAGTCTCATGTGTAGAATGGGATAATGAGAGCTTGTTTGGGAGCCTGTGTTACAGGGCAGGTAAGAGACTTGGTTTTGAGTTCGGACTGGACCACTTCCTAGACATATTGTCAGGGTTTTCCCCTTCTTGGGACCCTTGAGGCCAATGAGGCTGAGCCAGGAGGTCCCACCTCCCCCTCCTTCTCACTCCATTCCACTAACTCCACTCCCTCCTGTGCACCCCAGGACAAAGAGATTTACCGCTGGCCCATAAAGGAGTCCTTGAAGGCCATGATTGCCTGGGAATGGACGATAGAGAAAGCCAGGGAGGGTGAGGAGGAGAAGACGGAGAAGAAGAAAACCCGGAAGATATCCCAAAGCGCCCAGGTGGAGGCGGGGCTGGGGTAGGGGGTGGGGTCATGACGGGGTGGAGAGCGGCTAGGAGAAGGGGCGGGGCCAGGAGGGGTGGGGCCAGGTAGGATGTGGGGTCGAGAGAGGGAAAAGGGCCAAGGGAAGGAAGTGGGGTCAGCGGTAGCGGGGAGGCCAGGAGCGGGGTGCCGGCTAAGAGATCTGGAGCCTGAAAAACTGCAAAGGGCAGAAGAGCAGAGGGTAGCTTAGAGGCAGGCCTTTAAGGAAAGGTCGCAGAGGAGGGGATGAATTGGGTTGGGGCCTGGGCTTCCTGTGAACCAATCAAGCCGGCCCCCTCCCCTGTCACCCCAGACCTATGATGCAAGAGAAGGCTACAACCCGCAACCCCCCGATCTCAGTGGAGTTACCCTGTCTCGGGAGCTGCAAGTGAGTCTTCTGGCCCTTTATTTGGGAACATGGAGGTGTCTGTGGCTACAGGAGAACATCCTCTGAATGTGGGCCTTGACCCCTTTGCATCCACTCCTAGGCCATGGCGGAACAACTGGCGGAAAATTACCACAACACATGGGGACGCAAAAAGAAGCAGGAGCTGGAAGCCAAGGGTGAGGGCGCCCACCCCATCCCCGCACAGACTCCCCTTCTCCGCAGTTCCCCTAGTCACAGGCTCCGGAGTCCTAAGGGCCTGGGTTAGAGTTGCGTGACTTTGAACGATTGCTTTCACCCCCATTGAACCTTCCTTTCTGTGTCTCTCAGTTCAGTTCAGTCGCTCAGTCGTGTCCAACTCTTTGCGACCCCATGGACTGCAGCACACCAGGCTTCTCTATCCATCACCAACTCCCAGAGCTTGCTCAAACTCATGTCCATTGAGTTGGTGATGCCATCCAACCATCTCATCCTCTGTCGTCCCCTTCTCCTCTTTCCTTCAACCTTTCCCAGTATCAGGGTCTTTTCCGATGAGTCAGTTCTTCACATCAGGTGGCCATCACATCAGTACTGGAGTTCCAGCTTCAGCATCAGTCCTTCCAATGAACATCCAGGACTGATTTCTTTTAGGATGGACTGGATGGATCTCCTTGCAGTCCAAGGGACTCTCAAGAGTCTTCTCCAACACCACAGTTCAAAAGCATCAATTCTTCAGCGCTCAGCTTTCTTTATAGTCCAACTCTCACATCCATACATGACTACTGGAAAAAACATAGCTTTGACTAGATGGACCTTTGTTGGCAAAGTAATGTCTCTGCTTTTTAATATGCTGTCTAGGTTTGTCATAGCTTTTCTTCCAAGGAGCAAGCATATTTTAATTTCATGGCTGCAGTCACCATCTGCAGTGATTTTGGAGCCCAAGAAAATAAAGCCTGCACTGTTTCCATTGTTTCCCCATCTATTTGCCATGAAGTGATGGGACCGGATACCATGATCTGAGTTTTCTGAATGTTGAGTTTTAAGCCAGCTTTTTCTGCGTCTCTGCAGTGAGGATAATCACAGTGTTTACTCCTGTAGGGCTGTGGGGAGGCTGTTGGGGAACATCTGAAAGCAATGTTGGGTATGCACACTTTCAACTTCAGGAACCACGTCAAGGAGAGATCTGGGTTCCCCCTCCGACCAACGCCCCTAATTTCTGGTCTTCGCTGTCCCAGGTGGTGGGACTCATCCCCTGCTGGTTCCCTACGACACGCTCACGGCCAAGGAGAAGGCACGAGATCGGGAGAAGGCCCAGGAGCTGTTGAAGTTCCTGCAGATGAACGGCTACGCGGTCACCAGGCAAGAGGGCTGGAAGCCGGGTCGGGGAGCGGTAGGGATTACGCGCGGAACCCCAGCAGAAACTGGGAGAGGCGGATCCTAAATAGCGGAGGCGGAGCCAGAGAGAGGAAGCTGATAGGGTGGGGCTGGGGCGGGGTCAGAGGGGTGTGGCCTGTGGGCGGAGGCAGGGCCAGAGGGGAGTCGTCTAAGAAGGGTGGGGCCTGGGAAACGAAGGTGGGTCCTGGAGGAGTCCAGGGGAAACTGGAAAGAGGCGGGAAATACCGTTGATCTGGGTCTGAGCTGACCCCTCGCTCCGCCTGCACGCAGAGGTCTTAAGGACATGGAACTGGACACGTCTTCCATTGAGAAACGGTTCGCCTTCGGCTTCCTGCAGCAGTTGCTGCGCTGGATGGACATATCTCAGGAGTTTATCGCCCACCTGGGTACGAAGAATTCCCTCCCTGTGCCCGCCTTAGCTGCAGTTTCATCCAAGGACCCAGTTCATGCATTTCTGTCTCCGTCCCCGCGCCCTCCCCGTTTAGTCATTGAGCTAGACATTGTTCTAGGGATTGAGAATAGGACGATGAACAAGATAAAGATCCCTGTCCTTCGGCAATTTACATTCCCGTGATGGATACATTCCCGCGGTGGATTCAGACAATTAACGTTGGAAATAACGTGATCACTTAGTGTGTTAGAAAGTGATTAGTGTTACGGGGAGAGGACTACACCAGAGCCAGGTAAAGAGGGCTGGGAGTGTGGGCCGGTTGTAATTGTAAATAGAATATTCCAGGAAGCTAGGGAGAGCGCTACTTGGTCATCAGGAGAGAGTAAATTAGGCAGAGGGTCAGCCCATGCAGAGATTGCAGATGTGTTAGGAGGTGTGTGCGGCTGAAGCAGAGTGGGGTGGGTGGGGTGGTGGGGAGAATGAGAGGAAATGGGGTCAGAAAGGTGACAGGCAGATCACACCAGGCTTTGTGCCATGGTTAGGACTGTGGCTTGTTACTCTGAGTGAGATGGTGCCCTGTGAGCAGTCTAAGCAGGAGAGGACCCTGGTCTGCCTTGGGTGTTCACAGGCTCCCTCTGACTGCCTGTGGGGGGTCAGGAGCAAAAGAGAATTAGAACTCGGAGATTCTGGGCCTAGTTTGAAGGCTGAGCCTGTTGAGATGTCTTGCAGATGCCTCTTATATGTCACTAAGAGTCACAAGTGGGGCCCCTGTAATCCCAGCTTCCCCCAGAGAGCCACCCCAGGACCCCCAAATTCCCTTCAGCTAAGTGAAAGGCCCAGCAGGATTCACTCACACATCTCACCCCAAATCCCATGCAAGTGGGATCCCTGTGCTGCACACCCTCCTGGAAATTCCCTTTCCTCCCGAACCTCAGTTTCCTCATCTGTGAAATGGGGATTCTGTTCACTGTAAACAGCAGTGGTTCTGTCCCTTATTTGCTAAGTGACTCGAGGTGCTAAGCTGTTGCACCTCAATTTCCTCATCTGTAAAATGGGGTCAAAGGACCAGCCAGGCCTCCCGTGTTGGGAGGAGATTTTACAAGGACTTTTCTCACAGTGTCAGAGACATAGCAAGTGTTTAGTAATTAAGCGTTATTTTATTATGATTTTAGTAGTAGTATTTTAATAATATGAATTATTATTATCACTATGATGATGATGATTGAAACGGATTTCTACTTTAAAGTTAAATCTAGGGGACTTCCCTGGCAGTCTAGTGGTTAAGACTCCATGCTTCCAGTGCAGGGGGCACGAGTTTAATCCTGGTCGGGGAACTACGATGCCACATCCCATGCACTGCAGCCAAAAACAGGCTAAATTTAGCTTTTAAAATTTCCCCTCCTCACCTATCACAAATTCTTTTCTTCCTGTCTCCACTGACTTCTTTTTTCATTCATTCATTCCATATTTACTCAGTGCCAGGTGAGGAGGGGGAATGGCCTTACCCCATTCCAGTTTGTCCTCCTCTCCATTTTCAGCATCAGGAAGGGATTGATCAAGGAGTTGGGATCAGATGAAAACAGGGAAGAGAGGTTTACCTCAAAGCCGACAGCAGTGACTTCATACCAGGAGCTTATCTCCTGTCATACCGTCAGTCTGCCCCATCAGAAAACCCTGAGTTCCCTAGACTTGAAGCCACCATGACCCCTATTTGCCTTCCCCCACCAGAGGCCGTGGTCAGCAGTGGACGAGTGGAAAAGTCCCCTCACGAACAGGAGATTAAATTCTTTGCCAAGGTGAGAGGTGGCCACAGAAGCTGAAGGAGGCTGGGGACTGGTGGGCTTTCCTCGCCCTCCACCCAATCCCCTTTGTCTCTTCCCCATGCCCCCAGATCCTGCTCCCTTTGATCAACCAGTACTTCACCAACCACTGCCTCTATTTCCTGTCCACCCCAGCCAAAGTGCTGGGCAGTGGTGGCCACGCCTCCAACAAGGAGAAGGAAATGATCACCAGGTGCGCCCCCCCCCCCCCGGGACTTCTGACTCAGACCCTGACCTCATGGCGTTGTAATCCTGGGTCTTTTTCTCCCAACCTTGGACTTTAAAGGCTCTGTCCTGGGTGCTGGGCACTGATCAGTCTACCTGCAGAGGTGATTGAAGGGCTAGGGTGACAGACTGTCCCGGTGTGCCCCCCAGGATACGGGACTTTCAAGCAGACTGGGATGAATCGGTCATCCTATCAGAAAGGCAGATCAGCCTCCCCACCCCCAGCATCCCGACTACTGCTTGCGACTCTCTAGCTGGTTCATCTCTCTGCCCCTGCCCATCCCTCTGTCTCCTTCATTTTCTCCCCCATCGTCCTTTCTCCTCCTGGCTCTGTCCCTCCCTCCCTGTCTCCCCTTTCTCTCCTCCTCTAATTGTGTCCTCTGCTTGTCCTCGCTCCCCGTTTCCCCTGTCCTGTTCCTTTCTCTTTCTTCAGCCTCTTCTGCAAGCTTGCGGCTCTTGTCCGTCACCGAGTCTCTCTCTTTGGTGAGTAGGTCTGCTCCCCAAGCCCTTCTCCCCAATCTTCCCTCTCTTCACCTCTTCACCACCTCACCCTGAAGAGATATGGCCCAGGTTCATGCCTTAATCTGAACAACCTTCACTGTTCTTCCTCTGGACTTGGACATGGAGTGGGTAGTCCTGGGGATGGGACAGTGACTGGGAGAGTCCTGGGTTCTGCCACCTTGGAGTTCCCAGACTCCTCACCAGACAGTGATGGCCCAGAGGTCAGGGCTGGGGTGCGGGAGGGACCAGCAGGAGGTCACGGGATGAGGAAAGGACAGGGGCCTATGGAGTGGGGGCGGGGTGGGTGGAGAGAGATGAGTTGAGGTGGGTGAAGAGGGAGGTGCTGTCGTCATAACCCTTCCTTCACCCAGGCCCACCTTGCTCCCCCAGGCACGGATGCCCCAGCTGTGGTCAACTGTCTTCACATCCTGGCACGTTCCCTGGATGCCAGGTGGGGCTATGGGTCACAGTGCCCACTCCCATTCTACTCCCGCCCCCCGCCGCCCCCAGCGCCTGTTCTCCTGGACTCTCTGCAGTCTCGAATCTCAGACTGCAGAATGCCTCCTCTTCCCTCCTAGGACCGTGATGAAGTCTGGCCCCGAGATCGTGAAGGCTGGCCTCCGTTCCTTCTTTGAGAGTGCCTCGGAGGACATTGAGAAGATGGTGGAGAACCTGCGGCTCGGCAAGGTGTCACAGGCGCGCACGCAGGTGAAGGGCGTGGGCCAGAACCTCACCTATACCACCGTGGCCCTGCTGCCGGTCCTCACCACCCTCTTCCAGCACATCGCCCAGCATCAGTTCGGAGACGATGTTATCCGTAAGGGCTACTGATCCCAGGGGCTAGGGTGGGGCTGGGGGGTGTCAGTTCCACCAACACCATCCATCCCAGTGTGCCTGGTAGAGTGTTTCAGTGTTACATTTATTGAGAGGTTTCATTGCTGTAAGCAAAGTGCGCATTCGGTTCAGTAAATTGGTAGGGAACAGAATGAGTTAATCAGAATATTCATTCCACAGATCTAACAAAAGACCCTCCTTCACTGTAGCTTAAGCAAGTTATATTTCTTTTAAAAAACATATTTACTTATTTATTTACTTTTGGCTGTATTGGCTTCCCAGGGGGCGCTAGTGGTAAAGAATCCACTTGCCAATGCAGGAGACATAAGAGACGCGGGTTCGATCCCTGGGTCGGGAAGATCCCCTGGAGGAGGGCATGGCAACCCACTCCAGTATTCTTGCCTGAAGGGTCCCATGGACAGAGGAGCGTGGCAGGCTGCAGTCCGTAGGGTCACAAGGGGTCAGACACGACTGAAACAGCTTAGCACACACATGCACATTGGGTCTTCATTGCAGCACATGGGCTTCTCTCTAGGTGAGGTGCTCGGGCTTAGCTGTCCCTTTGTTTTACCTTTAAGTTTGAGTGTAGCTTCCCAGGTGGCTCGGCGGTAAAGAATCTGCCTGCCAGTGTAGGAGACGTGGGTTCGATTCCTGGGTTGGGAAGATCCCCTGGAGAAGGAAATGGCAACCCACTCCAGTATTTTTGCCTGAAGAATCCCATGGGCAGAGGAGCCTGGTGGGTTACAGTCCATGGGGTTGCCAAAGAGTTGGACATGACTGAGCGACTAAACCACCACCGCTTATGATGACGGTATCTCCAGACTTTGTGTTGAGCTCTTGAATATGAGCTGCACACACGGTGACACCTCATCCCTAAATAGCCAGCCTGCAACACCTGGATGTTGCAGAACCTTTCCTCCTGTGACCACAACTCCAGCATCACTCTTAACCTGACTATGGTTAGATTTCCCCATTACCCTCAAAATGCCTTTGATTTGTTTTTTAATTCAGAATCCAGCGAGGTTTCTCTCACTGCGTTTGGTTGTCACGTCTCTGTCGCCTCTTTTCAATCTAGAACAGTTCCCCTGCCCCCTCATGACATTTAGGAAGTTGATGAGATTCTTAACCTGGCCTCCTGGGGAGTGTGTTGAAGTCAGGATTGGATGTCTGTTTGCATATTCTGGAGACAGTGTCCAGCATTATCATCAAAGAGATCCATGACCCTTCTCCAAGGAAAGAAAAACTAGCCTTTATTGAATGTCTGCTGTGTGCCCTGTCCCAATTGCTTTCCGAGTATTAACTATTAATATTAATTATAATTATATTAATTAAGTATTATAATTAATAATATTTTCCGAGTATTGTTTAATCTTCACAGCAACTCCGTAAGGAAAATACTATATACACATTTTACAGAGAGGGAAACTGAGGCCAAAACTAGTAAATTGCAGGCTGGCTCTACAGCCCCTGCTCTTCCTCTGTCATTTGAAGACAAGGGAGGGGGTTAGGGGAGGACCGGGCTAACCCTAACCCCACCCTTCCTCCCCCACTCAGTGGATGACGTCCAGGTCTCTTGCTACCGAACGCTGTGCAGTATCTACTCTTTGGGGACCACCAGGAACCCTTACGTGGAAAAGTAAGGAGAGAGATAGTTTGGGGCTGGGGTGGGGACTATCGGGGCTCAGGGACGTGAGGGCTCAGGAGAAGATGGGAGTGAGTGAAAAGCTGGGAGATGGTTTGTCTTCAGAAGACATGCACACGGTGGCAACTGCAGTTCCTCAGTGTGGCCACGTGAGGGCGCTCAGAGGAAGGCCAGTGAAGGTGGTCACAGGCCCTTGGCACAAGGATGCTAGGTTGTTCTCCGCTGGAAGGGGGCCCGCAGTAACTCTGGTGGCCCACAGCAGCCAGGCATGCTGGGGGGAACTGGAGAGGGCGGCTGGCAGTGCCCAAATGGGCTCTCCTGAGCCCAGATCACCGATGGAGCAAGAGGACATTCAGGAAACCCAGGGAAATGGCTACATCGGTGGCCACTGGTGAATGGCAGCTCTGCTCCTAAGGGTTCTGGGAGAGGCATGTCTGTGGAGGACGGGACTGGGATCCAGGACTGGGCAGAGGGGGCTTGGAAGCTAAGTACAGCCTGCTCTTCCAGGTTGCGGCCAGCCCTGGGAGAGTGCCTGGCCCGCCTGGCAGCAGCCATGCCAGTGGCGTTCCTGGAGCCACAGCTGAATGAATACAACGCCTGCTCAGTGTACACCACCAAGTCTCCCCGGGAGCGGGCCAGTAAGTGGGGTGGGGCTGGGGCGGCTAGCAAGGGTTGTCTTCCGCCCACACGGGGTCCAAGGAGACCCATTGTGAAGGTAGTGGGGTCCAGTCTGGGCCCTGAGGTGTTGAGGACTCCCCGGCTTGCAGGTGCTTCAGATTGGGGAACCCCAGAGTTTATGGGGACACCAGTTGGTAGTATGGACACTGAGGTTGGGGCATGAGGAGTTGGCATGCCCTGACCCCCACCCTGTACCCCAGTCCTGGGGCTCCCCAGCAGTGTGGAGGAGATGTGTCCCGACATCCCTGTGCTGGAGCGGCTCATGGCCGACATCGGGGGGCTGGCTGAGTCAGGCGCCCGCTACACGGAGATGCCGCACGTCATCGAGATCACGCTGCCCATGCTGTGCAGTTACCTGCCCCGCTGGTGGGAGCGCGGGCCCGAGGCACCCCCGCCCGCCCTACCTGCCGGGGCCCCTCCACCCTGCACAGCCGTCACCTCCGACCACCTCAACTCGCTGCTGGGGAACATCCTGCGAATCATCGTCAACAACCTGGGCATTGATGAGGCCACCTGGATGAAGCGGCTGGCTGGTGGGTCTGGCGAGCGTGCAGGTCCAGAGAACTGGGGCCAGTGTCCTGGGACTCGGGTCTCTGGATCTCACGGAGATCTCAGGGTCTGTGGTTTTCTGGGATGGGGAGGAGTCAGATCTCAGTTTTCTCAGGATCACAAGGCCAGAGATCATTCCCGGGAGCCTGAATCTCAGGGTCATAGAGTCCGAGATGGATGCATGGATCCTAGGAATCTTCCAGGCTGAATTTGGAATTTCTGGAGCCTTGGAAAGGGTTAGGAGCTGAGTCAGAAGGCTGAGTTCCTTATGCAAAGGGTCAGAGAACCAGGTCAAACATGGGGGTCCCTGATATGGACATTTAGGGTTCTGAGTCCAAGGTCAAGAAATGGGATTCCTGGTTCATGAGTTCCATGTCAGGGGTTGAGTTTGGGATCAGGGCCAAGCTAGAGATCAGAGCTGGGGTCAGAGGCCAGAGTCAGAGGCCAGAGAAGGTAAGAAGCCAGAGGTGTTGGTCAGAAATCATGTGGTGAGCTCCATCTGGGTATAGACCAGGTCAGAGGTTAAAGACTGGAGTGAGATGTCATGGGCTAGGATAGGGTATCAGGTTAGGATTCACTTGTTGGGGTCAGAGGTCAAGGACCTGTGTCAGGCTAGAGGGTCACAGTTTCAGGTCAAAGGTTATGGTGGGTGGGATGAAGATTCAGGAGCTATGTCAGAGGTCACAGTCTGAGGTCAGGCATGGGAGCGTAAGCCGATACTGGGGTCACACATGAGGGTCAGGCTGGGTTCAATGTTAGTTTCTAGGTCAGAGGTACAGGTTGGAAGTCAGGGATGGGAACAGAGGTCAGGGGTGAGATCAGAGGTCGTAGATAAGATGCTGGAGTCAGCAGCCCATGCGCCCCGTCTGCTCCTGCAGTGTTTGCCCAGCCCATCGTGAGCCGGGCCCGGCCAGAGCTCCTGCACTCTCACTTCATCCCCACCATCGGGCGGCTGCGCAAACGGGCGGGAAAGGTGGTGGCTGAGGAGGAGCAGCTGCGCCTGGAGGCCAAGGCAGAGGCCGAGGAGGGCGAGCTCCTGGTGCGGGATGAGTTCTCTGTGCTCTGCCGGGATCTGTACGCCCTCTACCCGCTGCTCATCCGCTACGTGGACAACAACAGGTTAGCATGTCCCCAGCTGTCCCCCACACACCCCCAGCCTGGCCTCTGGCTTCCCTGGACTCCTTCTGACCTCTGGCCTCCGACTTGCTATATACTTGCAATTCCCACTTCATCCCTCCCCACATCTTGACCCCCAGCCCCTGTTGCTTATGGACCAATAGAAGCCAGCCTGTGTTCGCTCCCCTTCTGCTCCTTTAAACCTCCTGAATCTGAGGCCCTGTGAAGGTTGCAGTGTTAGCCAGAAGGAGCCGTATTTCCGTCCGTCACTGGTCTCCATCCAGACCTCGCCAGCCTAATTTGCCCCAGAAACATGAGTCTTTGTAAAGGGCAAGCTCAGATATCAATCAGTTGCTAAAATATCTCCCTGAAATCAGAGGTACCATTTAAAGTATTATGAAGTCTTAGGTGCAGCCAGATCTAGGGCTTGAACAAGTTTCAACTCCAAGTTCCATCTTGGTTGGAAAAGATGGTAAGGTTGTACCAGGGCTTTGTAAGAAAGGGTTCATGGATTGATTAGCTATGTCTGTCCTGGGAGCCTAAGCACATAGTAGTATGCATGCTCTATATATCCTTGCGCGCTCATCTTTGTGGACGTGAATGAGTCTTGCTGCAGGATAGATTCCTACGAGTAGGAGTGCTGGGTCGAAAACTTTGGACAAGTAAAGCGAGGTATATTCAGCACAGTGTGAAACTGAACAGATTGTTGAAGCATGAATCTCACAAACGTCAGGTTAAATGAAAGAAACCAGAAAATTTTAAATAGAGTACCTATCATATCATCTTTTTATGTAACGTTCAAGAACAAAGATAATTCATGGTTTAGAAGCCAGGATAAGGATATCTTTCAAGAAGAGGATGGGGGCACAAGGTTACTTCTGGGGACTGGAAGTGTTCTTTAAAAAAAAATTAGTTTGTTTATTTATTTGGGTGTGCTGGTCATAGTTGTGGCATATGGGATCTAGTTCCCTGACCAGGGATTGAACCCAGGCCCTCTGCATTGGGAGCATGGAGTCTTAGCCACTGGACCACCAGGCAAGTCCCTAGAAATGTTCTATTTCTTGACTTGGGTGGTGGTTACCCAAACCAAGTGTGTTCACTGGACACTTTATACATATGTTATACTTCAATAAAAAAGGTTAGAGACAGAAAAAAATTTTCAGAAATTGTCATTTATAATTTTTAAATCATCTGAATGGCTAGATTACCCTAGAAAGCTCTCGCTCTCCCATTCGAGTCTCTGGGTGCCCTCCCCTGAGATGTCTCCCTGCTGCCCCCTTCCCTGGGGGTCCCTGCCCTCATCCCTCACCAGCCCCTTCCCCTGCCTGCCCAGGGCACACTGGCTGACCGAGCCCAACCCCAGCGCGGAAGAGCTGTTCAGGATGGTGGGCGAGATCTTCATCTACTGGTCCAAGTCCCACGTGAGTCCCCACCCACCCGCCCCTCCTCTCTGGAACCCGAGCAGCTGCCGCCCAAAGAGGCCCTCCCCAACCCTGTCTGATCCCCAACACCGCCTCCCCCACCAGAACTTTAAGCGTGAGGAGCAGAACTTTGTGGTCCAGAATGAGATCAACAACATGTCATTTCTGACGGCCGACAACAAGAGCAAAATGGCCAAGGTGGGTACTTTGCTCTGGGAGGAGGACTTAGCCGGGAGGGAAGGGAGAACAGCCTCGGGCTTCCTAGCTGACCCCTCCTCACCCTGCCCACCCTCCTTGGTCACGTTCCCTGAAGCGCTCACAGCAGCTCCTTCCCCATCCCCCTTCCTTCCCACCTCCCCCTTCTCTCAGCTCCATCCCCTTCCTCCTGTTTTTTTCCTTCCTCCCCCATTTCCCTCTTCTTTCTCCATCTCCTCCCTCCTCCCTACCTGCTTTCTCCTCCCCATCACCCAGCACCTCATCTGACTCCATCCTCCCCACCTCCCTCTTCTACCCCAATTTCCTCCTCTCACCTCTCCCACTTCTTTCCTCCTTTTCCTTTATTCCACATCCCCACCTCCTTCCCTCTCCCCTTAGCCTTCCCTGAACTGCCCTCTAAAGGGCAAGGTCAAAAGGACAAACCCACCACCCTCAGCAAGGTCTGGAGTTCCCCGGCTGGGGGATACACGTCAGGGTGGGGCAGGGGAGCTGGGGTAGGGCAGACTTGGAGGGGCCCTCGGGTTCTTGGAGGGACTGGGGTAACACTTCTTATCTCTGTCTGCACCCTGATGCAGCAGACTGGAGATGTACAGGTCAGCCCCACGTCTGGGACCTTCTGCATGGCTCTTGGCTAATACCCTCTACACACCCGCCCCCAAACCCAGCCTCTGCTTTGCCTCCAGAAAACCCTTCCCTTGTTCCTTGCCTCTCAGCCTTGGCTTTCAGCCCCATCCTCTTTCTCTTACTCCACCCCTCCTCCCACTAACCGTTCCCTTCCCAATCCTCAACTTTTGGTAGGGTTTTTTTTTTTTTTAACTTTTATTAAAAATAAAAATAAAAAACTCTCCTCTCAGCTTTCCCCAAAGCTTCAAAGCATTGTGGACTGAGGTTCCAGGGAATGGGAATGGGGGTGCAAAAGGCACGTGCATGGTTGGGTTTAAGGCCTGGACTTGGGAATTAGACTGACTCAGGTTAGAATCCTGATTCTTGGCAGTGTGACGTTGGTCAAGTGTCTTACCCTTTTGAGCTTTAGAAGGCATCTGGTCGGTGGCCCCGGCCCCAGAGCTCTGTGAGGACCCAGTGAGACGCCGCATGTGCTGGCACACGGGTCACACTCTGTATCACGAGCTGGCGTGGATGTGGCTCTGGCTGAAGCTTGCCACCGGGGCTTTTCATTGGCATGACTGGGGTGGCCCTGGCCGTGGGTCTGCCCCCGAGGCTCCAGAACACGGCTGTGGGACTCTGTGCCCCGTGTTTCTGCTTCCAGATCTTTCTGGACCTGTCTTCTCTCTTGTATCTTCTGTCTTCCTGTCTCCTTGTTCATCTTAGTCTCTCAGTCTCTCTCTCGATCTCTTTCTTTCCACTTCTCTTGTCTCTTGGGACTCTTCCCTGTTCTACATCTTCATTTCATTCTCGGGAACTCTGTCTGGGGCTCTGAGGTGGGGGTTGTAGGTGTATTGTAGGGGCAGGAGGGGTGTCCTAGTGAAAGCTCTGAGGGGATTCTGGGAGAAGAATCCAGAGGTTGTGGAAGCCTGGAATTGGGGGAAATCTGGAAGGATTTGGGATAGAAGCTGGGAATCTGGGATAGAAGCTTTGGTCTGTGAGACTCTGGGGTCAGGGCTCAGGGTCTGAAATGAAAGATCAGCAAGGTCTGGGGTGCAAACTGAGGTGGGCTCTGGAATCAGGGAGGGTCTGCCTAACATTCAGGTGAGGGGCTGGAGTGTGGACAGTGGTGGCAGGTTGGGGCTGGGGCAGAGGCCAGGCTGGGACTCAAACTGGCACTGAGCCCCGTGTTCCCGCAGTCGGGTGGCTCAGACCAGGAACGCACCAAGAAGAGGCGCCGGGGTGACCGGTACTCCGTGCAGACGTCGCTGATTGTGGCCACGCTCAAGAAGATGCTGCCCATCGGCCTGAACATGTGTGCCCCCACTGACCAGGAGCTCATCACACTGGCCAAGACCCGCTATGCCCTGGTGCCTGCTCAGCCCCTTTCTGGGAACTGCCAGGGTCCAACTCAGCACCCTACTGAGCCCCACTCAGCACCCCACTCAGCACCCCTACTAAACCCCCACGATCCTCCAGGGGCCCTCCCTAGGACCCTCCGGAGTCCTTCTCCAGGACCCTGAGGGCTCACTGGGTCCTCTAGAATGCCCTGAACCTTCCCACAGGATGCTGAGGGCCCCACTTGGGATGTTGTCAGAGCTCTGGATCCTAAGGACCCTAACTGGGACCCCACTGGAACCCAGGAAGGCCACTAAGACCCCCCCTAGGACTCAAAGACCACATCAAACCTTCAGGAACCCCACTGAACACCAATCCCACCTCTGCCAAACTTGCTAGAATCCTGAGGATCCCACCTGAGATGCATTAAGCCCCCTTGAGACTCCTCCAAGTCCTCTGCCAGGACCTGCCCAAGTCCCTTGGGACCCACAGAGCCCCTCATGATCCCACTGGCCCTCCTCTGAACCTTTGGATTCCCACTGGGCTCTCCACCTCACTCTCTCTTTTCCTCAGGACCCTGTGGATCTCTCCCCTTGGAGTCTGTTAACACCCAACTGAGCCTCAAAGACTCTTAGGGGCCCAGTGAGCACCCTGTGACCCTAAGTAGCCCCCAGGATCCTAATGACTTCTTCCCTAGGGTCAGAGAGAGACTGAGACCCCTTCTAAGCCCTCTGGGACCCCAAAGAGGCTCCTGGGGCCCCTTTTATCCATTATATGGGAACTCCCCCCTAGATCCTTTTCAGCCTCAGGGACCCAAGAAGTCCTCCCAGGATCCTGCCCCAAGACCCTTGGAACCTCCCCCAGGACCCTGCTAAGCACCCTGAGGATCTACTAATCCCCAGGACCCTGAAGACCACTGATTCTCCACCGATGTCACAAGCATTCCCTTTCCCAGAACCCTAAAGCCGCCTTCCCTCAGGACCTCAAGCTTTTCCTAGGACCTGTTGAGGCCTGCTGGACCTGTTGAGGCCTGCTGAAATCCCAAAGAGCCCTCCTGGGCCCTTCTGACCCCTTAACTTGGTTCTTGAGCACCCCCTCTCCTGGGATCCTAAAGAACCCCTACCCTACTGATCCTTCCTTTAGTCTCTGTGTGAACCCCACCAGTGACAAGTGATTTGCCTGACCCCCTTGACCTCTGATGACCTTGCTGTCTCATAATCCCCCTCACCTACCTCTGATTTTCAAAAACTCCCTGCTCATCTCCCACTTACTCCCAGCCCCACTCTGACCCTCTTCTGACCTCCTTTTCTGACCTTTGAGGATATCTTCATGTCAACCCCTACCTCCTCTCATACCCCGACGAGGCCCCTCTAATCCTAATTCTTCAAGGTGCCTTCAGTGGCCGCTCGGACTCCTCTCTGGCCATTCCTGACCTCTGGATCCTTTTCATTTCTCTTGAATCCTCTCTTGGATCTTGGGGTGGTGGGGCTAGAGGGGAGAGGGTTGTAGGACAAGGAGGATGCTGGGCCCTCCGGAGTGACCCAACCTGGCTTGTCTCTCCAGAAAGACACAGATGAGGAGGTCCGGGAATATCTGCAAAACAACCTTCACCTTCAGGGAAAGGTACGCCTCTGCCTCCTGTTTGCAACTGAAAGGGGCGCGTCAGGATAATAGCAACAGCCACAGCCAGCTTTTGAGCCCTTACATCGGTGCCAGGCATCGAAAGAAGGACCTTAACTCGTACTCAATCCCTCAGTGAATCATCATGGCATTGAATCGTGGGGCGGGGGCGGGGCCCTCCGAGAAGCCCGGCTGAGGGAGGAGGGAGGGGGCAGGGGAGAGGCCTCATGCCGGACGATCTTCCTCCTCTCAGGTCGAAGGCTCCCCTTCTCTGCGCTGGCAGATGGCCCTGTATCGGGGCCTCCCGGGCCGCGAGGAGGACGCTGACGATCCGGAGAAAATCGTGCGCAGAGTCCAGGAAGTGTCCGCCGTGCTCTACCATTTGGAGCAGGTGTCTTACTGCTGAGTGGTCAAAACTTGGTCTCTGGGCGGGGCCTGGGGCGGGCCTTGAGCCTGTGGGTGAACCGCGGGCCTCTGGGCGGGGCAAGGGGCGGGTCTTGAATCTTCTGTAGGTGATGGGCCTTGAATTTTACAACGAGACTTAGAATGGAGGCTTTGATGTGGGAATCAGACCTGGCGCGCAATCTTGGGCCTAGGGACAGCGCTGGGGCAGAACTTTGGGTCTGAGAGTCAGGCCCGGTGGAGACGCCTTGACTCTGTGGGCAAGACCTTGGGCGGGTCTTGAGATTGGGGCGGGGCCTAAGGGGGCGGTCCTGAGTCTGTGGGCGGGGCCTATGAGGGAAATAATTGGTCTGCAAGCCGAGAATAGGTCAGAACTTTGACTCTATTGGCGGAGCCAGGGTGTTCCTTCGGCCCTGTGAATCGTCCTGAATTTGGACTGGGCACAGATGGGCATTTTCACTCGGAGCTGGAAGTGGGAATCAGACCAGGGGCAGAATCTGGAGCCATGATACATAATCCCGCCATCAGATCGAGCACCCTTACAAGTCCAAGAAGGCCGTGTGGCACAAGCTCTTGTCGAAGCAGCGCCGGAGGGCAGTCGTCGCCTGTTTCCGCATGACCCCCCTGTACAACCTGCCCACGTAAGACACCCTGCCTCCAGTGGAGGAAGGGAGCCTAAGCCTCCTTGGAGAATGGGTGGGTGAGGAGGAGAGAGGATGGGGTGCACACCCAGTGGGGTCTTGTGGAATGGTTAGGGGAGGCAGAATGGTTAGCGGAGGCGGTGCTAGGGACATGCATGGGGAAATCTGGCTGACGCCTCAGATCTTCCCCTGCCAAGGCACCGGGCCTGTAATATGTTTCTGGAGAGCTACAAGGCGGCGTGGATCCTGACGGAAGACCACAGTTTTGAGGACCGCATGATAGATGACCTTTCAGTGAGCTGGGGCCTGCCTGGGAGTGTGGGGGCAGATGGGTAGGGCTGGGGTCCACCTCCAGGGGTCACCCTTCACACTGAGCGGTGTGGGAGCAGGGGCCCCTGGCTTGGGCAGAACCAGGGGAGGGTGCAGGATGTGGGAGAAGAGAATAAAAACAGTGTAGCAGGGCTTATATGGGAGACAGATGGGGACTCTGGAAGCCCCTCCCCAAAGCCCCACTCCTCCCTCCAGAAAGCTGGGGAGCAGGAGGAGGAGGAGGAGGAAGTGGAGGAGAAGAAGCCAGACCCCCTGCACCAGCTGGTCCTGCACTTCAGCCGCACCGCCCTGACTGAAAAGAGGTGAGACCCTTCCTGGATCCCCAAGAGGGACCCACTACCTCTCCCCACCCCAGTCCTTGCTCCTCAAGAGAGAACCTGTGTGTCCTGGGAAGGGGGTACATCCACAGCTGATCTTTTAATGTCATTTAACTGGGACAGGCAGAGTCGCCTTGTACCACTGTGCAGACTGGGCACTTCACAGGGGCATCTCTTCTGAAGGGTTCACATCACACACAGTATCAGTCTAGGCTTATTCTAGAAGAAAATGTCTTGTTCACATAAAATCAGTATATTGCGGTCTATTATACTAGTGAGGTCAGTATACTGTGATGCATTTCCAACAGATGGCAGTGAGGAACAGGGCACTTCTAATTCAGACAAAAGCTTCATATGGGCCAATGGCAGTCTTGGGAATAAATAGCAGTAATAAGGGCACTGCTGCTAACGGTAACAACAGGTAGTATTTATCAAATGCTTTTCATGTGTCAGGCGTCATGTTAAAACACTTGACGGTGAGATCCTCTCACTTCATCTTCACACTATGAGATAGATATTATTATCAACTTTGTGTGTGTGGATGAGGAAATGAGGCACAGAGATTTGTTTTTCTCATGGAACACCAAATCAGGAGATAGAGAGTCCTGGGCTGGGCAGTGGCATAGTGACAGAGACCCAGGCTCAATCAGGATTTCCGCCCTGCCATTCTAAGCTGTTGCCTCACAGCTACAAAATAGATGCGGAACCTCCAGACATCATGACTACATGTCAGACAGGAAGGAGAAAGGCTTTCCTCTAAGGAAAACCCAAATCTCTTTAGCCAAGGAACGCTCTCCATAGTGGGCTTAAGCACATGGCCCATTTGGCTAGAATTCTGACATCAGGCCACCACCAGCTGTGAGGGAGACTGGAAAGCCGAGTGTTCTGTTTTCTATTCTCTGGGGAAGCAGTGACTCTGGAGTTAGACTCTTCAGGTTTGAATTCCAGTATAGACTTTGTGACATTGGCCAAGAAAATTATTGGTGCCTCAGCTTCCTCATCTGTATAATGGGACTAGTCATATAGTTGACCCTTGAACAATGCAGGGGTTAGGGGCACTGATGCTGAAGCTGAAGCTCCAATACTCTGACCACTTGATGTGAAGAGCCGACTCATTGGAAAAGACCATGATATGGGAAAGATTGAAGACAAAAGGAGAAGGGGGCGGCAAGGATGAGATGGCTAAACAGCATCACCGACTCGATGGACATGAATTTGAGCAAACTCCAGGAGATAGTGAAGGACAGGGAAGCCTGGTGTGCTGCAGTCCATGGGGTCTCTTAAGAATCGGACACAACTTAGTGGCTGAACAACAACAAAGGGGAACTAACCCTTCACACATTTAAAAATTCATGTATAACCTTATAGGTGGCCCTCCATATCCATGGTTCTCCATCCATGGATTCAACCAACCATGGATCATGTAATACTGTAGTAGTATTTATTGAGGGGAAAAGACCCCACATATAAGTGGACTCATGCAGTTCAAACCTGTGTTGTTCAAAGGTCAACTCTATATCTACTTAGTTGGATTATTATGAGAATTAATGTTATTATGTACCAACACTTAGAATAGAGACCAACCTAGAGTAAACTCAATGGGTGTTGGCCATTACTTCTGCTATCATTAGTATTATAGAGGAGACGCAAGGAAGTGGTTAATCATAGTTGTCAGGTGAGCCAACCAGTTGTCAGGTGGCAAGATAGCCCCAGAAGCTCCAGGGTTCCATCACACCATCACAACAATCCCAGTGGAAAAGGAGCACTTCTATCAATAGCTTCAGCAAAACTCCCAGAATGAATTCCATTGGACCAGCATGGATCACATGACCATCTCTTACTTTTTATGTAGGCAAGCAGATAGAAGGTAGCAATTGGCTCAGCCTTGATCACATGCCCAGTCTGGCAATGGCGAGCCTACACCATTGGCACCATACAGCCTGAGCATGGGGAGGACTGACTTTCCAGGGGAAATCTGGAGGTGCTTATAAGATGGAGTTCCTCCATACTGGGTCCTGACTGTCTCCCCACTTACTTCCTCAGCAAACTGGATGAAGATTACTTGTATATAGCGTATGCTGATATCATGGCTAAGGTGAGGCCCTGCCCCCATCTAGGGCAGGTTCCCTTCCCTCCTTCGCCCCCCCGCCCCAGCTGCAATGCCTGTCCACTGAAAGGGCTGGGACTGGACTGGGGTATCTTTTCTGTTCACCATCATCTCTAACTGATGCCCCATCCCCAGAGCTGCCACCTGGAGGAAGGAGGGGAGAATGGCGAAGCTGAAGAAGAGGAGGTTGAGGTTTCCTTCGAGGTAGGTAGGATCAAGTAGTCCCAGAAGAAAAGGGCGGGGAACCCTGACTCCATCATCCCCCATTCATTCAGCGTGTGTTCACAGAGCAATGCTGTGGGCCCAGCCCTGGGCTGGGTGATGTTGGGTACACAGCCGTGACCAAGCCAGTCCACTGGGGAGACAGCTACATCAGGCAGACAATAACAGCATCGAGTATCCATGGTGGTGATGAGGGGAGCTAGGCAAAATGGTCCTGGCACGAAGAAGGAGGCACAAGCAGTGGGGTCAGGGTGGGAGAAACCAGGGAAGTTCAGGGGGTCATGGGGACCGTGGGGAGACACCTGATCCAGCCTCGGGGGGAGGGCTTCAGGGAGGGCTTCTCAGAGGAAGGGATGTCCACAGAGAAGGATAAAAGAAATGTGCCGGTTGAAGAAAAAAGAGGAAAGTGTTCCAGGTAGGGGCACAGCATAAGCAAAGGCCAGACAGTGAGAAAACAGCAAATGCAATGAGCTCATCCTTTCATTCATTAAGGTGATCAGCAAGCATTTCCCCAAGTTTCTCAACCTTTTTTGTGTCAGGGTCCCCTTGGGCATCTGGCGAATCTTTTCTTAGGATCATGTATTTATGTTTAGAAAATATTTATTTGGCTGCATTGTGTGTTAGTTGTGGCTTGAGGGATCTTTGTTGGGTCATGTAGGGTCTTTCATTGCAACGCATGGACTCTCTAGTTGTGGCTCAGTGGTTGAAGCACTTGGGCCCCAGAGCACATGGGCCTCAGCAGTTGCGACACCCAGGCTCTCTGGTTGTGGCTCAGGCTCAGTTGTGGCCTGTGCACTTAGTTGCTTCACAGCATGTGGGATCTTAGTTCCCTAACCAGGGACTGAACCCATGTCCCCTGCGTTGCAAGGAGGATTCTTAACCACAGGACCACCAGCGAAGTCCCTCAGAATAATGTATCTAAGTGTACAAAATGAATTCATAGCAGAAGAAATAAGATATTAAAATAGTTACTAAAATATTATTTTTAAATTTTGTGATACAGTAATATCTGTACCTGTTTATGAATCTGCCAAATAACAAGAACTAACAGTAGATCCAGTAGCTACTGTAATTGATAAGTGGTGATGAACATAAGTGACATTTCAAGATGTCTTCAAAAATAATGTGGTATGCAAACATCTGTGATTCTGATGGATGACACAACCACAGATTCTGCTACCATTGCCATGACTTATGACCTCATCTATAATGGAAGGAAATGCTACATTTCAGCCAGAGGCTGGGGAACACAAACATAGACCTTCCCCCCGCCATCCGTGTTCACAGATCCCTGGGATTTTATCCATTGACTCTTTGAAGGTGTGTGGGGCCATGTTATGACCACTCCAGGCCCAGCCCTGTGCTCAGTGCAGGAGACAAATCACAGATCTAAATCCCAGGGGACAGAGGAGCTTACAGTTGAAGGAATGAGCCAGGGGATGTGGCTGGATCAGGAAGAGCCAGGGTGAGGGCAAGGCTGTGAGGGGGAGAGGCTGGGCTGGTGGGCCTGGATTCACTCAGCAATGTGGGCCGGGCTCTGCTGCAGGAAAAAGAGATGGAGAAGCAGCGTCTCCTGTACCAGCAGGCGCGGCTGCACACCCGGGGGGCCGCGGAGATGGTGCTGCAGATGATCAGCGCCTGCAAAGGTGCCCTCCGTGTGCATTTGGCTCCCCCCGAGTACACCCATCCTGTCCCAGCCCGCCCAGCCCTCTGGACCCAGCAGGCACACCCTCCCACCCCTCCTGCATGTGGTTTGCCCTCTTGCCTTGCAATTTCTCACTAATTCCTTCAATCCTGATCACCCCTGCCCACACACCCTTGCACACTCCTCTGATCAACCTTGCACACTCCTCTGCCCAGTTCTCTGACATTCCCCCCGGGGTGGCTGTTTTCTGGTGGGCGGAGAGCACTGATTCCAAATTGAGCAGACCACTGTTTGCCCCCCGCGGTGTCCCCCTGCAACCCGTTCCCCCCAGGAGAGACAGGCGCCATGGTGTCCTCCACCCTGAAGCTGGGCATCTCCATCCTAAACGGAGGCAATGCTGATGTGCAGCAGGTAACGAGTGAAGGAACTTGGGAGGAGGGCTAAGAGGGCTGGGAGGTTCCTGTGTGACTCCCAGGTCCCCCACTCCTCCCACCCTTCTGCAGAAAATGCTGGATTACCTGAAGGACAAGAAGGAAGTTGGCTTCTTCCAGAGTATCCAGGCACTGATGCAAACCTGCAGGTGGGCTCTAGTGCACATATTATCTAAAAAAAATGTTATCTACTTATCTTTGGCTGTGTTGGGTCTTTGTTGCTGCACAAGCGTTTCTCTAGTTGTGACAAGCAGGGGCTACTCTCTAGTGGCAACGCGTGGGCATCTTACTGTGGTGGCTTCTCTTGTTGCCGAGCACGGGGCTCTAGGGCCTGTGGGCTCAGTAGTTGTGGCACACAGACTTAGTTGCCCCAAGGCATGTGGGACCTTCCTGGATCAGGGATCCAACCCGTGTCTCCTGCATTGGCAGGCAGATTATTAACCACTGGATCTCCCCACTGAGCCAACAGGGAAGCCCCCCTAGTGCACATTTTTCATTAAGCTGAGTCCCCAGTCCTGGTACCACCTCCAGTTCTAGTTCTGTTCTCTGATCAACCAGTTCCAGGAACAGAGACCCACTCAGGCCAGCTCAGATAACGGAGTTTATTATAAGGACCCACATGGAACAATAAAGGAGGCAAAATGCCGCAGACTTTAAGGATGAGTTATGTTAAGGATCCAGATAGCTGGAAGGTAGTTGAGACTTCAGGGGCACTCAGGCAGCAGGGACTTGGGGCTCTTTCTGATGACCCCTGTTCCTGTGGCTCCAGTGCTGTCTGCTTTCGCTCTCCTCTTGTGGTTGACTGCCTTTCACTGCCTCTCTGAAGCTTTTGCTAATAGATGGTTTCTGTTTCCTTCTGATTTCAGCTTTTATGTATTTCATCCTTGCCCCACCTTACCCCACAGCTGCTACTGCATAGCTTCTATCAGCTCGTAGTTTCTGCTTCCTCTCGATTTCAGCTTACTCTCTCTACCACCTCCCTCCATCATGGGGAGGGCTGCCAGGCTCTGGAATAGAGGAGGGCAGAGGCCTCAGCGCATCTTCACCGTCTTTCCTTTCTTTCCTTCAGTGTCCTGGATCTCAATGCCTTCGAGAGACAGAACAAGGCAGAGGGGCTGGGCATGGTGAATGAGGATGGAACTGGTGAGGCCCTTTTGGGCTTCCCTCTCCCTGGGGCATCCCTTTCCTTCAGGATCTACTCCCTCCCACAACATTGCCCAGAGCTCCCTTCTGCCCCAAACACCCTCCCTCCCCAAGAGCATCCTCAGGTTCCCCCTCCTGCAGTCGTCCCAGTCCTGCCCTGCTCCCATTCCTCCAGAGTCTCCCTCCCCCTGGTCCCACCCTTGGGTGTGCTTCTGTGTAATCTCACCCATCGCCACATGGATCCCACCCTCCACATGCCTCAAGTCTCCAGCCCGGGTTGCTGTTCTCTCATTAATGTCCCTAATCCGGTTAATTGAGTCTCCTCTTTGCTGTGTTGTGACGTGTCTAACCTTTCTGCCCTGATCCTTGCCTCCTGCCTCTCAATCTCTACCTGTCCATCTCTCTTTCTCTTCCCTCTTCTTTCTTCCATTCTGCTTTCACCATCCTCTTGTTCTCTTCTTTGCTTCCTTGCTCCTTTTTGCTCTTTATCTCTATGGGTTGTTTCTCTCTCTATGTCTTCAATCCTGACCATATCACTGTGTGTTTTTTTCCTGTCTCTCTGTCTCCTTCTGTCTTTCTTTTTCCTTCTTTTTCTTCTGCTTCTTCCTCCCATCCTGTTGGCTGCCTCAGTCATCAACCGCCAGAACGGTAATTCCTGGAGCCCATTCCTTGCTATGCTGCTGCCACCCCTCCCTTCTAACCCCCAACCGCCCCCCTCCACCTGGTGGCTGAGGATCTGGGACATCCAGGGGAGGGAGGTACCATGCTGGCGGAAAGTCTTGAGATCAGGGCTCTAGAGACCAAGAGTCGGGTCCCAGATTAGCCACTAACAACACATGGAACTATGAATAAATCGCTTACTTTATGTGAGCTTGTTTCCCCATGTGTAAAATAGAAGCAAGAGAAGATGAAAAAGATCCTTTTCCAGCTGGATGTTGTTGGAGTTCCAGACCCAGATTCGCAGTCCCGAGGTGGGGTGAACCCCACTCCCACATACCCGGCTCTCTGCACCCGCGACCCCAGATTGATCGAGTCTGCTGTTCCCATCCACCAACCGGATTGGTTGCCCCCAAGCATCCACTCTGATTGGTGTGCGTGCCTCCTCTGCGCCTGCTCTGGTTGGCCCGAACATTCACTATCTAGCTCTCCCCTCGCTCGTCCCGCCCCTATAGTCTACAGTGATTGGCTCCTTTCAGATGCCCGTTCTGATTGGTCCATGTTTACACTCCTCCCCCTCTGCTTTTCCTGGATTGGCTGCCTTTAAGACATCTGAGCCAATTGGCTTTCGACCGCATCTCCTGCTCATTTCTCTCCTGCACATAGCCTTTGCGTGAAAGTGACTTCAACCCCCATAATCTATTAACCGCCTCCCCGCCCCGCAGTTCTGGAGGGGAGCTAAGGGAGGTATCAGCAGCCCAAACCTCTTCTAGGTCGACAGACACTCTTGGATGTCACACAAGTGGTGACATCAAGGAGACACTGATACTGTATAAAGACATTTGAGGCCGCAGCTTCATGACTCAGGGCCCCTCAGTCTCCTTCTGCGGATGTCCTGGACTCTGAGGTTGGGACTTCTGGTGTCATGGATTCCCATGGCCCTCACAGTGTCTTTAAAGTGGTGGCTGCTGCTCCCTGCGCACCTGCTCTTTGTGCATGTGTGTGCAGTATGCATGGGCCGTGTGCACACTTTCTGGTGTCCTCGCGCATCTGATGTCTTCTGGACCATGCCTTACCCCCCCTTCCACCCAGGAGAGAAGGTCATGGCAGATGATGAATTCACCCAGGACCTGTTCCGATTCCTGCAGTTGCTCTGCGAGGGTCACAATAATGGTGAGGAGGAAAGGAGGGTGAGATGGAAAGGCGGCCAAGGTCTGCGATGTGTCTGGAAGGGTTGCCTGAGTTAACCTGCAGCCCCATTCTCCCCTGATCAGTGATGACCTCACCACCCTTCCAGGCCCCACTGTCCTCGACCCCACAGTCCTTCATTCTTTACTTTCAGCCAGTGTCAAGCCCTGTCTGCCCACCTTCCTAAATCTCTCTTGAATTTCAGGAATCCAGCCACTTTGTTTCACTTTCACCTCCTCTAACCAGTCCAATTCCCCCAAAGCAATCTGCCAAAACCCAATTTGGCCAAAAATCAATCTTCACACATGAGCAATTCGCCACATGCCATTTTCCCACAGGCATTTTGCAGCAGCTGGCAACGTTCAGTAAATGCGGTGGATTTCCTTTAACTCCGGGTCTGCAGAGGGAAAAATTGCCTGGCATTTCTAAATGAATCTCTTAGAACTACCTATTAATTTTGCTTATAAAATACTTTGCCAGGAGGAAGTCTCACATTCTCTTGCCTAACTTAAACAAGTTTGAGTTTCCACAACTTTTGTTCTGGTTCAAACAATATAACCAGATGAAAGATGACACAGCAATTTAATTAAATACATCACTGGTGAGAAAATGACACCTCACGTGGCACACAGTGTACAACGTTAAAGGAACAGTTTGAAATTCTGAACAGCAAACATCCCACCCAATGCAGTTTCCTATGACAAACATGTACAGTCTCGAAGTTGTGGTTATAACACTTAGCAGGTGATAAGAAACCACAGACTGCCCAGAAATTAACCTTCATGACAAGAATGGGAGTGATTCTAAACCTAACTTCCATAGAACCTGCACCCTACTTGGCTAGCATTCTTTAAGGTAACTGGTAAACAACTTTAATTTTCACTCTTTTCTTTTCAACAAAAGATAAAGCATGAATCATTGTTTCCACAGCTAGTTTTCCTTCAAGTTCTGTTACATACCTTAGTGCCAAATGACTAAGGTTTTCTTTCTTTAACGAAGGTGGAATCAGTCTTTGGGATTTAAAATGAATTTTCGTCCCTGGGTCTGTGACTTTTTGGAAATAAGAATGTTCTTTCAGTGCAATTTCTTTCTCCCACCAAATCTGCCATCCAGCCTTCTGTCCAAATTTGTGGATTCATAAACCAGTCTAGTCGAATAAAGGCTTTTTCTTAGAGGCTTTGCATGTCTTGAGTGTTCAGTGTCATTCAGAGCAGACAAAAGCCAGGGAGTTGTAGCTAACCATTTAGGCTTATGTTCTGATTTAAATGAACACAGAAAAAAGAATTAGAAAACAGGGTTGTTGGGAAAGCCTATCAATTTGCTTATAAAATCTTGAATGTCTGAGTAGACTTTTCGTCTATCACATGAAACCAGGCAAAAGGACATTCAGACTGAAATAGTGATTGTGAAGTGTTCAGAGGGAAGTCAGGTAAAAGTAAAACTTCAGGAGAAAAAAATTCCAAGGGGCTGTTGAAGCCATCCTGGGCAACACATTGCTATAACATCAAAAGGATTTAACTGAAGTTTGTGTTCATTGCCTTGATAATTTGATGAATTGGTCATTTGGCAAATGGGTCTATAGAAGTTGTTCTCAGACTCAAGTGTGCCTAGGAATCACCTGGAGGCCTTGTTAAAATAAGACTTTTGGACCCCATCCCAAGTCTTTTGATTTAGTAATTCTGGGATGGAGCCCAGGAATTTGCATTCCTGACAGGTTTCTGGGAGATGTTGACTCTGCTAGTCTGGACTGGTGCTTTGAGAATCACTGCTCCAAAGCGCAACTCTTAACTTCAGCACTCTCTTTAAGGCCCCTTAAGAACCGCTGTTGTTGGGACTTGGCCAGTGATTCAGTCGTTAAGACTCCGTGCTTCCAATGAAGGGGGTGCAGGTTCCAGCCCTGGTCTGGGAACTAAGAGTCCACAAGCTGTTGTTTATTGAGCACTTAACATACCTGTTCTAAATTTAGAACAGAGCAGTGTTCTAAATTCATTATATATACTAACACATTAAAATCTCAGGACAGCTTGATAAAGTAGGCCTGTTGTGACCACCCTGTTACATATGGAAAAATCAAGACACAGTCTGCCGCACAGAGAGGTCACACAGTGAGGAATTTGAGCAGCCAACTCCTACTCATCTTTCAGGTCATAGCTCAGAGGTCCTCTCCTCCACGAAGCCCCCCCTGACCACCCAGTCTGGGTCAGGCAGCTCCTCTGGGTTCCTCCAACCCCCTGAGCTTCCTCCATCACAACCATGATCATCATAATTATTATTCCAGAACTTCTCAATCACACGCTGAAGAAGGGAGAATGGTTTAATAAGCCCCCAAGTAGCCATCACTCAGCTCAAATTATAAGCTTTCTGCCATAGAACGTTTTTCAAATAGTGGGAACTGACTCACTAGATGGTTGTGAATCAAGTTTATCGCCGAGATTCTCATTTCTAATTGCACACTGGTCTGTCTGGGGAGCTTTGCAAGACACTAACGCCCAGTTTTCACCCCAGATAGTCTAATTTAATTGGTCTGGGATGAGTTATGAGCATTGGGAATTTTAAAATTCTCCAGGTGTCTCAAATGTGCAATCAAGGTTGGGAGGTTAAGAATATACATTTAGTGCATTGAGATCAGAATTCTTTCTAGTTAACTAGTCCAGGGCACAAAATAGCAGAATGCATGGCACATACTGGGGTTCTCAGGTGGTGCTAGTGGTAAAGAACCCATTTACAATGCAGGAAACACAGGAGACTTGAGTTTGATCCCTGGGTTGGGAAGATCCCCTGGAGGAGGGCACGGCAACCCACTCCACTCTTCTTGCCTGGAGAATCCCATGGACAGAGGAGCCAGGCAGGCTACAGTCCACTGGGTCACAGAGTCAGACATGACTGAAGCGATAGCATGCGTGCACACAAGGCACATAGTAAGGGTGTGTGAAACTGCTGGTTCAGGCATATGTGGATGTCAGACTAGACAGCCTCCTGGGCCTCAGTATAAATATGTACTGTATTTCCTACTGTGGGTTGCAGTTAGAAAAGATTGAAAAATTACCACATGACAATAGAAACTTCACAAGGGCAGAGACTTTGTTTTCTCTTACTCCTGTATCCCCAGGGCCTTGAACAGTGCCTGCATATGTGCTAAGTCACTCCTATCATGCCCAGCTCTTTGCAACCCTATGGACTGTAACCTGCCAGGCTACTCTGTCCATGGGATTCTTCAGGCAAGAATACTGGAGTAGGTTGCCCTGCCCTCCTCCAGGGGATCTTCCCAACCCAGGGATCAAACTCGAGTCTCCTGTGTTTCCTGCATTACAAGCAGGTTCTTTACCACTAGCGCCACCTGGGAAGCCCTGAACAGTGCCTGGCACAGAGTAAATGCTCAGTAAATTTATAGTACTGAAGTCTAAGTGACCAGTCTTCATCTATCATTAGCATATAGTACGTGCACAATAAATATATATTGACTAAATGAACAAATAAATGACAGATGCTTATCTCCTCTGCTTCTCAGTAGCTGTGCAATAAATTTTTTTTGAGAAATGAATGAATAACCAATCTTCCATCTCTCCAGCACATAGTAGGCATTCAGTAAAAAAAAAAAACAAAAAAACTTGTGAATGGCTAAAGGTTGAATCTCCATTTCCCCCTGTTGTATTATAGATGCTCAGTAAATATTTTGGGGGGAAAATGAATAAATGATTGACCTTCCACTACATCTAGCACATAGTAGGCCCGCAATAAATATTTATTACACAAAATGGATAAATGATCCTCCATCTTCCTCTAACACATAGTAGGTACTGATAAAGAGTTATTAAAAAAATGATTATATGCTTTCTGACATACAATAGGCACTCCATAAATATTTATTGCATAAATGAATAAAGGACCCACTGTCCTCCTCTAGCATGTGTCCATCTCCTCGAGCTCAATGAATGAATAACTTTTCATCTCCCTAGATTTCCAAAATTACCTACGGACACAGACAGGGAATACAACCACTATTAACATCATCATCTGTACCGTGGACTACCTCCTGCGGCTGCAGGTGAGGCTGTGAGGCTGCCCAGGTGTGACCTGGGCCGGGAACTGTTGGGCCATAGCTGGCCCCAGCAGCCGCTCACACTGCGTCTACCCGCCAGGAGTCCATCAGCGACTTCTACTGGTACTACTCCGGCAAGGATGTCATTGAGGAGCAAGGCAAGAGGAACTTTTCCAAGGCAATGTCGGTGGCTAAACAGGTGTTCAACAGCCTCACCGAGTACATCCAGGTAGGGTTCGCTCTCTGGGGGGAGGCGGGGCAGTCTCGCATCCCTCGCCCTACCTGGTGCTCACGTAGAACCTTTGCCACCCAGGGCCCCTGCACTGGGAACCAGCAGAGTCTAGCGCACAGCCGCCTCTGGGACGCCGTGGTGGGATTTCTGCACGTGTTTGCGCACATGATGATGAAGCTCGCGCAGGTTCGGGCCCCTCTGTTCTTCACCCTACTGCCTCCGGACACCCCCTAACCGGCACGTTTACAAGTTGTGCCCCCTCAGTTTTCCACCCCAGGGTTCCCAGCGGGTTCCGGACGTGTCCCATCTTCCTTCTGGATGGGCCTTCTGCGTGACCTCGCCTCCTCCCCTCCACCGCCAATCGGCTGGTTATCTATAGTTCCAGTGGTCTGCGTTTGGGCCCCGCCCCCTCTGGCCCAGAACTCTATGGTTGGTTGGTGTTCACACCAGTGGGATGGATTATCAGCCGATAGACGGTGGAGGGGAGGAGGCGGGGTCATGCAGAAAGCCCGTCCAGAAGGAAGATGCTGAACCAGTCTAGAACCGGCCGGGAACCCTGAGGTGGGAAATTGACTCATGGGGATAGGAAAAGGGTTGGCGTCTAGATCTGGGCCGGAGGCTGAAGCAGTGTTTCGGTTCTTTATTCTGCTTGCGGCAGATGACTCCTATCCAGAGCATCCATGATGTAAGGTCCCTGTCGAGCCCCAGCTCTAGCATCTTCGTGCTCCCTTTGCCCCACCACCCCCACCCCTTTGCAGTCTTGTCAATGTCTCACAAACACCTTGTCCGTTTGCTCTGCTTCTGTCTGGTAAACATATTTCAAGGCTGCCAAATGCCCTGCAGGAGGGCTCAGCATCTGAAAGGGCACCATCCAGAACCTACACATCCTAAGTAAATACATCGATGTGTTTATTCCAGTAGTTTTCCAGCAGGTGGCAATATTCTATATTTTATAATTTCCCAACAGGAAGAGTCTTGAGGAAGGGAAGCTTTTTCTAATTTACTCAAAGGTGCCACAGGGGCTGGCAGAAACCCTGTTTGGTGTCATCTGACCTTTTGAAAGGAGTTGAATTTAACTACACAGTTTCTCAGTGTGAGTGAGTTGAAGTCAAGCTGTTGTAATCTTAAAACTCTAGAGAATACTGGTATCTTTGTAGAGATTTCCAAATCTTACAGAATTAATTCATCAGCCATAGCCTAAGTTACATTGCAAAAGCTAGAAATCCAATGCAAAGTGGTGGCTTACAAAAAAAAAAAAAAGAACTTAACAGCTCACATCACAGATCAGATCATATCTAGGGTCTAGAATGCTGTTAGTAGAAATGTCTGTCTCCTCTCTGGCTTCATTATCAAGCAGGCATTTCCCAGGGGCTGGAAAGAATGGTGTCCTGGTGAGCCCCTCTAACAGCTTCAGAGGGGAAAGAACCCTTCTTTAGCTCCAAGAAAAGAGTTGCCATACTCTTATTGGACTACAGAGTCACATGCCCATTCCTGAACCAATCACCCTGGTCAGGGAAAAGAAAGTTCTGATTGGCCAGACCTGGTCCAATACTCACCTCTAGAACCAGGAAGGTGAGTTTAGTCCTATATTCTCTGAGAGCAGGATTGTTGAATCAATTAAGTAGCTGTGTCTTGGGCAGGCACACACCACAGGCACTCACCAGGATCTGAGATCCTGGAATGTTGGAATGTTTGAGTCAGAATGCAGAGCTTTGGAATCATGGGAAAGTGTTAAGATCAGAGGGCTTTTTCCCAGGTGGCACTAGTGGTAAAGAACCCTCCTGCCAATGAAAGTAGACATAAGAGATGTGGGTTTGATCTCTGGGTTAGCAAGATCCCCTGGAGAAAGAAATGGCAACCCACTCCAGTATTCTTGCCTGGAGAATCCAATGGACAGAGGAGCCTGGCGGCTACGGTCCATAGAGTTGCACAGAGTCAGGCACGACTTAAGCAATTTAGCACGCATGCACGCACTTTAGGATTAGAATTAGCAACTCAAGAACTAGCATGGGGTAGCCTTACATCAAGCCTTACAACTAGCAAGAGGAGTCTTACATCCCATTTACCTAGTACCCTTACCCTTCTTCCATTTTATTAGGTAGAACCTTATGAAATTACCACTTTGTTGGCAACATGCCTAAATATTGGCAATTTTATGTAGTTCAGTCTCATACAGATAGGGACCATGAGGCAGAACTTCGATCATGTTGGAGACTTCTGTGGGCCCTCCATGAGACGCTATAACAGGAGAAGCAAAGTGTCCCCACATTCTTCCCAAAAGGCTTACCAGAGAGCCCATAGCTGTGTCCTGCCACCTTCTTCCTGAACCCAGAGTCTCACTTTTTTCATCACACATTCATTCAACAAACATGGGTCAGCCTCCCACCGCAGGCCAGGTGCAGTGCAGAACTCTCATCTCTTCCCAGATCTGCGTCAGTGTCCGCAGTATGTGCTCCTGTCTGTCTCTGTCTCTCTTGGTCCCAGGCATCTGCTCTCAGCCCCATACTCCTCCTAGCCCTCTGTGTCAACCAGCCCTTGCCACTACACATCCACCCTTGGGCTCACTTTCCCCAAAGTGTCGACCCCAGCCCCGCAATCTTGTCTCTCTGCCCTTTGCCCTGCTTCCGAGGAACATGTCTGGACTCGGGTCCCCTCGGAGGTAAGATGGGGAAAGAAAAGTGGTCTTAGGCCCTGCTGGGTGGATGGAAGCAGCTGGAGGTGGGGGAGGCATCTCTGCCAAAAAGAACCCTCACATAACTGGGATGTGGGGTCCCTAGGACTCAAGCCAGATCGAGCTGTTGAAGGAGCTGCTGGATCTGCAGAAGGACATGGTGGTGATGTTGCTGTCACTACTAGAAGGTAAATGCCCAGTGGCTGGGGGTAAGTGGAGGGTACCAAGGTGCAGACAAGCTCGAGAATGGCCCTCAGACCCGGGAGAGTGTAAGCCTCAACCCCATCTGACATCATGTCAGGGTCAATGCATTTAAACCGCTGTAATAAGCTCTCCAAACACTTATTGAGCACTTATTATGTGCCAGGTCCTATGTACATATGATAATTTATTGATTGCCCAGGGAAATCTTAATCAGGTGGGTGGCCAGGACACTTTTTAAAATGTCTGCCCTGAATCATTATTTATTTGCTGAATGTGTCAGTTCTTGCTGCCTAACAAATATTCCTAAAATGTAGTGGCTTAAAACAACCATAATTTATTACTAATTAATAAACTAATTTAACTTGCAGACAAAGACTTTTTCTATAGAGGTTCATAGAAGCATCCTCATTCTTTTATATGGCTGCATATTACCAGTTGTGTTGCAATACAGTGATTCATTTAACCACAACCCTATCAATGGACATTCAGGGTTGGTTTGTTTTTTAATGTGTTTATTTATTATTTATTTATTTTTGAGTCTTCATTGCTGCACACAGCTTTCTCTAATTGCAGCGAGTAGGGGCCACTCTTCACTGCAGCGCACGGGCTTCTCATTGTGGTGGCTTCTCTTGTTGTGGAGCAGAGGCTCTAGGCACACCGGATTCAGTAATTGCAGCTCATGGGCTCAGTGGTTGTGGTGTGCGGCTCTGCTGCGTGTGGGTCAGTAGTTGGAGCACACAGGCTCAGTAACTGTGGCTCCCAGACTCTAGAGTACGAGCTCAGTAGTTGCGGTGCATGGGCTTAGTTGCTCCCCAGCATGTGGGATCCTCCCAGACCAGGGATCAAACCTGTGTCCCCTGCACTGGCAGGTAGACTCCCATCCACTGTGCCACCAGGGAAGTTCCACATTCAAGGTTTTTAAAAAATATTTTGCTATGACAAACCATTTGGCAATGAATAATCCTCCTACAATGTCTTGATTTTTGGTAACTAGTCATTAGCTTTTAAAAATCAGATTTAGGGACTTCCCCTGGTGGTTCGGTGGTTAAGACTCTGTGTCTTCCAGTGCAAGGGGCACAGGTTCGATCCCTGGTCGGGGAACTAGGGTCCTACATGCAGCACATGGTGCAACAAAAATAAATAAGTAAATCATAAATTTAAATTAAAAAAATCAAATTTAAAAATCAGCAATCCCTTTGAACATTTTGTTTTTGAAAAATTGAAAGACTCAGTGCCCAGGGTCTATAGTCTCACATGGCAAAAGTCAGCTGAATTGGATTAAATAACAAAATAATATTAATATTCAATCTGATGTTGATGACAGCGCTAAGATTAGATAAGAGAATGTCCTCATCATTTAGAATATATATGTGGAAATGTTTGGGGTAAAATGCCTCATGTCTGCAGCTTACTCCTTAATGATTCAGTGAAAAAAAATAGAGGGAGAGGTATTAAAAAGCAAACATGGCAAAATGTAAGCCATTGATTAATCTGGAATACATGAAGTTCCTTGTATTCTTGGAAACTTCATGCATTAATACATTTGAGATTATATGAAAATTGAAAGGTCCAAAAGGAAGCTGGAGCCAGTTTGGGGAATTTCCTGGTAGTCCAGTGGTTAGGACTTGTCAGTTTCACAGGCATGGTCTGGGTTCAATCCCTGGTCATGGATCCTGCAAGCCATGTGGTGTGGCCAATAAACAAATAAAAGTGAAATTCTGTTTAAAGAGAAGCTGGAGCCAGTTTGCTTTGGGGGGAAGCATGGTGTCCCAGTTTACCACAGTCTCCACCTCTCCCTGTTGTCTGCCCTCCAGCCTATCTCAGTCTTCTACGGACTTCCCTGGCCCCTATGGACTTGGGAAAGACTTAGGTGTGTGAGCTCTGAGGTCTCACCTCTCTGGGTTCAAGTCCGCCCCACCGCCTCACTGGCTATGGAACCCTGAGTGCGGACTCTCTCTGAGTCTTTTTCCTCATCTGTACAAATGAACAGGGACACATGTTCCTTACAAAGATGAGGTCACGTCAATGTAGCAGTTGCCATGGCATCTGGGACCTGCTGTTAGCTGATGCCGTTGTTATCTTTACTGATGACTCCCCCAGCTATAGGGGGAGGAGGACGGAGACAGGATCAGCCAGGTTCACACCTGCTGCTGTTGCAGAGCAGGAAGTGACCCTTTGGGGAGGGGTCAAAGCTGGCCGGGAAGTTCCACCAGCACAGGGCATCCTGGCAGCTCCTGAGCTAAAGAGGGGAGGCAGGCCACATGGGGATCCAGAGAGGAGGTGCTTTGGGGTCACACTGACCGGGGGCTGCCTGCAGGGAACGTGGTGAACGGCATGATTGCCCGGCAGATGGTGGACATGCTTGTGGAATCCTCATCCAACGTGGAGATGATCCTCAAGTTCTTTGACATGTTCCTGAAACTCAAGGACATCGTGGGCTCTGAGGCCTTCCAGGACTATGTCACTGATCCCCGTGGTCTCATCTCCAAGAAGGACTTCCAGAAGGTGGGTACTGGGAGGTGGATGGGTGGGGGTGCCAAGGACCACTTGTGCACCTGCCTGGCTGCCTGCTTTGGTCAAGAGACTCCTCTGGGCACCTCCATTTATTTATCTGTAAAATGGGAATAAAACCATCCTTGGAGGTTTTTTTTTTTTTAATAATTTCATTTATTTAAGAAAATTTTTTAGCTGTGCTGGGTCTTCGTTGCTGCATCAGCTTTTCTCTAGTTCAGGCGAGCAGGAGCTGCTCTCTAGTTGAGGTGTGTGGGCTTCTCATTGCAGTGCCTTCTCTTGTTGTGGAGCACAGGCTCTAGGGTGTGTGGGCTTCAGCAATTGTGGCTCGCTGGCTCTGGAGCACAGGCTCAATAGTTATGGTGCATGGACTTAGTTGCTCTGTGGCATATGGGGTCTTCCCAGACCAGGGATTGAACCCATGTCTCCTGCATTAGCAGGGAGATTCTCTACCACTGAGCTACCAGGGAAGCGCTTGGGTTTTGTTTTTGTTTTGGCTGAGCAGCATGTGGGCTCTCAGTGCCCTAACCAGGGATTGAACCTTCCCGGCTACATTGGAAGCAGGGAATTTTAACCACTGAACTGCCAGGGAAGTCCTCCTTGGAGTTGTTTTGAAGATGAAATGCATTAATACAAATAAGAACCAGTATTTCTATTATCATTATTAATAGTCATAATTGTATCATTATTATAAATAGAGATCAGTTTTTCAGTTGATAAACATCCATTGCGTTTCTCCTCTGCATTGGGCCCTGTGCTGGTACCGTGACCATGGACAGAGCAACGTCTGAGACAGACACAGCCCTCCCTTCATGGGGCTTATAGACGAATGGGAGAGGCAGTCACTAATGACCACTGCAGGTCTAAATAATGAGACTGTTAGGGAGAGGCAGGAAACAGCTTTATCCAGGAGTCCACCCACCTGGCTTTGCCATCCTTTCTATCCCAGGTAAGTCACTCATCTGCTCTGAGCCTCAGGCTCCCCATCTGTGAAATGGGGCTAAGATAATAACATTAACTGTTTCAAAGGACTGCTATGAGAGTGGGCAGTGGGTGAACAGTGGATAGTGCCTGGAACACAGAATACAGGAGATATTGCCCGTTATTATTTCTATTATTACTGCCAGATCTTTTCCATCACTATTTTATCTTTTTCATTTCAAATAACTTAAGGCTTATGGAGAAGTTGCCAAGAACATTACATAAAATTTCTGCATACCGTTTCACCCAGATTGCAAATATGTTAACTTTTTACCTCATTTACTCTGTCATGATTCTCTTTTACCTCTAAATACTTCAGGTAATGAGAATGAGTTCATTCCCTTCAGTTCAGTTCAGTTGCTCAGTCGTGTCTGACTCTTTGAGACCCCATGAATTGCAGCACGCCAGGCCTCCCTGTCCATCACCAACTCCCAGAGTTCACTCAGATTCACGTCCATCGAATCAGTGATGCCATCCAGCCATCTCATCCTCTGTCGTCCCCTTCTCCTCCTGCCCACAATCCCTCCCAGCATCAAAGTCTTTTCCAATGAGTCAACTCTTCGCATCAGGTGGTCAAAGTACTGGAGTTTCAGCTTTAGCATCATTCCTTCCAAAGAAATCCCTGATCTCCTTCAGAATGGACTGGTTGGATCTCCTTGCAGTCCAAGGGACTCTCAAGAGTCTTCTCCAACACCACAGTTCGAAAGCATCAATTCTTCAGCGCTCAGCCTTCTTCACAGTCCAACTCTCACATCCATACATGACTACTGGAAAAACCATAGCCTTGACTAGAAGGACCTTAGTCGGCAAAGTAATGTCTCTGCTTTTGAATATGCTATCTAGGTTGGTCATAACTTTTCTTCCAAGGAGTAAGTGTCTTAATTTCATGGCTGCAGTCACCATCTGCAGTGATTTTGGAGCCCCCCAAAATAAAGTGTGACACTGTTTTCACTGTTTCCCCATCTATTTCCCATAAAGTGATGGGACCGGATGCCATGATCTTCATTTTCTGAATGTTGAGCTTTAAGCCAACTTTTTCACTCTCCTCTCTCACTTTCATCAAGAGGCTTTTTAGCTCTTCTTCACTTTCTGCCATAAGGGTGGTATCATCTGCATATCTGAGGTTATTGAGATTTCTCCCGGCAATCTTGATTCCAGCTTGTGTTTCTTCCAGTCCAGCGTTTCTCATGATGTACTCTGCATAGAAGTTAAGTAAGCAGGGTGACAATATGCAGCCTTGATGTACTCCTTTTCCTGTTTGGAACCAGTCTGTTGTTCCATGTCCAGTTCGAACTGTTGCTTCCTGACCTGCATACAGATTTCTCAAGAGGCAGGTCAGGTGGTCTGGTATTCCCATCTCTCTCAGAATTTTCCACAGTTTATTGTGATCCACACAGTCAAAGGCTTTGGCATAGTCAAGAAAGCAGAAATATATGTTTTTCTGGAACTCTCTTGCTTTTTCCATGATCCAGCGGATGTTGGCAATTTGATCTCTGGTTCCTCTGCCTTTTCTAAAACCAGCTTGAACATCAGGGAGTTCATGGTTCACGTATTGCTGAAGTCTGGCTTGGAGAATTTTGAGCATTACTTTACTAGCGAGTGAGATGAGTGCAATTGTGCGGTAATTTGAGCATTCTTTGGCATTGCCTTTCTTTGGAACTGGAATGAAAACTGACCTTTTCCAGTCCTGTGGCCACTGCTGAGTTTTCCAAATTTGCTGGCATATTGAGTGCAGCACTTTCACAGCATCATCTTTCAGGATTTGAAATAGCTCAACTGGAATTCCATCACCTCCACTAGCTTTGTTCATAGTGATGCTTTCTAAGGCCCACTTGACTTCACATTCCAGGATGTCTGGCTCTAGATGAGTGATCACACCATCGTGATTATCCAGGTCGTGAAGATCTTCTTTACATAACCAGAAAACATTTATGCAAATCAGGAAATTAGCTTTGGCACAGTGCTGCTATCTACAGATTTTATTCACTTTTCACCCTTGAAGGAAGTTTTTCCCTTGTCAGGGATCCAGTCTTGGATCAGGGATTGAATTTAGGCATCCTGTCCCTTTGCCGCTGTCCAGTCCCTCAGGCGTGTCTGACTCTGCGACTGCAGCACGCCAGGCCTCCCTGTCCCTCACCATCTCCTGGAATTTGCCCAAGTTCATGTTCATGGGGCTGGTGATGCCTGTCTCTTTAGCCCTCTTCAGTCCAGAACCCTTCCTTGGTTTGTCTTTGCCTTTTATGAGCTTGACGTTTTTGAAAAATAGAGGCCAGTTGTTTTATAGGATGGCCCTTAGTGTGGGCTTGTCTGAGTTTTCCCTGTGATTCGACTGAGGTTATAGACTTTGACAGGAATATAAGAGAAGCACTATGTCCTTCTTGGTGTATCATATCAGGAGGTGCGTGCTATTAGTTCTTCACATTTCAGTTTGTGTTAGCTCGGCTCACTTGGTGAAGGTGTTTACCAGGGTTTCCACTGTAATGATTCGTTCCCCTTGGTATCTTGTGCTTTGAGACCATGTAAATATCCTGCACTCAAGTTGGCATCCATCAGAAATGCTTATGTCAAATGATTATTACTCTGGCAGTTGATAAGAGATAGTTTTTAAATTTTCTGATGTCCTTTACCTTTATTGTGTGTGTATGCTCAGTCATGTCCAACTCTTTGCGACCCCAGGGACTGTAGTCTGCCAGGGTCCTCTGTCCATGGAATTTTCCAGGCAAGAATACTTGAGTGGGTTGCCATTTCCTACTCCAGGGTATCTTCCTGACCCAGGGATCAAACCCACATCCCTTGTGTCTCTTGCGCCTCTTGCGCTGACAGGCAGATTCTTAACCACTAGGGCCACCTGGGAATTAGATACCTTTTAGAAAATTTTTATTGCAATATAGTTGATTTACAATGTTCTGTTAATTTCCACTGTACTGCAGAGTGATTCAGTTTTACATGTAGATATATATATAGTCTTTTTAATTATGCAGTATCACAGGATGTTGAATATAGTTCCCTGTGCTATACGGTAGGACCTTGTTGTTTATCCATTCTATATGTAATAGTTTGTATCTGCTAATTTCACACTCCCCATCCTTCCCTCCCCTGCAGCCGCTCATGCAACCACAAGCCTATCCTCCACGTCTGCGAGTCTGTCTCTGTTTTGTACCTATGTTCGTTTGTGTCATATTTTAGACTCTGCATATAAGTGATACCATATGGCATTTGTCTTTCTCTTTACGACTTACTTGGCTTAGCACGATAATCTCTAGGCCCATCCATGTCGCTGCAAGGTCGTTATTTCATTAATCTGTAGGACTGAGTAGTATCCCATTGTATCCACGTGCCGCATCCTCTTTCTAGGTGCTTATTTACGGCCGCACTGGGTTTCACTGCTGCATATGGGCTTTCTCTATTTGCCAGCGGGGGCTACTCTTTGTTGCCCTGTGTGGGACAACACATTCTCATTGTGGTGCCTTCTCTTGTTGTGGAGCATGGGTTCCAGAGCGCGCAGGCGCAGTAGTTGCGGTGCACAAGCTTAGTTGCTCCGAGGCACGTGGAATCTCCCCAGATCAGGGACTGAATCCATGTCTCCTGCATTGGCGGGCAGGTTCTTAACCACTGGACCACCAGGGAAGTCCCCGTACCACTGGGATTATCCATTCATCGGCTAATGGACATTTAGGTTGCTTCCATGTCTTGCCTATTGTAAACAGTGCTGCTATGAACATTGGGGTGCATGTATCTTTTTGAGTTAGTGTTTTGTCTGGGTATATGCCCAGGAGTGGGATTGCTGGATTATATAGTGATTCTATTTTTAGTGTTCTTAAGGAACCTCCATACGGTCCACACCAATTTACATTCCCATCAACAGTGTAAGAAGATTCCCTTTTCTGCACAGATTAGGTACCGTTTTACTGTAAGGAAGAGTTTTTCCTTTCTCCTCCATTTACTTATTTGTTTATGCATTTGTTCATTCATTTATATCGGTATAGACCTATGGCTTCTTACTTTATCCTAGGGGTTGCGATTGCTGCTGTCCATCAGCATTTAAATAAGCCCAGGGTCACCCAAGTTAAGCATAAAGTGCCCCATGCCTCCCAGCTGTCCTCCGAGAACCTCCCTGCCTCTCTATCTCCCCGCTTCTCAGCCACGCCTCCCAAGAACTGTCTACACTTGCTCACTCCTTTCTCACCTCCCACTACTTCCCTCATTTGGGGTTTGCTGGCTTCTGTCCCTGTCACTCTCCTGAAACTACACCAACTAAGATCATCAGGGATCTCTCCACCCTACAATCTCTCCTCTGACTCGTCATCTTGACAGCATTTGCCACAGTTGGCCATGTCCTCCCCCATCCCTAGCAATGCCTGCTTCCCTGGGCATCTGTGCCACCCACCCCTGAGACCCCTACCTTCCCTGGCAATCCCTCACAGATTCTTTTTTTTTTTTTTTAGGATTTTTAAAATGTGTACCATTTTAAAAGTCTTTATTGAATTTGTTACAATATTGCTTCTTTTTTTCTATGTTTTGGGTTTTTGTCCCAAGACATGTGGGATCTTAGCTCCTCGAGCAGGGATCAGACCTGCTCCCCCTGCAATGGAAGATGAAGTCATAACTACATTGCTACCTAAGCTTTAGGGAGAAGGGATAATATGTATCATGTTCTCACTCTGTGCCAGGTCCTATGTGTAAATGAATGGTAATTTATAGCAACCATGAGGTGTAAGGACTATTTTTTATTCTCATTTTACAGAAGTGAAACTGAGGCACAGGGAGGTGGAAATGCTCTGTTTAAGGTCACACAACTAATTGACAAGTCTGGGATTCAAATTTAGGCAGTCTGACTCCAAAGTACACTGCCCCCAGGGTCATTCACTTACTAGCTCAATAAATAGTCAGCGAGCACCTCCTGAATGCCAGGCCTGCTCTGGGGAGTCCCAGCCCTACTCTCTCGACCAGCAGATTTTCAGCGAGAGTCTGAGGGGGGATGGCTGCAAGAGAACCAGAAAGCATTATGCAGGAGCTAAAGTCATGTCATCTATCTATCTATCTATCTATCTATCTATCTATCTATCTATCTATCTATATTTGGCCACGCTGTGCATCATATAGGATGTTAGTTCCCCATCCAGGGATCGAACCTGTGCTCCCTGCAGTGGAAGCATGGGGTCTAACCACTGGACCGCCAGGGAAGTCCCCTGCATCATTTATCATTTTAAAAGGACTCTACTCAGCAAAGGGAACCATCAACAAAATAAAAAGGCAACTTACAGAATGGGAGGAATATTTGCCAACCTCATATGTAATAAGGGGTTGATATCCAGTGCACACAAAATGTTCATGATAACACCAACACAATAAAATCAATAAATCTATTTAAAAATGAGCAAAGGACCTGAATAGACATTGTTTAAAGAAGGCATACAAATGGCCAACAGGTACATGAAAATGTGCTCAATATCACTTATCATCAGGAAAATGCAAATCAAAAAAACCGCAATGAGATATCACTTCATACCTGTTAGGATGGCTGTTATAAAAAAAAAAGAGAGAGAGAAAGAGAGAACAGTATGGCAAGGATGTAGAGAAAAGGGAAGCTTTGACCATTGGTGAATAGAGGTGAACAGAATAGAGGATTCCTCAAGAAATTAAAACTAGAACTACCATAAGTGAAGTCGCTCAGTCGTGTTCAACTCTTTGTGACCCCATGGACTGTAGCCTACCAGGCTCCTCTGTTCATGGGATTTTCCAGGCAATAGTACTGGAGTGGATTGCCATTTCCTTCTTCAGCGGATCTTCCCGACCCAGGGATGGAACCCAGGTCTCCCGCATTGTAGACAGACGCTTTACAGTCTGAGCCACCAGGGAAGTCCCATATGACCCTGCAATCCCACTTCTGGATATCTGTCCAAAGGAAATGAAACTGTTATCTCAAAGAGATGTTTGCTCTCTCATGTTTATTGCAGTATTATTCACAATAGCCAAGGTGTGGAAATAGGCTAAGTATCTGTCAATGGGTGAATGGATAAAGAAGGTGGTGTGTGAGGGGCCATAGGTATACCTATGGCTGATTCATGTTGATGTTTTGCAGAAACCAACACAATTCTGTAAAGCAATTATCCTTCAATTAAAAAATAAATAAATTTAAAATTTTTTTAAAGTAGAAGTACTACCAAAATAAGAAGGTGGTGTGTGTACACATGTAATGAAATATTATTCAGCCGTCCATTATTTTTTATTATTTTATTTATTTTATTATTTTTATTTATTTTGGCTGTTCTGGGTCTTCGTTGTCGCACAGTCTTTTTGCCAGTCATGGGGGCTACTCTCTAGTTGTGGTACGTGGGCTTCTCATTGCAGTGGCTTCTCTTGTTGTGGAGCACGGGCTCGAGGGCATGTGGGCTCATTAGTTGTGGCCACGGGCTTAGTTGCTCTGTGGTGTGTGGAATCCTCTGGGACCAGGGATTGAACCCATGTCCCTTGCATTGGCAGGTGAATTCTTATCCACTGGACCATCAAGGAAGTCCTGCAATATATTCTAGAGGTACAGGGAGTGTCCGGATTATTTTGTATAGGTGTCCAGTATTCCACTTTGCATATATATTATGGTTTATTTGATAATTTCCCATTTTTCTTCAAAAATAATTTATTATTCTTATTGATATTTTCACTTACCTATTTATTTATTTATTTTTGGCCATGCTTTAAGGCATGTGGGATCTTAGTTCCCTAACCAAGGATCCAACCCATGCCCCCTGCATTGGAAGCACAGAGTCTTAACCACTGGACTACCAGGGAAGTCTCTGATTATTCCCTGTTGATGGACACTCACTGTGTGCCCAGTCTTTTGCCATTAAAACGCGTGCTCTCATTAGGGCTCCCATGCATAGCTGTTCAAGCTGTGCACTGTACAAAGGTGCCAATTTATAGCACAGATTTTGTAAATTTGTACCACAGGCTTCCAGCAGATGGAAGTAAGTGTGTTGAGGAAGCCTCCTTGTGGGCCACTAGCAATGCTGACTAGAATAATATGTACATACATCATTTTGTATGTGCAGTTTTATCTGAAGATAGACTTCCAAAAGTGGGATTGCTGGGCTAAATGGTAAATGCATTTGTCATTTGGACAGATTTTGCCCTCTGTTTTTCCTTCTCATAAGCAACATGTGAGGCTGCCTGTTTCCCCACAGCCTCACCACCAGACCACATTTGTCAAATATTTGGATTTTTGCCAATCTGATAGGTGAAAGGGGGTAGTGCTGCACAGTTTTAACTCACGTTTATCCTGTTATGAGTGTAGTGAAGCATCTTTACACATTACTTTGGGCTTCCCAGGTGGAACTAATGGTAAAGAACCTGCCTGCCAAGGCAGGAGATGTAAGAGATGCAGGTTCAGTCCCTGGCTCAGCAAGATCCCCTGGAGGAAGGCATGGCAACCTACCCCAGTATTCTTGTCTGGAGAATCCCATGGACAGAGGGTCCTGGTTGCCTATGGCCCAGAGGGTCACAGAGTCAGACACTACTGAAGTGGCTTATCATGCACATGTTACTTCTTTTGTATTACTTGTTCAGTGAACTGCCTGTGTCCTTGGCTTACTCTTCTACTGGGATGTTAGCAGTTTTCTTCTTGATTTCTAGGAGCTCTTTATATATTGGGCTGCTTATAACTTTGCTAGTGATATGAGGTGTACTTCTTTTTCCTAGTTCATCATTTGTCTTTTGCCTTTGCTTATGATGGCTTGTTTATTTGTTTTTTTTGGGGGGGAGGAGTTTGGACATGCATAAAACATTTTTTAAATTAAATTTAGTTTTGTGGCTGCACTGGGTCTTCCTTGCTGTGTTTTCTCTAGTTGCAGTGAACAGGGGCTACTCTCTCGTTTCCATCCAAGGGCTTCTCGTTGTGGTGGCTTCTCTTGTTGAAGAGCACAGGCTCTGGGCACACAGGCTCAGCAGTCGCAACACATGAGCTGTGGCTCACGGGTCCTAGAGCATGCAGGATTCAGTAACTGCAGCACTCGGGCTCAGTAGCTGTGGCACACAGGCTTAGGTGCCCCATGGCAAGTGGAATCTTCCTGGACCAGGCTTTGAACTCATGTTTCCTGCATTGGCAGGCAGATTCTCAACCAGTAGACCACCAGGGAAGTCCAAGACTTGATTTTTATGTAGAAAATCATTTAAAATATTTGTATTAATGTTAAACAAAATAGGTAATACAGGGGTACATTCCTTTTGTAAAAAAAAAATTCAGAACTTACAGCTATGGTTGAGGTTACCTTTGATCCCTACCTCCCACCCATTTCTCATCACATCTCTTCAAAGGCTACCACGGTTATCCTCTTGGTGTTCAAATCTCCAGGCATTTATTTCTGCATTTCCTTTCATATGTAAATCTGCATTGAAAAGCATACAGAATTATTTTAGGGTTTCCCAAGCTCTTCATGGTTGACAGAGTTCTTGACAGTTTGCAAAACATATCTCCAGTGATAAGTACTTGGCAGATTCCAAAACATCTACGACAGTTTGGAAAGCCCTTCCTGGTGGGTGAAAATATATCTTAGGCTACTAATTTATTCTTGGCACTATTTTGCAGTTTTCTTTTTTTTCTTTTTTTTTTTTTTATTAGCAAATGTTTTTGTACATCTCTCTGAATTCAAGACTTCCTTTTAGAAACATCTTTATTGAGATATAATTCATATACTATCAAATTCACCCATATAAAAGGTATAATTTAATGGGAGGAGTTTTTTGGTATATTCACAGAATTGTGCAGCCATTGCTACAATCTAACATTAGAACATTTTAATCACCCCGAAAAAAGAAACACCATGCCCTTTAGCAGTCACTTCCCATTTCTCCCACTCAGGCCCCTGCCAACTGCTAATTTGCTTTCTGTCTCTATAGATTTGCCTATTCTGGACACTTCATATCAATGGAACTGTCCAATATATGGTCTTAAAAGGGTTTCCTGTTATTTAACAAGCCACAGTGTCATTATCATCCCTAACTGAAAACAAAGCAATGAAGACAAATGAAAAAGATCCATAGCTCATTAAATCATCAAATGTCTGCTCTGTGTTCTAATTTCCAGATCTTCAAAATATCACATATAACTTTTTGTAATTTCTTTGAAGCAGCATCCAAACAAGGTCACCTAGTGCTATTGATTGCTAATTCTTCTCTTAAAAAAAAAAAAAGACAGCTTTATTTCTGTCTTTATTTTTGGCCTTGCGGGGTCTTCCTTGCTGTGCAGGCTTTTCTCTAGTGGCGACAAGTGTGGACTACTCTCTAGTTGTGGTGTGCGGGCTTCTCTTGCTGCAGAGCACAGGCTCTAGAGTGCGTGGGTTTCAGTAGCTGTGGTTCCCGGGCTTTAGAGCACAGGCTCAATAGCTGTGGTGCACAGGCTTCATCGCTCAGTGGCATTTGGGACCTTCCTGACCTGTGTCTTCTGCATTGCATGTGGATTCTTTTCCACTGAGCCACTACCACCAGGGAAGCCTGTGTTATTTCGTTAAACCTCCTTCTATTGACTGCTGTCCCTCCTTCACTTTTTCCTTTCCTGGCAGTTTATCTGCTAGAAATCCAGTTTGCTGATCCAGTAGAGCAGCAATGCCTGATAGAAATACAGGGACTTCCCTAGTGGTCCAGTGGCTAAGACTCTGTGCTTCCAATGCACGGGGCCCAGGTTCAATCTCTGATCAGGGAACCAGATCCTACATGCTGCAACTAAGACCCAGCACAGCCAAATAAGTAAATAAATATTTTTTAGAAAGAGATACAGTGGGAGCAACACATACAGTTAAGGAATTTCTGGTACCTGCACTTTTTAAAAAAGTGAAAAGAAACACATGAAATTATTTTAAACAATATATTTTATTTAACCTCCTCCACCAAAATTATATTTTGACATATAATCAATATAAAAATTATTAGATATTTTAAATTGTTTTGTTTACACTGTCATCAAAATCCATAAGTATACACTGTTGCCACATCTCACTTTGCACCAGCCAAAATTCTATGGCTCAGTAGCCACATGTAGCTCATGGCTATCCGTAGATACTTCTCTATTAATCGTAGAGTTTCCGGCCTTTGTTTGGATCTGGCTGATGCAACCTTATGGTGTCATTTAGTCTGTTCTTCTGTCCCCTGCATTTCCTGCAAACTAGGACTTAGGTCACGAAGCTTGATCAGACTCAGGTTTGGAGTTTTGGTTTTGATTTTTATTTTTGCCAGCACCTTCCTTTATGGTTCTTCATATGCCCATTAAGAAGCACAACCTGTCCCCTCATCACTCCTTTTGTGATGTCAGCAACCATCAGTGCCTGATGCCCAGACACATTAGTTCATTGGAAATTGCAAAATGGAGATATTCTCATTTCTAAATGTCTGACTGTTACCCAGCTTCACATGGTTTCCCAGACCCAAAGCATCATATGATTTCCCAAACTTTACAAATCTTTATATTTTACAACAGGCTTTTCAATTACTTTTATGATTTAAAAAATAAGGTTAGCCTTCTTTTAAAAAAGGACTTCTTGATTTTCCAAAATTGTAACAGAGTTAAAAAGTCTTCTCTGTTTTCAAACTGCTTAAGTCATTTGACAAATATGCGCTGAGTGCCTACTGTGTGTAGCAGTGAACAAAACAGAGACCCCCACCCTCGGAGCTGATAGTCCAATGGGGAGGGGCAGATGAAAATAAGTAAACAAGATAATTTCAGGTTATAACCTGTGGTCTGAAGTAAATGAGCAAGCTGGTGTGCAACAAAGCATGATGTAGTCAGCGCCGTAAACTGGGTGGTCAGGGAGGGCCAAGGACATTGAAGCTGAGAGCTGAATGCTACCCTGTGAAGGTAGGAGAGTTTGTGGCCTCCCCAGCAAAGGGAACAGCAAGTGTAAAGGCTGAAAAATGGGAACAAGAGGGATGCAGAGGAGGCCAGCGTGGCTGTTGAGAGGGAGAGAGGCAAAAATAAAGTCTGAGAGGTGATGGGGGAGGATGTGCTGAGCCTGGTTGGCTGTGGGGAGGACTCTGACTTTTAACCTGAATGAAATGGAGCTAAGGGAGAATTCTGAGCAGGGGAGGGATGTGATCTGACTCGGATGTCTACAGCATCCCTCCAGCTGTGTGTGTGGGGTGGCGGGAGAGACTCTGGGGAGAGAAGAGGAGGAGAAACCAGGGAGGAGTCACTGTGACCCTCTAGTCGGGGATAGAACCGTGGAGGGGGCAGAAGTGTGTGTCCTGGATCTTTTGAAAGCAGAGCTGACAGATTTGCTGATGGATTCAGTGTGGGTAGTGAGATTAAAGGGAGGAATCAAGGATGACTCAAAGATTTTAACTTAAGCACCTGGGTGGGTGGTGATGCTATTCCTGAGATGGGTAAGACTGTGGGAGGAGAGGTTTTGAAATCAAGAGTTCAGTTCTGGCCTTTTCCACACAGAGATGTCAGATAAGGCTTCATCTGTCAAGTGTATGGATTCTGGGGAGCAGTCAGGGCTGGGATGTAGACTTCACAGTCATTGGCATGGGATGGCTTTCTGAGGCTTGAGCCTCAAGGCTCTCTCCATGGAGCGTGTATATCTCAAGGAAAGAGTGAAGATTTCAGACCTGGGGCCCCTTTAACCTTTAGAGGTCTGAAAGAGGAGACTCCAGCAGAGGAAACTGACAACAGTCAGAGAGGAAGGTATTTCGAAAGAAGGGGACCGGCAAATGGACAATGACAGAGAGCAGCAAATCACAAGAGCGTGCAGAGTCCAGGACTGAACGGAGGGGATGGAGTCCCAGGCCCCATGCGGAGCAGGCTGGGGGAGTCAGATTTTAAGAGGGGCAGTGTCACACTGTATCATAAGAAAAGGAGTCAGGTTGATGGAGCGACAGTAGAAGGTGAAGAGTTCCTGTGTGATTATGTCTCCACGCTCTGTGGTTTCTAGAGCCCTTCATGATTTGCAAAGCATGTTACTCATTTAGAAAGCATTTTTGCAAAGTTCTTGGCTACAAAGCACTTTTTAGAGCCAGAAAATTTCGCTTCTGTTCATACCCAGAGCAACGTTTCTCAAGCTGCATGTGGCAAACCATCTGTTGGTCATGAAATTAATTTAGTTAAGTCATGACCAGCATTTTTAAAAATAAAATAGAACATTGCAGAGTGCGTTACATAGCGAAAGTCAGAGCTGTGTCCCGAAATCTTTTTTTTTTTGTCACATTATAAAATGCATTCTTACTGTGGGTGCTGTCAAAATATTTAAAAGATTGCCCCAGAGAACCTTTTGCAAAAAGTGCAGCAGCAGAGAGCAGTATGAGAATATTCAATGGAAGTGTCTGTAAAGTAAAAAACTGAAAATAATCTAAATGTCTGTCATCAAACCTTCTTCTATGATGGTTGTCGATTTTCTTTCCTGGAGTCACCTTCTCTTCTGAATAGAATGCTGTATTTATAAAACAGGAATACTACACAGCAGTGAAAATGCATTCATCTGACCTATACATCAATATAGATAGATCTTGAAAACATACAGTTGAGTGAAAAAATTACATGATTATAATTCTTTATATCAAAATAATATACAGGATACCAGATAAATGACAGGATATAGATAGTAGAAGTACAGACACATACTTCTTTTTTTATTGAAGTAGAGTTAACTTACAATATTATGTTATATTATGTACAACATAGCTATTCAATGGTTTTGTAGATTATACTCCATTTAAAATTATTATAAAATATGGGCTATATTCTCCTTGCTGTACAATATGTACTTGTAGCTTATTGATTTTATATGTATTTTGTACCTCTTAATCACCTTCCCCTATCTTGTCGCTCCTCACTGCCCTCTCCACACTGGTTTATTCTAGTTTGTCCTCTGTATCTGTGAGTCTGTTTGTTCTGTTTTCTCCTATGTTCATTTGTTTGTTTGTTTTTTTAGATTCCACATAGAAGTGAAAACATCAATATTTCTCTTTGATTTATTTCACTAAGCATAATACCCTCTAGGTCCATCCGTGGGACACACAGTTCTTTTTTAAAAATTAATTAATTAATTTTCTTTTTGGTTGCACTGGCTCTTCCTTGCTTTTCCCAAGGCTTTCTCTAGCTGGGGTGAGCAGGGGCTACTCTTCATGGTGGTTTGCAGGCTTCTCAATCCAGTGGCTTCTCTTGTTGCAGAGACAGGCTCAAGGCTTGCAGGCCTCAGTAGCTGTGCTGCACGGGCTTAGTTGCTCCAAGGCCTGTGGGATCTTCCCGGACCAGGGATTGAACTGATGTCCCCTGCATTGGCAGGCAGATTCTTAACCACTGCACCACCAGGAACGCCCTGACACATAGTTCTTGGGAAGGATACATCAACTCCAGGATAGTTGGGGGAAGATGGGGAAATGGAGTAAGAGAAGGGTACACAGAGGGCTCCAATCACTGCTGCCATGTTTTAGTTCTTAAAAATAGAGTAGTTGAAAATGTGTCATCATGAGCATTTGTTAATTCTAGGGTGATGAGTATATGACTCTTTATTCCCGGTTGAGATTTGGAGGCCTCCATTGTGTCTGGTGCCAATTATGTAGATGCTGAAAATGGTAGGATGGGGGACCAAAGGGTCTTGGGGAAGGGGTAGAAGGGGTGGCATGTATTGCTATCAGTCAGGACCCTGGCCTTGAGGGGGCTGGCCTGGAGGAAAGAGTGAGGATCAAACTGGGTGATAGAGGGAGCTGTTTGGACAGGATGGCAGGACTGACCTTTGAGGGAGAGATACAACCAGCACAGGGAGGGAACCAAGGAGAGAAATGCCGCAACTCCGTTCTCCTGCTCCCTGACCCCAACTGGGTGGCTCCCAACTGCAGCCAGAGGGTCAAGAGAGCCTCTGGTACAGACCACAGGTGCCACTGTAAGGGGTGAGGGTGGGAGGATGGGTGGAGAGCAGGATGGCCGGCAGGGAGCTTGGGACAGCATCCCTATACCAGCTGCTACCCAAGTGCTGGGAGGCTTCCCAGGTGGCTCAGTGGTAAAGAACCCTCCTGCCAATGCAGGAGACACGAGATGCAGGTTCAATCCCTGGGTCGAGAAGATCTCCTGGAGGAGGGCATGACAACCCACTCCAGTATTCCTGCCTGCAGAATCCATGGGCAGAGGAGCCTGGTGGGCGACAGTCCATAGGGTCACAAAGAGTTGGACAGGACTGAGTGACTAAGTGTGCACACGAGTGCTGAGTTTCATCAACTCACATCTTACCACCAATGAAAAATGGACTCACCCTGACAGTGCATGTGTGGCTCAGCTTTGTGGAAATGCAGCATTCAGTAACTTTTAAAATATTTATTTATCAGCTGTGTTGGGTCTTTCTTGTGGTGCATGCACTTAGTTTCCCCATGGCATATGGGATCTTAGTTCTCCCACCAGCGATGGAACCACTGTCCCCTTGCATTGGAAGGCGGATTATTAACCAGTGGACCGCCAGGGGAGTCCTAGCATTCAGTATTTTAATAACTGGTACAGTCTCACCCATGTCAACCTCTGAGTGTCAGCCTTGGGTGGTGATTATATGATCCTGGACTTTTCTGTCTTTATGAAAAGTCCATAGTGGTTTCAGGAAGAGCATCGGGGCTCCCCAGCCCACCCTTCTGACTTCTCCTTCTACTCCACCCCGCCGCCCCCGGCCAGGCCATGGACAGTCAGAAGCAGTTCACCGGTCCAGAAATCCAGTTCCTGCTTTCGTGCTCCGAAGCGGATGAGAACGAGATGATCAACTGTGAGGAGTTCGCCAACCGCTTCCAGGAGCCAGCCCGCGACATCGGCTTTAATGTGGCGGTGCTGCTGACCAACCTGTCAGAGCACGTGCCGCACGACCCGCGCCTGCGCAACTTCCTCGAGCTCGCGGAGAGCATCCTCGAGTACTTCCGGCCCTACCTGGGCCGCATTGAGATCATGGGGGCCTCCCGCCGCATCGAGCGTATCTACTTCGAGATCTCGGAGACCAACCGCGCCCAGTGGGAGATGCCCCAGGTCAGCAGACCCATGCACGTGCATGCTCGCCTCCTGGGGCTTCCGGGGCATGCCCCTCGCATGCTTGGACCCCACATGGGGCAGTGCACGCTTTGCACATCTCCTTTGCAGACCCCACTGGGCCCCTGCTCCATTCATGCAAGCCCATGCCCACCATTTTGCACGTGTGGGTACTGCTGTGCCCTTGCAGACCTTGGAGACCTCTGGCTCTCCCATGCCCACCTTGTGCAGACTCGGCCTGTGCATGGACATACCCTGATATGGGGCTTCCCCGGTGGCTCAGCAGTAAAGAATCTGCCTGCAATGCAGCAGACGAGGGTTGATGCCTGGGTTGGGAAGATCCCTTAGAGGAGGGCATGGCAATCCATTCCAGTGTTCTTGCCTGAAGAATCTGCATGGACAGAGAAGCCTGTGGGGAGCTACAGTCCATGAGGTCACAAAGAGGTGGACACGACTGAAGTGACTGAACACACAGCATACATACCCTGATGCAACACCAGCAGCATTGGCATGCCTTCAATGTGGCTGCTCACACCACGCCTGCCTCTTGCACACTCACCCTGGGAGCTCTTAATAGTCCGGATGCAACTGTACCCACACTGTGTACTTGAACCCACGTGGTTACACCCACCTTGCTCACCTTACCAGCAGCTCCTGGTATGCTCTCTATCAACACTGGCCTGCCCGTGCCCACTCTTTTGCACACTCACTCTGAGGGCTCCGGGATGCCCTAATGCTGGCCCATCCCTCACCAGTCACCACGTGTGTGCACACTAAGTCGCTTCAGTCATATCTGACTCTTTGCAACCCTATGCAAGGTAGCCTACCAGGCTCCTCTGCCCATGATATTCTCCAGGCAAGAACACTGGAGTGGGCTGCCATTTCCTTCTCCACACCAGTCACCACATGTGCTCCCAAATGCCCTCTGAATTCCTAACACGCAATTCCTATCTCACTTGTTCTGGGCCCACCTGTGGGTGCACCTGTCTTGTGCACTCACTCTGAGGATGCCAGTGTGCCTTCCTGAAGCCCTGGCATGCCATATGGTTGCCTGCCCCTCACTTATTCACCCATACATGCCCTGGCACACCCATGCTCACCCATAAACACTTGGACCGCCCTCTCCAACATGTTCACAAAAGCCCCCCTCGCCCATGTCCTTGGTGGCCAAGCCTACCTCTTGATCTATGTGCTCCTAATATGCCCAGCCCACAGTGTTTGTCCCTTACATACTCACTTGCTCCAAGAGTGCACTCACGTGGCCCTGACATCCCCCCAGTCCACCTCACACACTTAGCCGGTACATGGTCCCCATCCCCCATTCTCTCACATGCCCACGGGCCCCTCAGGCAGGTTCAGCCCCTGTTGTCCAAGTGGCCCTCCTGCTCACAATCACAATGCACACCAAGACTGTGTGCCCCTTGCTCTCACACTTCCTTTTTTTTTTTTTCTTTTTTTTGTATTTTGGCCATGCTATGCAGCATGCAGGATGGTTCCTCAATCAGGGATGGAACCCAGGCCTCCTCAGTGAAAGCACAGAATCCTAACCCCAAGGCCATCAGGGAACTCCCCCCACTTCCTTTTGGTTTCTCAGATGCCTCCCCCCCCAGGCATGCACACACTCCTCCTACTTGCTCTTGCACACCCTTCCCACATCACACAGTCTGTGAGGCTTGCACTCCCATCATCTCTTCGGCCCTGGGCCCCTCAACTCTCCTCCTCAGTGAGGCCTGGCTCATGTACTCCCAGGCTTGTACCCCACCCTGAACCCTGCCCTCATGTTCCAGGCCCTCTTACACTTATCCCTGGGTCCCCCTGCGTGAGCATCGTGGTGCATACACACAGCCTGTATGAAGAGTAGGCCCCTCCCACATTTACAGGACTTCCCAGGTGGCTCTGCAGTAAGGAATCCACTGCCAATGCAGGAGACATGGGTTCAATCCTTGGGTCAGGAAGATCCCCTGGAGAAGGAAATGGCAACCCACACCAGTATTCTTGCCTGGGAAATCTCATGGACAGAGGAGCCTGGTGGGCCACAGTCCATGGGGTCGCAAAAAAGTTGGACACGACTCAGTGACTAAACAGCAGCAACAGCTCACATTGACAGCCTCCATCCCCGGTTTTGCCCAGGTCCATGCATGCCTCCCCCATATACCCATGTCCGCAGAGCACACTGAGCCCAGTATGGTCACCTTCTCCTCCACATTCTCCCATGCCACCTTGGCCCCCTCACACCTGATACCTCCCTGAGCCCCTTGTGCCCTCTCACAAGGCTTTTGCATATTGGCCCCCATCACATACTCCACCAGAACCCCCAAGATTTTGCTCACTCATCTGTATCCCTTGAGGCATCACTGTACATTCATCTTGCTCTCCAATCTGGCTTAAAAGCCATTGCATCATCCTTCCACCCAGGATGGCCACACATCCCTTCATCTGCAGGAAACCGTGGCTCATCACTGGTCCTTCACACTCTGGTACCTGCTGTGGGAGCTCCAGCTCCCACCTCTGCCCCTCGAATGCACTCCACAGGCACGCTCTTTGTTAGCGTTATTCCTCCAAACCCTCACTTCCTCCTGCTCACTCCTTCCCATTCCCACCTTCTAGTGGTCCCAGGAGCCCATGTCTGTCTGCATGGCCCTCCAGTGCTCAAACAGCAGTACTGAGATAGCAGGCACATAGGGCATTTTGTAGGCACCAGGCCCTGTTCTAAGCACTCAGCATCTATTAATTCATAAGGGGAAACTGAGGCCCAGAGAGTTCTGTCTAACAGTGGTAGAATTGGGATTGGAACCCAGACAGGCTGGCTGCAGAACCTTTGCCCTCAACCACCATGCCCCCTTTCTCAAAGAAGCCAAAAACATCGATTCTGGAGCCAGCTTGTTGGGAATTCAAATTTCACGCCTTCTGTGTCACCCTGAGCACATGACTTTCTGGGCTTCCACTTCCTCATCTGTAAAATGGGGATAACAGCCCATACTTCTGGGATGGTTTGTAAGGATTAAATGTGATTACGATACACAAAATGCCAGGATACCGGCCCTGGCCTTGCTGAAATTCATACAAGTGCACCTACAGCGAGCGCAATACAGGTGCGCTCCTCGAAAATAAAAACCACGATGATGCTTAGAACAGCGGCGAGCGTCCGGCCGCCTTGGCTGTGGTCCCAAGTGCCCGCCGACGGCGCCCCCATCATGTCCCTTCCGCCCCGCGCTGCAGGTGAAGGAGTCGAAGCGTCAGTTCATCTTCGACGTGGTGAACGAGGGCGGCGAGTCGGAGAAGATGGAGCTCTTCGTGAGCTTCTGCGAGGACACCATCTTCGAGATGCAGATCGCCGCGCAGATCTCGGAGCCCGAGGGCGAGCCGGAGGAGGACGAGGACGAGGGCGCCGGCGCGGCGGAGGCGGGCGCCGAGAGCGCAGAGGAGGGCGCCGCGGGGCCCGAGGGCGCGGCGGCCACGGCGGCGGCGGGCGCCACGGCGCGGCTGGTGGCGGCCG